>NW_006435763.1:5357535-5366382 GCF_000325575.1 Pteropus alecto | reverse complement strand
CTGGAACACAGAATGTGAGGCAGGGCTTAGCGAGTCCCAGAGTAAAGAGAGAACGTGAAGGGTCCCCAAAGCCACACTAAATACAAGACTTATCCCAAGGGTAACAGGGAGTCATTGAAAGATTACAAGCTGTGTGTTTTTGGTTTTCATCTCGTTCCAAACTCCAGCAACGAGAGAACAAGGCAGTCAGCTTGAATCAGAGGCTTGGGGTGTTCATTTGTATTCATGCGGCGTGTTTATCAAGAAGTGTTAATGAAATAGGCTTTGGGATCTTAGCACCCAAATCATGGACTTAATTTTTTCCCACTTTTAAACCAATTATGAGACAGTCATTGACATTTTCACCAGTAGCAACACTTAAGAGGCAACGTACAGAGTCACACTTCCTACGTGACCTTGAGCAAGGTCACCTAGACTCTGAACGTGAGATGCTTTTGTTTCAGTAACGAGTTTAGAATCAGTAACAAGAACAACAAAACAAAACAAGCGCTTCCTATATCCGGTCGCTCCTGGAATGAAACAGGAATTAATTCTAAATCTTTACAATCACCTTATGGAATAGATATTACTGACATTTTATATGAAGAAGAAACCAAAACGGAGACAGAGCTGTTAAGTAACTTGACTGGGAACACATCATTTACTTCAAAGTCTATATCGTTGCATAGAGCACGTCTGGCACACTGGAACCTAGAAATCCAAAATGAATAACCTCTGGGCTATACTGGAATTTGTACCTATGTTTTATCTGACTTGAATAGTTCAAAAAAAGTTGGGAGGGGGGTATTACTAGTCTATTTTTTGAAATCTGAAGATTTTACATGAAAATCCAGACTTGGGATTTCTTACGAAAAGTCGGAAATTTTGGCACCCTTCTGGAAAATTCAGTGGGAGCTGAGTAGCAGCGACGCATTTAGACAGGGCAGTTGCTTTCCGATTTTCCCCAGTCCCCACCAGTCCCTAATGCCTCAGCATCATTTCTCTCTTTCTAATTTACTGCCCAGCGACAACAGAGCTTGACGTGATGACCCCAGTTGTAGGCGACAGGGGCCCAACCACTGAGAGGAGAGGGGAGTCCAAGGTTTTAAAAACTGGAGGGTTGAGCTCCCTCAGAATGTGAAACAAAATTAACATCATCCTGGACACTATCACCTCCCTGGTCTCGACTGTCATGGGTCATTTCTGCTTCGACCTCACTTTCCCCTTTTATAAAAATAGCCTAATGAGACAACAGTAAATACATCAAAATACCAGCGAGCACTGGACTGTTCCTTCAGAAGCTGAATATTAGGCTTAGTTTTTTCCAGTAACTCCCTGTTTTTAGATTTTTTCCACGCAAATCTAATTACAAAATGCTTTTTAATCATTATAAAATAAATTCTTCATGTCTGGAAATGTTAAAGCCCTATTTTAACAGCAGCAACCAAAATATAAAACAAAAAAAAAACAAAAAAAACAAAAAAGCTTCTAATGGATTTGCACTGAGAAACAGAACGTAGCCCGTGTTGTCAGATGTTCAATAATTTAACTGCAAATGAAGTGTGCAAAATACAATATTTGTGTCATAAACCACCCAGCTTGTCACATAATAGATTTTGGGAGAGTCACGTTTCATGACACTGAGCAACGTTATGTTGGAACAGTGGAGTAGCCAAATTGAGGTTTATAGGTTCCGTTTGCTTATGTAGAAAAGGACTGAGCCTCGCTTCACCCAGTGGCGAGGATCACAGAAACGCATCGTTTCTCTGGGTCCCGCCATTTGAGAGCAGCGGCTGGAATTCCTCCATCCGACTGGATAACATAACTCACGTTCGACCTCCCTCCGTCAGGAGATGGGGTCTGGATGAGCTTTACAAATCTCGCGGGATTTTGTGGTGCCTTCCTTAGGTGTATTCCTGACCGTGGTGGGTGGAATACGGGTCACCCAAAGATGTCCACGTTTGAATCCCCGGGACCTGTGAATATGTCAGGCGACAGGGCAAAGGGGATTTGGGGTTGCAGATGGCGTCTACTCGCTAACCAGCAGACCTTACTGAGGACAGGGAGATGAGCCTGGCTTCTCCACATGGGCCCAATGGACTCGCGAGGGGGCCTTCCAAATGGAAGAGGGACACAGAGGAGGAGAGGCAGAGGGAGATGTGGTTATAGAAGGACAGAGTGAAGTCACGTGATGATGTGAGAACAACTCGATCTTCCATTGCTGGCTTTGAACTTGGAGGAAGGGGACCGCGCACCACAGAAGGGCGGGGGTGGCAGCCTCTAGAAGCCAGAAAAGGCCAGGCAACATTCTTCCCCAAAGTCTCCAGAAGGAACACCTTGCCTTGAGCCTAGTGAGATTTCCCTCGGACTTCTGACCTACAGAACCGTAAGATAATAAATCTGTGTAAAGTCACGGAGCTCGAGGTAATTCGTCACGGCGGCAACCGACAGCAAAGACGCCGACACGGAAAACGTGTCGTAGAAAGAATAACAGAGGAACTGTCACGCAGGTCTTTTCCTCAAAACCAGTAGACCAGGATGCAAAGAAATGACATTACCCTATGGCCTCAACTATGCGACGCGTGCTTGTTTTGCTTTCCAGGCGTTGACACTTCTCAAATCGGGAGACACCTCGCAGTTGAGGAATACAGTTCTCGGAGTTATTTCTTCCCCTCCAAACCCTTCCGACCAAATTGCGAGCCGTTATGCAATAGATGGTATGTCTTGCAATTTCCAGCACCTTAAAATCATACAAAGAGTCGTTGGAGCCTGTGGAGTTCAGTTCAGTCAGGCACCGACTGAGCATCTCTGTCAGGGCAAAGTGGGTTGCTAGGCGCTGGGGTGGGCTGGGCGTGGAAGCGGAACCATTTCTGCCTCCAGGATTTTCGCAGGCAAATGGAACGATGACCTATGCTAAGACTCAGACTGACGCTAGGATGAAGGCTCCAAACGCAAAATGCTACGAGGTCGGGGAGCCTGGGCCGTGTGTGTACCTCCAAGCTCCCCAGAGCTAGCATAGGGCCCAGCACAGAGATGGTACACCCTCGACGAAGTATTTTATGTGCTTTCTATCATGTTTCCGCCAGATGGAGCATATTTTGTCTCCATTTTACTGCTAAGGAAATTGAGGCTTAGAGAAAGTAATTAATTTGCCCAAAGTCACGCAGCTAATAACAGCCTAGGCCAGGGTTTCTTGGCCTCAGAACTACTGACACTTTGGGCTGGATAATTCTTTGTTTGGGGGGCTGTGCTGTAAATTGCAGTATGTTTAGCAACATCCCCAGCCTCTGGCCATTGGATGCCAGGAGCATACTCCCTTTGACTTATGACAACGATAAAGGTCTTTAGACTTTGAAAAATGTCCCCTGGAAGTAGGGGAACAGAATTATCCCCAATTGAGAACCACTGGCTTAAAGAAAGAGACATCAGCATCAAAGCAAATGTGGTGTTAAAATGCATCCACAAAATCTTTGGTACTCTTCCTTTAAATAGCTGGACCCTAGTTCTTACCCTCCTAAGTATGCGGAGAACTTAGCTTCTAGTAAGTGGAATATGGTGAACGTAACTGGGGCACGTGAGATTAGGTCATAGAAGGCATTTTGGCCTCCTCTTTCTTTTCGCCTTTGAATTGCTTGCTCTTGGGGCAGCGAACTGCCACGTCATGAGAACATGCAAGCAGCCCCATGGGGAGGTCTACGCGGTGAGGACCGGGGCCTCCTGCCTGGAGCCGGTGAGGAGCTAAGGCAGCTAGTCAGTTGCTAGAGCAGGCCATCTTGGAACCAGATTATCCAGCTCCAGTCAAGCCTTTGGCTAACTGTAGACACAGCTGATGCCTTAACTACAACCTCATGGAAGACCCCGAGCCAGACCCACATGCTAAGCCAATCCTGGATTCTCGACCCTGGGAAACTCACCGAGATAATAAATGTTTGTATTTTAAGCTGCCAAGCTCTAGCGTCTTCCATTACATGGCAATAGATTAGTAATGCAAAACAAATGACGGGCCGGGGGAAGGAGCAAACGGTCCAGAATGGCTGGTGTCCGGGGTGCATGACGGAGGGGTGGAAAAGAATGCAAAGAGGGGAGACCGGAAGGGCAGAGAAAGGGCAGGTTGCAAAGGACCTTGAAATGCATGCTCGGGAGTTTGACCTTCACTCCGATGGAACCTGGGGCCATAATGGGCCAACCAGACTTGTGTAGTTTTCATCTGCAGCAACGCAAACGGGGCTCTCTTCCGCCTGTCTCCCAGCAGCTTCTTCTCGTCACGTTAAGCGTCAGGTAAAGAGGAGGGGGCCTTCCGTTTTCCTTCTCCTGCCTGACTGGTCAGCCCAGTCTACTGCCCCTCTGTGCTAGTCAACTCCCCATCCCGATGCACACAAACACACATGCACGCACACACTCACGTGCACGCACTCACGCACGCATGCACACACACATGCACACACGCACTCACGTGCACGCACTCATGCACGCACGCACATGCACGCACACATGACACGCTCACTCACGTGCACACACACGCACGCATCACGCACACACTCATGCACACGCACGCACTCATGTGCACACACGCACACACACATGCACGCGCACGCACACACACATACACACACGCACTCACGTGCACGCACTCACGCACACACGCACGCACACATGCATGACACACTCACGTGCATGCACGCGCACACACACGACACACTCACTCACGTGCACACACACACGCACGCATGCACGCACACATGCGCACATGCATGCAGACTCATGCACACACACACACTCACATGCATGCACTCACACACACACATGCACGTACACACACGACACACTCACGTGCATGCACACATGCACACACACATGCACACACATGCATGACACACTCACTCACATGCACACACGCACATGTACACACACGACACACTCACTCACGTGCACACACACGCACGCATGCACGCATGCATGCACACACTCATGCACACATGCACGCACACACACTCATGTACACACGCACGTGCGCACACACACATCCTTCCGTTTTCCTTCTCCTGCCTGACTGGTCAGCCTAGTCTTCTGCCCCTGTGTGCTAGTCAACTCCCCACCCCGACGCACACAAACACACACGCACACACACGCACGCACACACACATGCACACATGCACACACGCTCTCGTGTGCACACACTCCTGCACGCACGCACACACACACGCACTCACGTGCACACACTCATGCACGCACGCACTCACACACATGCACACACACGACACACTCACATGCATGCACACACACACACATGCACAGACATGCATGACACACTCACATGCACACACGCACACACACACGACACACTCACATGCACACACACATGCACGCATGCACGCACGCATGCATGCACACACTCATGCACACACGCACGCGCACACTCACGTACACACACGCACGTGCACACACACACACTCACGTGCACGCGCGCACACACAGACACACACATACACACACTCACGTGCACGCGCGCGCACACAGACACACATGCACACACACACAACACACAAACACGCACACACGCACATGCGCACACTCACACACACGCCCCAGGCACTCCTGTACTTCCGCTTCTCTGATATTCTGGGTTCTCTTGTGCTTTCGTGCACACACACACACTCACGTGCACGCGCGCACACACAGACACACATGCACACACACAACACACAAACGCACACACACGCACATGCGCACACGCACACACACACCCCAGGCACTCCTTCTGTACTTCCGCTTCTCTGACATTCTGGGTTCTCTTGTGCTTGGACGTGTCTGCCCTTGTCCTGGATCCCTCTCCCATCTCTGCTTTCTGGACCACCTGAACTAATCATCCCTTTTTTGAAAGCCTTTTCTATCCTTCTCAGGCTGGGGAAGCATCCTCCCCTCCACTCCCGAATCCCGCACGCATGCGATTATTCTGGACTAAATGGACTATTATCTGTCCGTTTCTGTAACTCTTTTCCCCCCCGCAGACTTGAGTTTCACAAATTAACTGGCTGCATTGTTTTAATCTCTGAAGATCGTAGGCGTCTAATAAATGTTTCTAGGACAAATGAATGGATACATGATCACTGAGTTTTGTTGACTGCTCTATCTGCAGAAATCCAGACTTCTCTCTAGTTTGGTAGCCGGGTGATTTGTCTTTAAAGGTTGCCGAAGAAAAATAAGTCCAGCGTTAAGGAGTCTTATCTTGCCCCATGGATGTATGTTCCTCGTATTGGAACTGGACATGAACATGGATATAGCAGCAGCTGGTCTCATTCTCCTCCACAAATCACTGGACCGGTTCCCCCCAGAGCCGACCGAGAGGCATTACCCTCACTTTGAAACATGACCCAATTTACTGACTCATGGGCAGAGACCCTGAGATGCTGGTCCCTTGCCACCAATGTCCCCAATCTTTCCTCAGATGGCAGGGGGCGGGGGGAAAGTATCCATAATCCTGATCTTTTTCAAACAAGTTCTTTCTCGTTAACTGTTTACAGCCCATCGACTGTTCATTGGGGGGTCTATCTGTCCGGGGGACCTGGGTTTAACTATGGGGTACAAGCCAGGGCAGAACTGAGGATCTCAGCGCCTCGGATGTATCAGTGCAAAACGGTGACCCAGAAATTTGAGAATTATGTAGAAAAGAGGTGTTATGTAGGCCAACGCCAGCTCCGTTTTTTAATGGCCCTTGAACGACAAATGGTTTTTATATTTTTTGATGGTTACATTTTAAATGGTTACAGAAGTATCTATGTCATATCTTCAGTTTTGCCTCTTGGCTTGCAAAGCCTAAAATATTTACTACGTAGGGCCATTTAAGCAATTTGCTCATCCCTGATGTAAGAGAGAAAGGATCCCCAGAGATGAAATTTAGAGAATGGACATGTCGACCATGGATTTCTAAGTTGCTTACAATGGGGTGTGCCATCTACTACCATCCCGTGCCTCCGACAAAGTCTGTGTTACGTCAGTATTAAGACTTATGAATCATGGGTTCTTTGGCTGGGGGTCTTTCGGGGAGACTCGACCTATGCATCTGAAAACAGAGACAGGACATACCAAGGCAGAAGCCAGTGTGCCAGAGAGCAGCCATCACCTGCTCGCTGATGGCTTTCCTGTTCCTTCCTGTGTATTGTCTTTGGGTCAAAGGTCAGGCATAGGAAGAATGACATGACCTCATCACCCTTCTCCTCTCCCGACTGCCTAAATGAGCTCCAGCTGGCTGGGTCTCACTGGCATTGCCCTTGGAGAGGACGGGCACTTAATCACGCCTTCACTTAATCACGGGGCTGCTCCGCGGCCAGCAGCCCAGCCGCCGGCAGAGAGCCCGGCCTCTGCTCGCACCCATCAGGGGACGATAATGCCCGGCAATCATTTTGGCTTTTCCAGACTCGATGTTCTCTCTCCTCGGGTCCTTCCTGCCTCAACGGAGAGCATAAGGAGGCTATTTTAAGACATCCTTTGGTACCGAAATACCACTTTGAGACACCCGCGTCCTTCCTTCCGATAATCTCTTTTGTTTAAAGCCTAAAGCACTTATCAGGCAGGGAAGCCGTGTCTCTGTGTCTTCCTAGGGGAAGCGCCCCGAAGGGCAGAGCAGAGCTTCATACAGGATGTCGGAGCATCCAGAGCATCAGACAACTCATAGTGCTGAGTGCGGGATGTTTTCCCATATTCTCATCTTCACAGACTGGGGGCCGGGGGAGCGGTCGCCAAGGCTCCATGTGAACGGAGAACCAGGATAAGAAAGGATAGGCTGATAGCGGCCCCGTGGACACTCAGCCTGGCCACAGGGGAAAGGGCTGGAGGTCATGAAAAGCCAGGGAAAAGACAGGGCGGGAGAAATACCTCTTCCTGCGCTGGCAGAGGTAATTGGGACTATATTTGTAGGTAATGCAAGAAGAGGGTATCCACTGACATCATACAAATGAACAGGTATTTGGGAGCATGAATGGTGAACTCAGCCCCCCATCAAGTTTCAGTTCTCACATGCATCGATGCGTGCTGCCCTGCCGACGCTAGCTAGTCTTTATTGAATTCGAGCTCGAGGCCACATACAATGCTAATCTACTTACGCGATTCAGCTCATTGAGTGCAGACGACGCTCCTGCGGTACAGGAACGATGGCTGCCACATATTTACAGATGAGGAGACCAACGCTCAGGGAGGTGAAGCCGCTTGCCCACCCGCCACGGCTGTGAGTGGCAGAGCTGGCACTCACACCCAGGCCTCACGCCAGCACCTGTGCTCACGGCCTCTCCACTAGGAATCTGCGTCTGGGGCCCGTCTCTCATGCATACACTTCAGAGAAACCAACTCCCATAGACAGCTGTCTAGAGGGGGCTGATATTATAAATGGTATTATGAAAAAATAAGGAGACGGCTTATAAATCAGGCAAAGGGAAGCTATGGTTCTTCCGGACGCTCTCATCTATCTCCCTGTAATTGCCTGTGTGTGAGACGCCCGCATGAGGTTATCGAAGTCGTCCCCGGATCGTCTGCGAAGGGAAGATTGCCATTCTCGCAACCCTTGTTACACAAACCGAAGCAATCTGTTCTACTTGGACACTCTGACACCCCCGGCTTGCGAAAGCGATGGAGGCGAGGACGAGGAGGAATCCGGCCAACGTTCCTCAGAGAGCAGGAAGGGTTAGCCATGCAGCGTTCGCTGGCCACTAACCGTACCAAGGAAGCAATCTCGGGGATGCTTCAGGAGAAAACCACAGCTCCGTTTCTTTCAACCATCTTTAACCTTTACTTCTAGAAACCCTAATTAAAAATCAATATTTTTTTTTTTTTTGGTAGCAAATCTGACAGTAATTCTATCTCTAACGGCAGTGGCAA
>NW_006435763.1:5322282-5357497 GCF_000325575.1 Pteropus alecto | reverse complement strand
TTCATTAGCAGCTGACTGGTGTGAAATTTCTACCACGATCGAGCTTTCCTGAACAATACAGGGTAACCGTCCCCTGAGGGTGACCCATTCTGAGTCACGGGGGACACTAGCGGGATTAAATGTCTGCTCCCCAAATGATTTTACTGTTCACCGCAGAGTTATTTCGTATGCACCTTGCACTGAGAAGATAAGTCGGGACCCAAAACAATAAACAAGCTGATATAACAAGATGATTGCAGCCTACTGCAGTCCAGAAAAATCTAATCTGGTCTCCTAAGAGCATCGCACTCTTTATTGGGACGGTATGGTCCCCATCCATCAGCAAGCCAGCCCCGGCAGTGATCATTCACTTGGCCTCCGAAGACGTATCGACTTTAGAGTCTGGCAGTTCATCCCCGTTCTGCGTCCCTCCATCAAGATTCTTTGGCAGGCTCCGAAACAGTTTGGGAGAGAAAAATTTGGCCTATTCATGCCGGCCTTCTGGTGGGACTCTGGGGAAAGAGGAAAAAGGAGCGCCAGCAAAAATTCTGCAGCTCAGTGCAAGGAGAGAATGAAACAGAACATTGGCGTCACATCTCGTCCCTGCTGAAATTCCAACAGCGTTTCCAGGCATCTGTCAGCTCAAGGGAGAACAGTGAAGAAGCAGGACGAGAAGGGATGGAGAGGAAGGGCGCGCGCATCTACTCAGGGCCTGCGATGGGCCCGGGCCCTCAAAACCATTTTCTCCTCTGAGCCTGATACCAAGCCCGTGATGGAGGTACAGCTTATTAACCCCTTTTTCAGATGAGGAAACTGGGGCTTAGAGAGGTTAAGTAACCCACGCAGGTGAGCAAGGGTTATTTCAACCAGCAGTTTTCAAGCTTTTTTTTTTTTTTTTATCAAGGTAAAGTTCACGTACATGGCATAAAATGAACCACTAACCATTTCAAGGGTATCACTGAGTGGCATTGAGCGCATTCACAGGGTTGTGCAGCTCTCTCTCTCTGTCAGTTTAAACCATTTTCATCACTCCCAAATGAAACCGTGCCCAGGGAGAAGTCTCTTCCTTTGCTGCCACCACCGGCCCCCCATCGGCCCCTAGCCCCTGGATCTGTTAGTCTGCTTTGCATCTCCAGAGATTTTTTTTTTAAAGGCAGTGGAACCCTAAGCTACCAAAGAAAAGAAAGCAGAGCTGCTCGTTTTAGTCGAGGTGGCATCTCGAAGCCGCAACTTTCCTGGACCCCGCTGGGAACCCCCGAGGCACCACTATTTCGGGGGCTTTTGGAAGAAATCTTCTCTAAGGGGTTCTGTCACTGCCCTGTAATTATTATTTTTTTCCCTTTCAAGGGAAAAGATGAGACCATCGGGACAAGGGCACGTTCTTAGGCAGAGGCAGACGGGGGTCTCTGTGCCCTGCTGGGGTGGGGGGGTGGCGCACGGCCTGCACATCTCTGCCAGGGACAGACAAGTGACGCAGGCACAGACAAGTGACACAGGCACAGACCCTGGCCAAAGCACCCCGTTTGGAGTCCCGCTTGGTTGTCGTTTGCGTGTTGTGCACATCTCCAGAGACAGGCGGCGAAGGAACTCTACACCTTGGATCTCAGAGAAGATGAAAAGAAGGTGTCATTGGAGCTGACCATGACCACAGGAAATAATGAAGGTGTCAGAACACGGCCCTCCCTCTCGCCAGAAAGTTTCGATATTCCAACCACTAGGCTCTGGAGTTGAAGCAGAAGCACCTGCCTCTGATTTCCACCTGTCCTCATTCATGGAGAGTTGGAGCCTCTCCGGTAGCAGGCGTGTTTGGTCACCGTGCATGCCGGACCCATCCCCATCTCTCGGGGGGAGGCCTGTGCTGAGCCTGCCGAGCAGGGGACGAGCCAGCCTAGCTCAGAAAGACGTGGCTGATGAGCAGAGAGAGAAAGGGAAGAACGATGCAGGCCTCAGAAAGACAGGTTCAGCCACGCGCCTAAGGTGGCGAAAGTTACCTGGTTTCCTGGTTTTCCAGTCCCAGGTCCCGGGGAGACACGGCTCAAATTCCTGCCCTTGGATTCTGAGTGATGTCCCATTGCTTTAGTCACAGTGCCTTTGGTTGCAAGTGCCAGAAACGCAACTCGGACTTGCTCAGGCACCAAGGGGCTGTACTGGCTTGCAGAGCGGCCAAGTCCAGGCCCAGATGGCGGCAGGTGCTCAGACAGTGTCATCGGGGTCCCCCATCTCCCCCTCTTGTGTCTGCTTTCCTCTGGGATGGCTTCATTCTCAGGTGGGCTCACCAAAAAGCTCTCAGAAGCTCTGGTTTAGCACACGGCAACGGACGAAGCACCCCCACATTCCTAGCAAGTTTTCAAACATGGGGGGCGGGGTGGTTAGTACTCATTGGATAGTTCAGGTCACATAACCACCAAAGAACCCAGACACTGGGTGCGACGTGTCCATCCGTCCTTGTCCTCGGAACTCACTGTGGAGTGGAATCGGCCCCACGCGAACCGTGAGGACTCGTGGAAAGAACGCCAAGGGAAGACGCTACTCCGAGAAATTTAGGGTTCTGTGCCCAGAATGTGGGTGCTGTGCAGGCGTTAGGAGGGATCGTCTGCTCTAGTCCAGCCTCCCTTGCGAGAAAACGTGTTTTAAGTCAGTCTGAGCAGGTGTCTGTTTCTTGTCACCAGTCCGGGACTACATATCAAGAAAATTGTATGGGACATGAGATGAGTAAGACGGATTTCAGCTGTCAAGGACCTTCCCTTTCTATAAGGGAGATAAACCCAATGTATGCAAATTGGACATCACAATTTCCAAAGGTACAGAGCGCCCCGGGATTTCCAAGGCAATGACACTGGCTGAGGTCAGCAGTTGGGATTTATTTGGCTCGGGCTTAAGTAAAGAAGGGTTAGAGCCTCAGATGGATAGGGAGAGAGTATTGCCAGGTTTAATGGCTTCATCAAACACCTAGAGGCTAAAAAGTCCAAGGTGTAACTAGAGAAGATCGAGCTTCCCCCTTAACATCTCGTGTACCTATTCCTCCCCAGCTCTGCCATCACCACCCCAGTCCAGTGTCACCCAAACTCCTGGAACATCTATCCACTTTTGCTCCCTTCCAAGCCAATCTCCCCTTGCCAGCTAGAAGGATCTTTTTCCAATGCAAATCTGGTGACAACGACACCCTCCTTGTCTCTCAATAAGTTTCCTAGGGCCCTGATGATCTCGATTAAAATTCCCCTCCAGTCCCCTCTCTCTGCACTCCAGCCCACCTATGTGCTCTGTGATAGGCATTCTCTAAAGCTTCAGACTCACTGTGGTCACCACCCGAAATGCTTCTCACATCTGACCCCTCTGTGGTGATTACTTCACGCCCGACCTTCCGCTCCCCACCGGAGGAACACCAGCCCCTCTAGCCGGGCCGGTTGAGGTCTCCCGTGGTGCACACCCAGTGTCGTCCTATCTTGATCTTCATTGCCCTTATTTGGGTGAGTAAATAAACCTTTATTTGTGTGATTTGTGTTTCATCAACGACTCTTCAACAGCAAGGCTTCTCAGCCTGGGCTCTACTGACATTTTGGGCCAGATAATTCTTTACTCTGTGTGTGTGTGTGTGTGTGTGTGATGTTTGCGGGGGGGTGGGGGGTGCTGTCTGGTGCATTGTGGGGAATGAAGCAGCATCCTGGCCTCTACATACTTGATGGCAGGAGCACCCGGCTCCACCGGCCGCTGTGCCAGAGACTCCGTGAAGAAAGAAACGAATCCAGTGCCTGGCGAACTGTAGGTGCGTGGTTCTCGGTTTCAACTGCACTTTAGAATAATGTAGGGAGCTTTAAACAAATGATGATGCCTGCTCTGACCCCATTCTAAGGAAACAGAAATCTCCAAGAGGATGGGATGGAGGAGCTGAGGTCCAGACCTCCAGAAACAGTCGGATCTCTCGTGCAGCTGGGGTTGCTAAGCACAGCCCCGGCGGCCATCACTGAAATCGCTGCGGGATGAATGGAAGGGGAGAATGGAGATAGTGAGCGAGTGAAAGAAAGAAGGAAGGTTGAAGGGAGGGAGGGAAAGGTGGGAGAGATACACGGAGGGGGAGAAGAAGGAAGAAAGAAACCGAAATCTCCGGCCGGACTGGGACTCAGAGGATGGATCTGCCTAGGGAGGCTGCGCCCCTGAGCCGGGGTCCTGTCTGAAGAGCTGTGACTTTTACTCCGTGGCGCTGGGGGCCGGCAATAGGAAGTCAGTGAACATTTCCGAACTCCAGTTCAAAGCAGTGTTCTAAGAAGTCGAGTGGATCATCCAGCACGGAAAGTACTGGAAGGAGGAGACCCCGGGGAAAAAAATCGCGTTCTATGAAAAAAATTGGGCATGATGAGAAATAGGAAGGAAACAACAAATACCATTTCCTGTGGGACACATGGCGGCCCACGTGCCCATTGCTGGGCCGCTTCGCCAGGAAGACGGACGTGGAAAAACGGTTACGGATGCGGTGTCACAAAGGGGAAACACCGGGTGTCCCCAGAGCAGGCAGAGGGTACCTAACCTGGTCTTGGGGGTCAGAAAACACTTTGCAGAGGAAAATATCTTTACAGGAGGACCTCTGAGGGTGACGGGGGCGGGGTGAGGGGAGGGAGTAAGATTCAGAGGGAAGAGAACTAGGAAAATACAGACTGGTTTAGGGTGAGGGGAGAGCAAAGCTGGACGGTGACAGGTGTGACAGGAGAAGCCTCGGCTAATCGTGGAGGCCCTTCTAAGCCCTGCTCCAGATTTTCGAGTGTATCCTAAGAGTCAGGTCAAGCCAGGGAGAAAAGAGTTTTAAGAAACGTAGCAACCGGCGTCCAGATTTGCATTTTTCTTTGGATCTCACTGTCGGGGCGCCAAACAGAAATGTGGATAAAGAAAGAAGCTGGCAAAATGTTTCCAAGGCTTTGAACCCGCCTGAGTGGGGAGGGAGAATGGCCGTATCAGCCACACCGGGGAGAAGCAGCCAGCAGCCAGAATTATGAGACAAAAAGCATTGAAACATTTTCTTCCGTTATTTTATAAAAACTTTAGGTTCCTGGCACGGAGTCCCCATGTCGGGAAGAGTGAAGAAGAGCTTCTTGTCGTTGTAGGTCCTGCAGACTGTGCCTGGACCCCTTCTGCCTGCAGGTGCTCATGGTCCAGGAAGATTCTGATGTGAATGAACTGGGACTCTCTTCACCTCTGGGCGGTCAAGAATCCCTCCCAGGCAGTCTCTCGGTGTCCCTGAAGAATGTCAGCCAGGAAAGAACACGGGCTGTGCAGTCAGACCAATACAGCCTCAAACCCCCTGCTCCACGGCTGGCCAGCGGGACAACTGCCTGCACTAATCTGAGCCTCAGTTTCCTCATCTGCAGAATAGGGAGACCGATTTGGTTCCCTGTTTGGTCGTGAGAAGGAAATGATACATAACACTTGGACAGTGCCTGGGAAAGCATTCGGCAGTGGGTCAAGGCTGATTCTACCTCCTTCCTGAACATGGATTCCTCCCCACTGCCACAAACTATTAGGGCTTGAACTGCCGTGTCCACGATGCAGCATTAATTCAAAATCGTAGGGCAGGCTTACTGGAAAGGCTCTTCCATTTGCTGAGGAGACAAATGTTCATAGCATAGAGGAAAAAATCCAGGACTCCAAGCAATAGAAATATTTGAATAACAGCAGAGCTAGATCATTTCTTTCCCTCCCCAGTGATTTCTCCAGCTGGAGCTTCTGTAATATCGGCATTTTTGCTACGAAGCGACTTCTGATCTATCACTCTCATGAAGGTGTATTGAATGCATTTGAAGGGGAATGTGCTTCATTACAGACCAAGGACCTTGTGTTTATGATTTACAGCACGGTGGTGCGTGCCTGCCTGTCATCATCTACCAAAGTGACAAATCATGCAAAGGAAATGAACTTATCTTGGTGCCCGGCCTGTGTGTTTAGCCGGGACTCTTCGGATTGCAAGGGACAGACGTGCCACTCGAAATAGCTTAAGGAAAAGTGGAATTATAAGGATGCCGAGGAATCGCATGAAGAATGAAACCATCGAACCAAGGAAAGGGCTGAAATAAATGCGGGTGGACCTCAGCAACTGTGAAACCACGGATTCTGACACACTGTGATTCTTGTTCCTTTTCTTACAGCGTTTGTCTCTCACTAGAAATGGGTTTGGCTATACAGCCAAAAAAGAAAAAAAAAAAATGGCCTCTGATAACTCCCGAGTTTTCTGTTTAAGACGTAAGTCGTCTGAGGGATCCTGAGCTCGCTGGCTCAATGCCAGCCCAAACGCCCTAATGAATGGACTCATTGGCTGAGCTTGGGTCAGGTGCCCCTCCGTGGGCCAATCAGCTGTTTCCAGTGCACAGTGCTTTACCGTGATTGGCCCATCCTGGGTCAGATGCCTACACCTGGACCGATTAACAGTGGCTGGAGATGAAGGGTCATTTGAGAACATGGTCCACCAAAAGGAAGCCAAACTGATACTGTAGGCGGAGGGGCAGTTCCCGGAAAAAAGATCCAGGTTGCACAGACAAAACCATGGGTGGAGTCTACTCTCCTCTCCCGGGAATCAACAGAGGGAGGGGATGACTACGTCCAGTTTCACTCATTTATTTATTCACCGCGTCCTTTAAGCATTCGTTCGTTCCAACACCAAATACAAATTAGAAGCACTGTCTGTCAGGTCGTGGCATTTTCTGGGTTTGGTGTGGAGCGAAGCTCCCCCTCCTGCTGCTGACCCATTTCCAACCCACAGAGACTCTCCCTCCTGCTCTTCGATGCCTCCGCAAAAGAGGCACTCGGCCCCGTCTGACAGAGCGCAGACGCTTGTCAACCACTTCATGCCGATGTCGGCTCCTGCTGAGAAATCTATTATCCCTGCAACATCCCGCAATGGACAGACAGATATCACACAGATTTTTCCCGATCTCTCAACAGACACACACTAACACACACATGCACGCACCAGGATGCCCTCCCAGACGCTGAGATATCACTTGATTGTTCTCTAGGGGAGAACATATTTTTGTGGGCACAGTTCACTCTGTTGCATTGACTTGCCTCCTATGGAGAGACCTATAGTGTAAAGAAACTTGAACTCGACCCTGGAACAAACTCGCTGGGTTCCCTTGAACAAGAGTTACCCTCTTTTTGTTCCTGAGTTTTCTCCATGAAAAAGCAAAGAGCTCAATCCTTGCAATCAGTTTTAAGAGAGAGAAAAAAAAACAGGTCCTAAGTTTTGAAAACTCAGGCCTTCGAAGGGATCTTTCCCTGATATTTCGGGTTGCGTCATCGGGGGACACATTCTTTTCTTTCTTCCTGTTGCTGTTCTGTGTCGTAATCATCTTTTGCCTCTCTGCTGCTCCCTGCTACACTGTCATGACAACTTCGAGAAGAGGGAAACCAACACTTATTCATTATATCCCGAATGCTCAGTAAATGTTTTTTAAACAAGTAGATAGATGGACGAAAGACACATTGCGTTGGCCAACCTCACTTGTGCGTGGAGATGCAGTATCCTGCTCTGAGAAAAACAGGGACTATGTTGACTTTTGCATTGAGAGTTTGCAGAGCAGAGAACTCAGGCTGTTGGGTCACAATGGAAGCCACCAGAATTCACGTCTCCTTAGATATTCTCCTGGGCTGGATTCGTAGACAATTCTACTTGAACGAGTATAGCGGACACCCAAGGTCAGGACTCAACCAGTACCAATGGGAGGCGTATAGGCTGCACAGATGCTTTTTAAAAACAAATGCTAATCACACTTATCAATTGCTGAGTCCTTACTGTGAGTCAGGCATCATCTAAGAGCTTTGAAAACACTATCTAAACAAGTGGCTCTCAATCGGGGTGATTTCGCCCCTGGGCACAATTGGTGATGCCCACAATTGGTGATGCCCACAATTTTGACTGTCTCTCTGGAAGGGGTTTGCTACTGGCATCTAGTGGGCAGAGGCCAGGGATTCTGCTAAACATCCCATAATCCACAGGACAGGCCCACAAGGAGTGGTCCAGCCCCAAATGTCAATGAGCTAAGTAAAGTTGAGAAATTCTGATCTAAATTAATCTCTTCAAATTCTGTTATTATTATTTAAAAATTGTTGTTGTTCTTGTTATTATGATATTATTATTATTATTATCATGAATTTTCTTTATTTTACAGGAGAATGTAAAAGTACTAAGGAATATGTACTTTGCTCTAGTATTAGAGCTGGGGTTTGAACCTCAGTCTCTTTGGTAGAAACTCTATGTTCTCTACAACTTTTGGCAGGTCACACTTTCCACTGACAATCCTAAACCTACTTAATATGCTGGGACATGAAAATTTCTCACTGCTCCGACATCAGATTTTTTACCTGGTTTCATATGAGAAACTAAAGATGTTACTTTGGCCAGAGCTGGGAGTATCTTTAAATTGAATCTAGTTCCACCTATTGAAACATAATAACTTTCAGAGTAATCTAGTCTCTTTATTATTAGTGCTACAAGTTGTCGAAATCTCTTTTGAGTTGGTAGTTAAAAGGCCTGGCCACATTTGCAACGTTATTGTTGCTGGCTAAAATGCTTAGCAACAACACAAACATCCCTCAGAATCAAATTATCAGATGTACTGACAAGATTCTCCTCGATTTAATAGTGTAGTAAATGATGGCTAGGAGATGTTCTTTGAAGCTGCAGAGGCAAATGTAAAAGCTAATTCGATTCTCAAATGAATAAAAGTGAGAAACTGTTCTTATAAACCTGATATTACCAGAGACAGGCCTTGTCTGAGGGAGGAGAGAGGAGCAGGATTTGTTTTATTTCTGATCATAAAGAGCTGGGCTCTGTGACTGCACAGGTCTGACCTTGGGCTCCCAGGGGACTCATTTCCAACTCAGCCAAGACTGATGCTTACTTTACCCTCAGTTCCCCTTGGAGCTGCTTGGGAGAGGAAGACGACCCCCGAAGAAGCTATCTCAGGGGTACAGGGTAGGAAGACTTGGAAGAGATTCATGACCTGAAATTTGCTTCGATTTATTTATATATTAGGGGTAAGATATTATTTAGGGAGAGAAGACTCTCGCTGCTGAAAGCTGGGAACCCCAGCAGTCTGCTCGCTTAGACAAGGAAAGCTGGGCAAAGGCTACACTCCAATAAACCAGTTTTCTGACACCAATCGGGAGCCCGACAACTCAATTCAGTTCTGACGCTAACTACCTGAGATCAGTGTTAAAGTCCACACATTAGGGGCTCAGCCTCACAAGAGTGTCTTTACTTCAGACGTCAGCCCCAGGTCCCAGGGGCCACCCACACTTCCGCCTGACCAACTTAGCTATGCATTCAGATTCGATCATTTACTCGAAGGACTCATGGAATCCAGGAAGCGCTCTACTGGTGACCGTTGCTTTATTATAACGGCGACAAATAAACAGCCAGATGAAGAGATTTACAAGGTGACAGGATTTGGAAGGGTCCTGAGAGCAAGACCCCATGGAGTCTGGGGTGCAGCACCCTGACTGTGCAGCATTAATATGGTCACCACTACGGCAATGCCTCCCTGAACCAGCCCGATCTCATCTGATCTTGGAAGCTAAGCAGGGTCGGGCCTGGTTAGTACTTGGATGGGAGACCACCTAGAAAGACCGGGTGCTGTAGGCGTAAAAAATAAAATATAAAGGATTGTAAGCTGACAAGGTCCTTTGCAATTTATGAGGTCAACCAAGGGTTGCCTCCCTAAACAACAACAACAACAACAACAACAAACATATGGTCACCAACCAGGAAGCTCCTTGAGTCTCCAATTCCAGAGTTTTTTGCCTAGGTTCCGTCCCACGGGCGTGACGGAGTAATCACTGACCACGTGCTTGAACTCAGTGAGGCCCTGGCTGTTCTCACCTCCCAGGAGGTCTGGGCACGTGTGAGGCTGGAAGCTCTCAGCCTTTATAACCGCTTGGTCTCTCTGGCACGGCCAGACCATCCTTGAAACTGTCCAAGGGTCCACCAGGAGTCACCTCAGCAGTGTAAACTCAGGTGGGGTTTGAAGGGGTTCCTTACGAATAACGTGAAACGTTCCATCACTCAGAAAATTCCAAAGGCTTTTAAAGTTTTGTGCCAGGAACCAGGGACGATGACCAGATATTTATTTTTCTTAATCCTACCTCAAGGGACAAGGTTGACACCCCGCTTTCTCCGTCACCCCAGCATAGCTGTCTAGAGCTGGCTGGCTGTTTTCCAAGTCATAAAGTGGCAGAGCAGGGAGACAGAGCCATCGGTTATTGTCAGAGGAGTAAAATGAGACTCAGTCAGGCCGAGCAGCCCAGCCGCTGGGTGGCAAAGCTGATCTCGAACCCTGAGGGCTCTCAGCTTCTCCGGAGTGTTCCCTGTTTGTTTCCCCTGGTGCTATAACCAAGTATCACGAACTCAGTGGCTTAACACGGCCACACATCTATTACCCATCTGGAGGTCGCATGCTGAACTGGGGTGCGGGTCTGTGTTCCTTCTCCAAGAACGTGTCCTTGCTCTTCCCAGCTTCCAGAGGCCACCTACGTCTTCTCCCACGGGACCCCGCTTCCTCTGTCTTCGATGCCAACGAAGGAAATAGCACGTTCAAATCTGTCTCTCCTTCCCTTTGCCTCCGTGGTCACGTGGCCTTCTGTTGGACTCCGAGCCTCCTGCGGTCCCCTATGAAGACCCTGTGATCACACCTGGATAATCCAGGATAATCTCCCCATCTCCAGATCTTTAACTCAATCACAGCAGCAAAGCCTCATTTGCCTTATACATCGTAGCTTCACAGGTTTGGGGGATGAGGGAGGGCCCTTATTCAGGAGGCTTTGACCCCAGGGGACAGTCTGCGATGTTTGGAGGCATTTGGGTCATAAGGACGGAGGGCTGCCACCAGCATCTAGTGGGTAGAGAGAGGCCTGGGATGGAGCTAAATATCCTACAGGGCACAAAATGGCCTGCTCAGAATAAAGGAATCTCTGGTTTAAAATATCAATAATGCTATAGGTAAGAAACCCCATCTCAGCCCCAAAAGAGGAGGGAAAAGAATCCTGATAATTTCAGTCTCTCTCTCTCTCCAGATTTACTTGGCCCTCTCCATGGGACAGGGAGTGAGAAACCCTATTTATCAGAAAAATGGGACAGTTTACGGAGGCACACGAATAAGCAGGCAGGCTCTTTGTGCTTCCAAAGCTTCAGAAACAATGAGCAGGCTGTCTGCTCCCTTGGTCCAGCCTGTCCCCAGACGCAGCAAGGCTTCTTTCTCCCGTCCTGTCGCCGACCCATGTGGTAGAATAATAAACCTGCCGGGGACAGCGGGGGAGGCAGGAGACCCCGCCACGGGTCACTGAAGCCTGTCCTTACAGCACCTGTGAGCGTGGACTCCAGGCCCGTTCGGAATGCTTTGCCATGTTTTCACAGAGGAGAGGTGTGTCCTTTTCGAGGTTTAGATGATGGGGAAGCGGGGAAGAGAGGGCTCTGTGAGCTCTGAGCTGAGCCATTTTCTACAATATTGTTTACGAATGATGAGGGTTTGGCGATGGTGGGTGTGGGAAAGTGCCAGCCGTACACAAAGCTCAAGGGAACGACCTAGAAGCTCGTGGTGCCAGTTCTTTGTGTAAATCTCCATCAGTCGGGTGGGGAAAAGGGAATGCATTTTAGGTTTGCATCCTTTGTACTTTGGTGTCTTGGTGACTTGAGTGTAAGGCATAGATAAACGGGATAAGGACTCAGAGCTATTTTATTTTTATGCAGAGGGCAAGACTCTGAGCAGAGACCCACCCGTAAAGTTCTCTTCCAAACAGCTTTTTCTCAGCTAAGGCCGGAAGCTGCAGGGGCTTCGGTAAACCAGCAGATTCCAGCAAATGAGACTTCTTTGGACTCTGTCTCAGCTTGAACCAGGGAACTGAGTGACCGCTGTGGAAGTCGGGTCCTCAGACAGCAGGAAAATAGATGGGCAAAAGGAATTTTTACATTACATTGGAGCAAAAAAAAAAAAAAGTTGTCCTTCTTACGCCAGGGAAAAAAAGAAGAAAAATAGCCACTGCTTCCTGTGTTTGTAGTTATATAAGTTATGTAGTTATAGAGGATTTAAATTCTTCTCTTAAATGCAAAGAAAACCAATAATTTTGAAATGGCTTCATTGATCAAAACATAACTACCTCTGTGAACATTTACACATACCACAAAAGACATAAGCCTTCTTTACGTTAGCACGAATATGATCTTGTTACGGTTAATAGTTATGGAACTGCCTATGAAGTCCCAGGCATTGTGTAAGGGCACTGTGAAGGTGTTATCTAATTTAATCTTCATCCTAACCCTCAGCCTTAGGTGTTGCTTGTTGACTTATAGATGAGAAACGGCTCAGAGAAGTGAATTCACTTGTCTAACACCACACCACTGGTAGAGTGTCAGAGAAGGCATTTTGAACATAGATTTGGCTGACCGCGAGGCCCCTCTGAAGCACTGTCTGATAGAATTTTCACCCAGACCAACCCTCTGTATTCTACACGCAGAATGGATCCTGGGCGGTGACCAGAACCTCATCCTGTAGCTTTCTTTCTTATCCTGTCTTCGATGAGTTTGGGCATCAGAGTTATGCTGGACTCACACAATAAATTAGGAAACGTTTCTGTGGAATTGGCATTCTTTCTTTCTCAAACACGTGGAGCATTCACCAGGGAAGCCATCTGAGCCTTGAGTGTTCTTTGCTACAATTTCATTTTCTTCACGTTCTCTATTTCATCTTGAGTGAGCTTTTTGTAGGTTGTGTCTTTCAGGGGAGAATCTGTCCATTTCAGCCAAGTTGTTGAATTTATGGACATAAAGCTGTTCGTTATACGAATCACCTTATTATCTTCTATCTAGAGAATCTGTAATGATGTCAGCTTTCTCTCTGCTATTGGTACTCGTGTGCTCTTTCTAGATCAGTCTGGTTAGATGTTTACCAATTGTATCGACGTTCTCAAAGAATCACTTTTAGTTTTATTAATCTTCTGTTTTCTGTTTCCTGTATCTCTGCTCTGATATTTATTACATCCTTTCTTCTGCTTGCTTTCAATCTAGCATGCTCTCTCTTTTCTGTTTTAAGGTGGAAGCTGAGGTCGTCGATTTGAGACCTTCATAGTTTTCTAGTAAAGGTATTTAAGGCCATGAATTTTTCCCTAGGCTCCGCCTTCACAACGCTCCACACCTTTTCAAACGTGGTATCATCATTTTCATTCAGTTCGAAACACTTTCCCTATTGATTTCATCTTTCACCCATGGTTTATTTAGAAATACGCTATTAAGTGCCCCAATATTGGAGTTGTCTAAAGATGTTATCGATTTCTAATTTAATTCCATTATAGCTAGTAAACCTATTTTGAATGACTTGACTCTTTTAACTCTACTGGAACTTGTATTTAGGTCTAGGATATAGTTTATGTGGTGAACCGTTCCGTGTGGACATTCAAAACACACGGAGAAGATCGTGTGTGTCCTGCCACTGTTGGGTGCAATCTCATACAAATGTTATTTCAGTAAAGTGAGTCCGACGCTATTCAAGTCTTCCGTGTCCTTGCTGATTTTCCATTTGCTCGTCGTGTCAGTCATCGAGAGAGGAATTTGACAGTTCTGTTTATTTCTCTTTGCATTTCTCCATTTTCATTTTGTGTCTTTTCAAGGGCTGTTATTTGGCATGGAAGCATGTGTATCTTCTGGAGTAACTGACCCCTTCATTATTATGAAGCAAACTTCTTTATTCTTTGCTCTGCAATCTATCTTCTCTGGTATTAATTTAACTGTTCCAGCTTCTTATAAAAGTAGTATTAGCATGATATATCTTTTTTATCTTCTTATATTTCATCTATTTGTGTATTTAAGTTTAAAGATTTTTTTTTTCCAGCATATAGCTAGATCTTGCTTTAAAAAAATAAATCCAGACTGGCCCTCTTGCCTTTAATAAGGATGTTTAGACCATCTAAATTGAATGTGATTATTAATATAGTCCGGTTCATGTCTATCATCTTGCTGTTTGTTTTTTATTAGATCCATTTCTTTCTTTTCTGTTTCTTCTGTTGGACTATTTTTTATGATTTCATTTAAAAAAAAAACAGATTTATTGAGATATAATTCACATACCACAAAACTCAGCCTTTTATAGTGTATGACTCAGTGGGTTTTAGTAAATCCAGACTCGTTCCATCATTACTACACAATTCTAGAAGATTTTCATCATCCCCCAAAGAAACCCTATGCCTATTATACAGTCACTCCACGCTCCTCACTCTTCCCAGCAACCACTTTTCTACTTGAGTCATTTTTTGTAGTTTGTATCTTTCTAGGAATTTGTACATTGTACCTAGATCATCTCATCTGTTGGCATGAAACTGTCCAATTGCGAGGGGAGGCGGCAAATGGATACCCTTGCTTATAAAAATAAGAGCAAGATTAATTAGCTATGGTGATTATGGAGGAGCCCACTGTGGATCATAACGGCCTTCTTATTTTCTTCATCTTTATCGAGATGTCATTGCTAAAGACAAATTGCGTATATTTAAGGTATATGACATCATGTTTCGATCTACATTTAAATTATAAGGTAATCACCACGATAAGTTAATTAACATATCCATCACCTCACACATTACCGTTTTCTTTCCCTGCCCCCACCCTTTTTTTTTGGTGGTGAGAAGATCTTACCACCAAAGATCTTACCACCTTACAGCCTGCTCTCTGCAAATTTCAAGTATACAGTACAGCGTTGTTGATTCTAGCCTCTGTGCTGTCCACCGGAGCTTGCATAACCGTTATTCACCTTGCAGCAGTAATAATTTTTACTTCTCGAAAGACATCTCCCTACTTGTTCCTCCGGCAACACAGTCGACTTAACATGACCCCTGAGCACGGGGGTTTCTAAGGAACTGCCAGACAGATCACATAGTGACAGCTCTCCAGGGATGAGGCTTTGGGGACCTCATTGCTCTTACTGGGATTCCATCACTCTTCTTGAAGAATGAAATAGTTTTGCAAGCTTGTGGTTAATTTCCAGAGTTTTGAAAAGGGTTGATTTTGACAAATGTGGCCAAGGTTCTTGTTGATTTCATGGCGGAAGGGATTTTTGGAGAATTGACTCCATCATTTCAGAAGTACTTTTTAAATTGTATCCCCTTCATGGGTTAATTTGGTATAACTCTTTATTTTCTTCATGTTGTCCTGGCTTTAGAGCTTAGAGAATGCATGTTTTTCTTATTACTGCCTACCCTTACGTGCAGTCACAGCCTTCACACATCATATGACAACTTTATGGTAGTGCACTTCCTATAGTATACTTCCATTTCTCCCCTTTGAAAATTTGTGCTATCGTCACACCTTACCCTTTGACGTGTATTACAGATCTCACACATTGTTATTATCTTTTGTGTAAACAGCCAATTATCCTTTCAAGAGATTCAAATACTAAGAAACAATCGTATGCATTTACCCTTGCAGATACTGTATCTGGTGTGTCCTCTGTCTATTTTTTTCACATTTCCATCTGGTATCATTTTCCCTCGTCTTCCTTTGACACTTCTCGGAGTGTGGGTCTTCTGGTGATTACATTTTCCCCTGTCGCACATCTTAAAATGTCTTTCTTCAATCTTCGTCTTTCAACGATGTTTTTACTAGGTGGAAAACTCTCCTTCGGCCACTTTCTTTTCCTTCCGGGTCTTGAATGATGGAGCTCCAGGGTCATCCAAACTGCATTATTTCTGATCAGAAATCTGTTGTCATTTTTTATCTTTGCTACTTAGAATATAACACAACTTATTTCTCTGTCTGCGTTTAAGATTTTCTCTTTATCACTGGTTTGAAGCCATTTGCTTATGATGGGCCTTTGTGTAGTTTGCTTTGCGTTTCTTGTGCGATAGTTTTATTGAGCTTCTTGGATGTGCGCATTTATCATCTAACTTGGACACATTTCAGGCATTATTTCTGGAAAATTTCCCCCCCAACTCTCTCTTTAGGGACTCCAATTATATGTAAGGTATAGGCTGCTGGAAGATGGCTCACGATTCACTGATGCTCTTTTCAGTTTTGTATCCTCTTGAGTTTCATTTGGGATGGTTTCTATTCCTATGCCTTCAGGTTCACTTATTGTTTCTTCTGCGGTGTCTAATCTGTCATTAATTCTGCCTGGTGCATTGGAGTCTTCATCTTTAGAAATTTAACTTGGATTTTTTTTTTTTATATCCTCTATGTCCCTACTTAACTTTTGAGCATATGGAATACAGTTATAATAACTGTGTCCATGTCCTCGTCCACTAATTCTAACACCTGTGCCAGTTCTGAGTGAGTTTCAGTTGATTTATTTTTCTCATTATACATTGCACTTTCCTGCTTCTTTGCATGCCTAGTAGATTTTTATTGGGTGTCAGACATGGTCCATTTTACTTTGTTGGGCACTTGATAGTTTCGTATTCTATAAATATTTTTGAGTTACATTCTGGGACAACTGGGTAGAAAGAGCTTGAACCTCTTGGGTCTTGCATTTAAGATCTGATAGGCAGGGTCAAGGTGACGTTTTATCTAGTGCCAATTTTGCTCACTACTGAGTACTACACAAAATGTCCAGTGAATTATGAGTTTTTCTGAGCCACGTGATGGGAGCGAGCACTATTCTAAGTGCTCTGTACATGTTGGGGGCTGCTGTCGCTGATTCTCCCAGGTGGCCTTTTCCTGACCTCAAGAAGTTTCCTCATACATATGCACAAATCAGTACTTTGCGAATAAATGAGGGAGACCCTCTGCAGATATCCAGAGTGACGTCTCTGCGAAGTTGTCTCCTCTTTGGCACTCTGTCCTGGGGACTCTAAGCACTTTGCTGTCCATGAACCCTCAGGGGCTTCAATGGATAGGAGTCTTTTCGTCTCTAGGTGTCCCTGGGCTCTGCCTGGGTTCTTCCTGCCTGTCCTACAGCTTGGAGAGGCTCTCAAGGCAATAGCTAAGGGCAGTTGTAGGGCTTGTCTCATTTGTTTCTCGTTTCTCACGGATCACTACCTTTGACGTCTCATGTCTTGAAAACCATTGTTTCATACAGTGTGTCTCGTTCGGCTGTTGTTAGTTTTTGGCTGTTTCAGATGAGAGAGTAAATCGATTTCTGTGACTCCGCTTTGTCCAGAAGCAGAATCGGTGGCTGATGTTCAAAATATACTTTGGAGCTAGTTCATAGAACACAACTGGCTCTGTGCTTTTGTTCAATCGATTTTAATGCACTTCTCCTCAACAAAATTGGCGATCAAGGCTGAACTTGCGGCTTCCAGTTCTCGATTATTCCTTCAATTCAGCAACTACCCAATTAGTTACCACACAGTGTCTAACAACAGAGAGGAAGTTGGCCTTCTCTAAGATTGTGGGGTTGGCGACACAAACCATGAAACCCAAGAAGTCAGTCTAGGAACTCTAATTTCTCTTCTTTTCTCTAAGTCTCCTTCATTGATCTGATTATTGATCTCAGGCACAGTCAGGCCTGACTGTGTATGTATGTATATCTTGCTGATCTGCGATATTTTTAAAAGAGAGAGCGAAGAGTGAAATTTCAGCCTCAGCCTACTCTTCAGGGGATTCTAAGGTGGCCTATCATTCTTTGGAGAGAAAGGGCCTGGCTCTGAGCAAGGAGGCAGAGAGTCTGTGAGAGCCCCATGGAGAGTTGAGAGAGACCTGAGGGACATGACAGACAGGGTCTCAGAGGAGCAGGTAGGAGCAAGTCGAAGAGGAAAAAGGCCTAGCGGTGAACGGTCTCTGCTGCTTAATCTCTCTTCTCATTGCTGACGTACCCCTTTCTTTTCTCTCTTCCTATCCGCTCATTTGTTTACTCATTAAACAAAACTGTGCTGGAAACGGGGGGTATGGAAGTGATCGAAATTAAACAAATGAACAACGACAACAGCAAAGCAATCCCGACTCTACTGGAGCTTAGAAACCTTAATCGAACACGCTTATTTAAGAAGAGGCGTGAGGGAGACGAGATTTGACCATGGTTGTCCTGGACTGAACATGTTGGGGGAAGGGGCTGGGCATCACAGTTAGCTGACTGGAGAGCATACCTATGAAAGAGGAGGGGTTCATTCGATGAAGTAGGTGAGGGCACACTTCGGGCAGAGGGAGCCGACATGCAAATGCCAGGAAGCAAGAAACAGAGTCTGCTTCAGCTCCAGAGCACGTCAGGGGCTTAGAGGAGGAACCGCTCCATGGGCCAGCTTCTCACCGTCGCCCTGGAGATGCTGGCATCATGTGCAGTCACTGGGGGGTGGGGCTCGCTTGCTTGCTTACTTTTGGAAGGAAAATGTCTTTCTCCCTATCTTCTTATGACCCTCCCCACTCACCCCACCCCTACCCTAGATCACTTTCTGCCATTCGGCAGGTCCCACCAGCCCTGGGCTTCTCATATGCAGTTCCCTGAGCCCCAGGTTATTTCTCCTCTAATTAGCTAGCACACCTGTGCTGCCCATGGCTTCTCCTGAGCCGAAAGAGGCCACCAGAGGTCCCATTAACAGTCTTAGTATAACAAGTCTGCTGTGCAAGCTCAAGGTGATCCATGCTGATGCTGGGAACTGCTCAAGACTAATCCCACTAAATTATATTGTGAAACCAAGGAGGTACACATGCGCGTGTGCACACACACACACACATACACACACACACATACACACATACACGTATACTATCACTTAGCAACTTCCCACACCTGGTGCTTTATGTTAATGACCTCATTACTGCCTATCAATTAGGTATTATCGCTATTCTCATTTTATAGAGTCAAAGAAATTTCGTCCCAGAGAGGTCTGCACAGTCACACGGCTTCAGTGCTGGAGTTATGCTTTGGGTATCTTAAACTCTGTTTTACATCTGAAACTTAACTAACCCTTCTTACTACCAGAGATTTGAGTGGCAGGCTTTTACAGTGAGGGTTTTTGGTTTTTTTAAATTGTATGATCTCAGTCTAAATAAAACCCTTTGGCCTTATTGTAGGTCCTGGCACCACTGATTTTCTGGTCCAGGGGCGACACTGGGTGCTTCTATCCAAAGCCATCTGCCTCCCAGAAGACCTAGCTAGGGAAAAAGGTAACAGAAAGTCACTTGCTGGTCCTAATTGCTTTGCCAGTTCGACATGTCTCAGATCAAATACCATTTTGTCCTCTTTTTCCCCTTTGGAGGGGGATTAATTAAGCTCTAATTACACCTGCAGAAAAAAATAGAAGCTACTATAAAATTATTTTTTTAAAAAAAAGCTATTAACAAGGTCTGCGCACAGAGGCTTGTTAAAACCTGGGGAATGAGCTTCATTTGAATTTTATGGCCTTTCCATTTACGTTTTTTTATGAAACCTTTTCTTACAACCCTCAATATGTCTTCTTTCTATGGTAAAATCATCCACGGGAATTTTCCGGTGTTAAATTAGATACTTGGGGCTCCCCTCCTCTTCCTGCATTCGGTCGGAGCATGGCGTATTCCACGAGGCAGGTTAATAATCATTTTTTTGAACCGATTCAGAAGTTTGCATCAAGTTTTCTCCACCCAGGAGGAAGTCTGACTCACGGAGACCCTCCAGTCCAGGCAAGCGAGACAGGGGTCAAGGTTTTCCTTAGTAGAGAAAAACTTCAAAAGATTATTGCAATCAGGACATCTCACTGCAAAAAGGGAGCTCGGTTCTTTCTCCCTGTCAGACGGAAGCCCGCCATGCAGACGGGGCTGGACCGACGTCAGGGAGGGGAGGACCGCCTCTCCTACAAGAAGATGCCGGTCCTGGCCCCGCGATGGCGCACAGCACTGCCCTGACCGCCGGCGCCAGCGTTCCAAAGATGAACTGTCTCAGGAGACGTGTCCTGCCAAGTCTCACCAGGAGGGGGCCTCGCACCTAGACCCCAGACCCATCCTGCAGCGTCTCTGCCACACGCGGCCGGGTCCCCTGGGTCGGGTCTTCGGAAGCCAGATTCTCAATTTCGAGCCTCCGTCTTCTGAATCTGAACATCTGAGATTGGCATCTGGGAATCTGTGTTTTTGAAATGCCTCCAGGGAGACTGGGATGACGAGCCGGGCATGGGCATCATCCGATGAAAACGTCAAGACCAGCTGAAAAAGACAGGCTTTCAGGGAAGAGAAACGCACTGGGTGTCCCCCAGTAGCAGAGAAGAATAAAAGATGCCTGTGAGAGATTGGAGCTTCCAGCCGAGGCGGTTCCCACAGGGAGATGTGTGCGAAATCGCATTTATCTGAAAATTGGTGTAATTCTGGATTCCAGTTTAATAATAACCATTATATGAATATATGTGTGCGTGTCTGTGTGTGCGTATACATGCCCCAGACATGAGCTGGTCCCGGAAGATGTGTCACATTACCCAGAAAGGCCCGTGCTCTAGCCAATGGACAGACACAGCCTTTCTCAAGATTTCAGCAAGTCCCCAGAGGAAAGGGGTGGGTACTTACAGCCTCAGGTTCGTCTCTGGGAGCTCAATTCCTGTTCCCATTCAGTTTGTTTCTGAGTCCTCTTACCTTACCAAAGCGAGTGGCATCTCTACTTTTGAATGCGTTTCACTGTATGCGAAGTGACCCATCCTTGATTTCTAGCACAATCCACTCTTACAAGATCCCGCGGTCGAATAATGATTATTTGGGGGGGATCGTGGGGGAGGGGCAGTGATGTGCTGGACCTGGCTCCAGTGGGGTCCTAAGAGCCAGCTGTTAAATTCTCGGGTATTTCGCAATCTGGCTGTTAAACACCGCGATTACTAAAAATTAAATTACGTGAACTTATCATTAAATAAACTATATCATTAATAAAAGTAATAAATACTAAAAACTCATCACTTACTGATTATTCCACTACATTTCATTAACTATGCTAAAGTTATTTGTCTGTTATATTCGTGTGGTAGGGTTCCCAGGATGGGTCACGCCATGCCCCTTCCTGATTCTGCGTTTAGTGATTTTGCATTGGTAGAGAATGAAACTGGGCCACGGTGGGAATATTTAATCCACATAAATTGGAAACGCTACAGATCAAGGCCTGATTTATTGTTCTGTTGATTGTCTAGAATTAAAAATTAATGGAGAATACGTTAATGCCAATTAAATTTAAGTGCGTCATATCTGTGGCTAGCATGGAAACTTGATGAAATTTTGTTTCGGTATTTGAAAACGATTATCTGATTTGGCAAAGCAAATGAGTGACATTTCGACACATCTGTCTTTCATGCTTCACGTCCACCTTATTCATCAACATAAATGGAAAGATCAACCAACATTCGTGTTGGAACTGTCCTTGGAATCAGGTATTTATCTGTGGCCTGATTTTTGTCAAGTCATGGTTGAATTGCAACCGAACGTCAGCTGTAGATGCACGAATCCCGCGGAAATCAAGACAGCATTCTGCGAGAATCGGCTGGCTGCATGGTAAAGAACAGTGTATATTTTGTTTTCATGTGTAAGTTCTGTGCTGCAGATCTTCCGCATGAGAAAAATTTATAATAAACTTTCTCCAGAGAGCCAGTCATTAAACACTTAACAGCCCACACCAGGGGAGTTACAGCCTAACAAGACAAACACACAGAACAGTAAATAACCTTTGACATACATATATATATGCGATATAGATATATACATACTTTCATGGGCTGCCACGCTGACATCCAGCGTCTTACTCTTTCGTTAGGGAATTTGTCCTTCCTCCTTTCTCAGTTTTACTGTTTGGAGAGAATGAACCCCAGCTAGCCTGTCCCCCAGCTACAGGGATGGACTCTGATAGGCTTGAGCCAATCGCCGTGTCCCAGCTTCCTGGCTACAGCGATTGGTTCAGAGTTGAACACGTGACCCAGTTTGGGCCAATGAGAGAGAGAGAGAGAGAGAGAATCCCAGAACTTAAGGGGGAGATGTCAGCAGAGACATGCACATTTTCTTCGGATGATGTATCATGAAACAGGAACTACCCCAGCCATTTTATTATCTCAAGGAGAGAGTTGGTGGGGGAGAGAAACTACCAGAATCTGAGGGTGAAGCCAAACACCAGGGAAAGCAAAAAAGACAGACAGAACCTGGGTCCTTGGTAGAATCATCTGAGCTACTGCGAAGCCTTATCTGAAACCGGATCTTCCTCATTTTCAGATACGAGAACTAATAAGTCCCTATAGTTTTCAAGGCCAATTTGAGTTGAATTTTCTGTCACTCGAAGTCAAAAACATCCTTAACTTTTATTTTATTTGTCTCGGCTCGTTACTTCACGGGCCTTGCTTTCTACCACAAGGCTGATAAAGCCTTTGGTTAAACACAGGTAATTTTTTTCCCCCCTAAGAGAAATCCTCAAACTAATCAGATTTTTTAAAAATTTAACTTCGCTACGTAAATGTAGCATTTCTAATGATTTATTGTCAAGCAAAATGAACATTCTAGAAAATTGTACTGTATTTATTCCATGGCTTTTGAGTACTTGCTAGCACAGAATCATTTTCTACCTTCATTTGGGAAGCATGCCACTAAAAACATTAAGCCACCCCTTACATCTGAGATAGTCAACTCTTGGTTCACTACTCGTGTGTTTTATGCTAGTCACAGACTAGGATGTTGAGAAAGTTGGATGTAGACGGCAGTAATTTGAGGGAGGTGAAGGATAACAGTAATGATAATAATTATAGAAAAATCTTGTATAGTGCCTGCTATGTACCAGGCCCCATGTTAAGTGCTTTCCATGAATTAATCCTCATTGCCATCCTAAGAGGTAGTCGGGTTGAAGACATCGGTTCAGAATGGAGACTATAAAACATGAGAGGGCACCAAAGGATGATTTTTGTGTATCTAAATAGGACGGGTCCGATGGTCAAGGCCATGCACTTAGATAGAGGGGATCAGTAATGGACAGTTATTGCCACAAAAATGCCATTTCAGAAACCACGCCGAAACTCAGTCGCCTACCACAACAAGCCTTTACTTTTTGCTCACAGATCTGTGGGCGAGCTGGGGTTTGGTTTGGCTCCACGTGACTCTCATCCTCTTTGGACCCATAGGTGAGCCAGGGCAGGGTTATGTCACGACAAAAAAGCACAAGACAGCAAGTCCAATCACACGAGCACATTTCACGTCCACTTGTATCTCTTCTGCTCACATCCCACTGTCCAGGGCCAACTCACAGGACCAAGGCCAAAGGCAGAAGGTAGGGGCACGCTGCTCACCACCAGGCCGTGGCATGGGGGTAGGTGTCTAATACTATTCTAAGAGAGGAAATAATTCAGACCAATAAGTAAATGTACTACAATTCCCAAAGATAAACCTCGCCTCACAGTGATATAAGGCTGTGCCCCGAAGCGGGAAGCACAGTGTGGAACAGTGTCCTTGGCATTGGAAAAGGAAAATGAGGAAGAACTTAGATAGGTGACCAGGTAAACAAGAGGCTAGTGGAGGTGGATGGGGGAGGGGGACTGCTTTTCCCAGGCCCTGGCGAATATAGTGGATGAGATGTGGCTGTTTCTAAGGCAGCTCATCTATTGAAGACTCGTCTATTGAAACTGTGCTCAAAAGTCAGCTACAAACTAGCAAAGGTGTGATATTAGTGATTACAGATAGATGGTTAGATGTCTTCCATTTCTGAGGATTCTCGGGTCACCTTACTATGACCTAAGCATAGCCAGCTCAACAGACGGTTAAGTTTGTGTTCAGAAGTTTTCTGTCTGTCGCGTTGGCTGTTAGGTGGTCCATTTTTTACATGAAACGTGCAGTGATTCCGAGTAGTGTTTTCTTGCCAATTTCACCCCCTTCTTTCCCGAACAAGCCTCTTCAGTCTTCTCCTTCCTCCAGAGAAGGCAGCCATGGCCAAGGCGGGCTCCCCTAACCCAGTAAATTTGCATTCGCAACTCCCCCAGTGAAATAATCTTTACCTCTTTGATTTGGCTCCTTGACTCTGAGACCACGCCCAATATTCCTTCGGGGAGAGGGCACCCTAGTTGGCTTTTATTATATATCAGCGTCAGACAGGATGAGGTATCTACGGCCTCATAAATATCAACAATTGGTGTTTATTTTGCATCGGTCCCTTCAAAAAGCCACAAGAGAAATAATTTTACATCAGTCCTTCTGAATCCTAACTGCATATTAAAATCACCTTGGGAGTTATGATATCAGAGATGGCTGGTCCCTTCCCAGACCAATTAAGTCAGAATCTCAGGGTAGGGAGAGGGCTTGGACATTGTGTGTGTGTGTGTGTGTGTGTGTGTGTGTGTGTGTGTGTTTAAGCTTCCCAGGCATTTCCAAGATGTAGCCAGGTGTGGAAATCACAATTTTAGAGTCTATAGTTTCATCAGCATGGTGCTAAATTGGTCTGGTGATTCCTCTTATGAAATTCACTGCGAAAATATAAAGTAGTTTCATGTTCATCTGTGTTTGGTTTCGGAAAACGTAACTTTTTCAAGATCAGAATGTCACTTTTCTTGGTTCTGGAAAGGTTCTGCCCCAGTCTTCAGCCCAAAGCAAGGTGGAGGCATGTCTTTTCAATCACGATATTAAAGAATTATAGTGATGGCTACAATGATGATGAAGTGTTAGGACATTTTGGCCAACTATGCTCAGATATAAAATCATGTAAATTTTTCTTTCTTTCCTCCTCAGGAATTTATGTGAATCTACTGATGCACACAGAGGCTTTTATTATCACAATCACGGACGAACTGAGGGTAGGTATTTTGTCGGGTCAAATGGCAGCAGGAGAAAGGTGATGACTGTGGAGGGGGCCGAATGACATCTGCCTCTCTCAGCCTCTTGGCCTGACCCAGCTTCCACACTGCCTTGTCCTTGGGGACTTTGTGGCCTTGGGTATTTTCGGAGTTATTTCGGGGGCAGATGACAAAGCGTAAGCTAAAGCTCAGGAGACCACTCTCCCTTCTTCTGCTCTGAGCATCCTTGCTCAGAAACGGTCACCCCCATTTCACAGCTGAGACACCTGGGGCTCAGAGACAGTAAGGGATTTGCCTGGCATCGCTCAGTTCGAAGAGACGAGCTGAGATTTGAACTTGGGCCTCCCAAACTCCCAATCCTTTGCTGATTTTAAGAAAGAAAATCGTGGTATTTGGGGGCGGCGGCAACAGAACTACATATACATATATTTTTTTACCTTCCGTGAAGAGCTCCCTATGGCGGCGGCAACAGAACTACATATACATATATTTTTTACCTTTCGTGAAGAGCTCCCTATCATTGTTTTCTGGACACTCGGGGATGATTCTTTGCCCAGCTCAGTGAGGCTTCTATAGCAGTGCTGCATTGCCTTAGGGGCGGGGGCTGCCTGGGGAGTCGCCTCTATGGTGAAGACACTCTGCATTCATCCTCCCACGGGGAGCTCCTGCATGGTTAGGGCTCCGCCCTGAGTGGCCTCGTTGGAGAATTTATTTTCAAAGCTGACCTCCGCTTGGAAATCCCATAGCTGAGAGACACACTGGTCTGTCGGGTCCTCGGGTTTGCATTCTGTCCTGATTTCTTTCTCGCGCCCTGAGCTGGCTCGGTTACAGTTTTACTTTTTATTTTCTCCCCCCGTCTCCCAAACGCAGCCTTGGCACACTCTCCTCTATTATAAACCTCATTCGGCCATAATCGGGGGGTTAATTGGTTAGGCATCCGTAGAGCCCGCTGCTGGACCCTGATCAGTGACCCTAATAAGCAGCGGATGAGCCGGCGGGTATGCCAGCGGTGCAGAAACGCAGCTCTGCGGCGAACACATTCCCCGTGTATTATCCTCAATTTCTTATGACTTTTCTGAAACACGGAGCAGCATGGGAGATGATATAGACATCCCAGAAAGAAAAGGTGGGGGGAGGGGGACGACCAGCTTTTCTGTGATGAAGCAAATTGCTCCATGTTGCTGATTTACCCGGGAGATTATTCTGCATTATCTATTATTGGAATGGAGTGTCAAAATATTTCCTTTTCTCAAACGTGTTAGAGGTTGCGAAACTCATTTCCATCGAAAATACCTGGCCACGATTTCTCGACTAAGGAAATAACCATCTCCGAAGTTATCTGTGGAAGCCAGGGAGGCGATAATGTTTGGCGACGGTGACGTTTATTTGGCTTAATGGGTTCCTTCCTGAGACTTGAATGTCTTTGCCACATGCCTCGGCGACACTGGAATCGAAAGTGACATCCTTCTTCCCGCGGGTCCTTTCTTCTCTTTTTAGACGACATGAAAAACGAGCCCGCTTGCAATTCTCTTGTTATGTTCGCTCACCTCGCATTGAACAAATGTCTCTTTGAGGACCCGTTGTCTGCTGAGCACCCCATTTTCTCTTTCAGCACGATCACTGCCTTCTCATCTTCCCACGTCCCTCCAAGTTTGGGGCCCTGTTCTGTCCTGGCTCCTTAGGTCCGCCCTGATGTCCGGTCTCCAAAAGCCAGCTCTGCATCCTGCCCCCACAGTGTCTCCTCTTTACAGGGCCCCTGACGATTCATGCGGGACAAGAGTTATATAGTTACGATTTAAAAAAACAAAGAAACAAAAAAACGACTAAATTGAATGAGCGTTTAACTATGTCCGGGGCCTGTTCGCAAGGTACAGATGTGGAAGTCAGTCATCCTTCCTGTCTTCCAGGCAGGTGATCCAAAGGGGGAGAGGTACCATATTCAGGGGGAGATATTCCCAATCTGATAACAGGTGTGCGTGAGCACCCGCAAATCAGAACATACGATGGCGTCAGTACTGGGGCGGACCGCTGAAGACACCGAGTGAGCTGGCCAACAGCCCCTTGCCAGCCAGACTGCGAGAAGTCTCAGGTGAGCAGCTGGGGTGTGCAGGCGGCGGAGGGGCACCAGAGATTTGGGACAGCAGGTATTTACCGATCAGAATGGAGACATGGCGACGTCTGATTGATTCGGATAACTGTGCCAGCGCACCCCAGCTGAATGGCAGCTCTGCTGCGGTGGAAATACGGGGTATGAGCCTGTCTGCACACCAGACAGCACCTGGGCACCTGTTCAAAATTCAGATTCTGGGCCCCACATTCGGGTTCTGACTCAGTGAGTCTGGGGCGAGTCTGGGATCAAGATGGGATCAGCTGGTAGACCTGGATCTGGGAATGACTGTGAACATGCTGGTCACGAGGATGGGCTGCGGGGTCTGGCGGGCCGGGGTCGGAACCCTGGCCCTGCCATTGGCTTACGCTCTCTGGGTCTCGGTCTACTCATCGGTAACGTGGTGCTGATGATGGTGGCTGCGAGGCTAAATGAGAAAGCGCCAAGTCCGCTCCTCCCCACCCCCCACCCACTCCCCATCCAAAGCAACATAGGAGAACGCGCAGCTGAACCTTCTACGGTGCTTCATAAGAAGACCCCTGGGGCCACCGTAGCTCTGATATGTCGGGATTTCTTAGTATCAGAAGCCGCGATGTCAACGAGCACCTCCATGTCGTCCTTCTGTTCACTAAACAAACAAGCATTGCTTTAGGCGAAAGAAGAATAGATAGTATAGCTTCAAACCACAACAGCGGGTTGCTACCTGTCCTGCCCGCAGGTGAGGAGCCCCCTGAACGTCGTCAGCGTGAACGGTGTCGGGGCTCGAGCATCCGGTCTGCCTATGAGGCCATTTCCTGCATCCAGTTCTCTCCGGGATGTCTGCTCTCATTCAAATATGGACGTCGCCACCCCCGCCCTGCCGAGGCACTGTGAGGATGAAGCGAGCTAATAGACATGCAGTACCTGTGCCTAAGAAGGCATTGTCCTTAACACGCAAATCGATGGTCCCCGTGGATTGGGCGGGAGGCACGTGTTTATTTCCTCCTTTAAATTTAACTAACATTTGATTTTATCACTCTTTTCCCAATTATAAAAATACTAGGACAATTGTGGGAAAATTGGAAACTAGAGAACAGCATCGAGTGGTTAAAAAAAAACGTTCTTACCTGGCCACAGTGACTACATCACCTAAAGGGCTTATCTGCTAAATCAGAGAGGGTCGGATGCAACGTCACGCGGTGCCCCGGTCAGAAGCGAGGAAGGAAAACAGCGAAGCTCAGAGGCCCCGGGCACGCGCCGTGTCCTCGGTTCCGATGGCGGTCGTGGCCCAGCTCGCTTAACTTCCCTTGGCCTCTGTTTCCCCAGCTGTAACATGAGGCTAACGCTAATCCCTACTGCAGGAGGTTTAGACGAGGATTAAACGAAGTAGCTCTTGGCCTACTCAGAAAACACTGGGCTATTGTGGGAGTAATACGCGTCGATCGAGCGAGGATCGTGCCAGACGAAGGCTATGCCGATTGTAGGTATCGTCCATTCCCATCCGTCCGCTTATAAATGTCATGGCTGCCACCCCAGGAATGATGACGGCGGGAACACTTGCTGAGCGCTTCCTGTGGCCAGGCACCAGTCGAAGTGCATTATCACATTTAATCCTCAAAATAGCCTTTAGGGAGTGGGGTATAAAGGAGATGGTACTTTATTTCGTTATTTTGTTTTTCTCCTAAATTTTATTTTATTATTTTTATTTTATTTCATCTTCCGGTTCTTACCTGAATAGTTCCCCTGTCATAGCAACCGATCCTGGCTCAAGTCACATCCTCCCTCCGCGCCCCACCCCCGCCCCAATCCAGATGTGCACACCTAGGGGGACCTTGAAGTTCCTGCTGTTGCTCTGAAGGAGCGATGTCTGGGCTGCCAGCTTCTGATCGTTTGCTGCATGGCTAATTTTAAATATTTGTTTAATATGCAAATGACATCTCCCAGTGACAGCTTGGGGAGAACTGCAGATGTTTTCTCCTCAAAACGACGACACAGTCCCGTTGCGGTCCCCACTCAGTTACCCACGCTGTGTCACTCCGGTTCAGGCCTCTGATCTACCCAAGGGTTGCAAATGCCCTAACTCCCAGCGAGGCCACTGCTAACACTTAGACTTCCATGAGCATGAGGAGGCGGTGCCCGCTCCGGAAAGGTCAGTTAGAAGAGAGTGTCACCACCGCCACTCCCCCAGCCCTGGCAGAAAATCAGAACGAGCTGTTCCCCTGTTATGGGTTGACCTGCGGATAATCAGTCCGCGTGCGCCGGGCAACAGAGGGTGCGCGCAGCCCGGCGCGGGTGGGCTGGCTCCGTTTCGGCCCCGCTCCTCGGTGGACCTCCTTTTGTCCCGTGCACCAACCTGATGTGGCAGCCCTGACCCAGGGTCTTGGCACACTGGGCCTTCCGAGTGGCCTCGTGTGGTGGAATGAGAAATGTTATTTCAACAGACCCCCTTGGGGAGAAAATCGTGTTTGATCAGGAAAATGCCGCGATGGGGCTACTTCTGCGTGGGAGGAGGTGGCTCCTTTGGCAGAGACGCTCTCTGTTCGAGTGGGCAGGAAGCCGGCGGGTGGCTGGGGAGGACGGTGAGGCTGACATGAGGGGAGAGGGGCGGAGAAGGAGAAGGGGCCCGAATGACAAGACGGGAAGACGGAGCCTGCAGAGAAGCAGAATCAGTGGCAAGAGGTCAGAGGGCATTTTTTTTTTTTAGGAGCAGGGATGTATAATATTCCAGTTGGGGTTTGGGGGGATTGCCACATACACCCCTGTTGCCTTAAAGCTCTACCAATATAATCTGTGGATATAACTGTGTCTCAGGAGAATTAGAGAAAGTTGGGGTTGTACCCTTTGTAGACGGTGCTGGCAAGACAGGGAGGTGGCCCTAAAACTGATGTAATTCCACGAGAGCAGAAACACGAAGACAGCCCCCAGAGAAGCACAGGAGCTGATCTGTCAGGCCTCTGAGAGTCCCAGAGAGAGAGAGGAAGGGACGAGCCTCTCCCACCACGTGTGGGGCGGAAGAAAAGTCGATTTCATTTGAATTTCAAATGACAAAGTAATCCCGGCAGACGCCAAGGTTACACAAGTCAGCAATGATCATAGAGTTTTGGCTCTCTGTCATCTCTCGCCCTCTCTCTCTCTCTGTCCCTGAGTTATACTGAATAATTACAGTTCATAGCTGCCGAGTGCCTAATATGTACCAGGACCCGAATAAACATAATCCGAAACTTCAAAACAAACTTAGCCAAGTAGCTATCTACGCCCATGTTTTAGAGTTAACTCCTTGAAGCTCAGAGGGATAAGTTAAGGTGTCCGAGTTCACGGAGGTGGTAAGTGACAGAGCTGAAAAAGGAATCCAGATCTTTACAGCCCCAGGGACAAGCCAGCCTTCGCTGTCTCATGATGGTGACGTCCCATCTGTGTAAATTCTCCTTTTCGGTTTCTTCAGGACAGCAAGTTTCTGGGGATGAATACAGGAATGCGAGGCGACGTTCCATCAGAATAAAGTCCATTTGGAGATGGGCCAGGCTAAATTGGGTAAGCGTCTGAACCGCAGTTTGGTCCTCGAGGAAAGTATGAGCATCAAATGTTAGAGCGAATGACAGTTGAGTCCCTGTTGGTCCTAGTATGAATTTAAGAAAATGGAGATTCGGACCCAGGTGGGGACCAGGAAGGGAAAGGCTTGCCTCCAGCAAGAATGGAGCCTTTGCTGAGTGACAGCGTCTTCCTGGCCGGCACCCTCTTAATTCTAGTACACGGTCTGGCATCTTGAGGAGAGGCGTCGCTTCTACTGCTGGGAAGACACGCGCTGTGTGTGGCACGTGCCCCATCGCCTCACGGCCTGGCGATGGTGATGGTTATCACGAAATACCGGTCTGATCACCTCGGTTAGGGGTTCCCCTTAACGTCCAACCCTGCGTTCGGCCCGTGCGTGCTGACACCCATGGCTTTTTAATCACGCCGCAGTGTGGTTACAGCTACGATGAAGGCTACGCAGCGATGCCAAGGAGAGAGAGAGAGAAAACACTGTTTTCTCTGTGCCAGGCACACTGCGGTGGAGGGGGTGGCTTTTCATCTGCTCAGCCGAAAATCTGGCGCTGTGTTCGAACGCCCCAGTCCCTAGGGGATGGGATCACCGCTCCTTGAGAATTACGAGCCCCAGGACAAATACTGAGGCGTGAGCGCCTTCCGAGAGAGGGCTAAAGAGAATCTGGAACAGTCTAATGACATTCCAGAGAGGGGTGCCAAGGAAGATTCTGGGAACGTGGGTCATATGGCCTCATTCCAGAGAGAAAGTTGAGGGAGGTTATCGACATGACATTCCTGAGAGAGAGAGAATTCTGAAAGTATGATGACCTGAATGAGATTTCTTTCTCCTCCACCCACAGGTCTAAGCTCCTTGCATCATCTAAGTGCAGGTGGAAGCGAATGAGGACTTGGGCTCTGTTGAAACACTTCCAGGAAGAATCAGGGAGGAGATTTCTTCTCCGAGGGCTGGGCGAGCCCTGTGGCCACAGGACTCAAACGGTAGATCCGGGGGTTCTTAGAGACCTGTGACCCTCTGGAAGGGCCAGCGTTGGTTTGTAGTGTCATGCAAAGCCCTCTGGAGACCAAGGAGCCGATCAGCAGGGATGAGCTCTCCTGCCCCCAAGACAAGGAAGTTGCAGGGTATCAGAGCGGCTTCTTCTAGGTACCCCCACAGGGTCTGGCCCACAGCCCACCTCCTCGTCTTCACCCCACACAGGTAGAGATGATATCACTTCCTCTTGTCTATGGGACTGGAACCCAACAGAGCCAACAAATTAATATAATATAATAGCGAATGCCTACATAGCTCTGTCCTTGTGCCAATCACTGCTCTGAGTACTTGATGTATATTAGCAATTTTTAAAAGTTAATTTTTTTATTTTTAGATAATCACAGACTCGCGTGCAATTGTCAGAAATAATAGAGAAATCCCATGTGCCTTTGCCCCAGTTTTCCCCAGTGGGAATGCTTCGCAAAACTATAGCACAACATTACAGGCAAGAAACTAATGTCCTTACAGTCAAGATACTGAACCAGAAGGACCTGTCCTATTGCCCTTTTATAGCCATGCCCCCTCCCTCCTGCCCCCACCCCTTCTTAACCCCGGCTCGTGTGAATCTGTTCCCCATTTCTGTAGCTTTGCCATTTCAAGAATGTTCGATAAGTGGAATTGCATTATATGTAACCTTTAGAGATTGATTTGTTTTCACTCCTCATGATTATCCAGGTTGTGGCATGAATCAATTGCTTGTGCTTTTTTATTGCTGAGTCGTATTCCATGGCATGGGCGTACCACAGTTAGTTTCACCATTTGTCCGCTGAAAGACATCTGGGCTGTTTCGAGTTTGGGGCTATTATGAATAACAGTGCTATAAACATCTGTGTACTTATGTGTCAACATAAGTCTTCATTCCTCTGGGATCAATGCCCAGGAGTGCAATTGCTGGGTCCTAAAGCAGTTGCGTGTTTCGTTTTTTTAGGAAACTGCCAGACTGTTTTCCAGACTGGCTCTACCATTTCACATTCCTGCCAGCAACGCATGCGTGATCCTGCTCCCCAGCATCCTCGCCAGCACCAGACTGGAGCTGGTGCACAGGACAGAAGCAATGTGTCCTCCCTGGGCTGAAGCACCCAGCTTCCCAGAAAACCCTCATGAGAATGTTTCTAGAATGGAGAAGCAATGAATCCACCAGCACGCCACCCTTTAGCATGGATGTACTTGTCAGATTAGCACGAGGCAGAGAACGGTCAGAAAGATGAGATCACGGGAGAGGTGAGTTTGATGGGGATGCAGGAGAAGGAGGTCGGGAAAGCTTGTGTGGTCCTTCAGGACAGTCACGGCAGCTGCCAAAGAGGGTCCAGGCTCCTTCATGGTCAGAACTGAGGTGTGAAGGAAAGAAGGACAGAGAGCAGCCAAAAGCCAAGTTCGATATCTCTGAAAACACAGAAAAAACTCAAAGGTCACTTCCCCGGGGCCCGCTCAGTCCTACTGCCTGCAGAATTCTTGCCATTGATAGCACGGTAAATACGAGACTCCGTTACCCAAATCCTCCACCGTTAATCATCTAGCGACCCAGTCTCGCGAACGTACAGGTCTTTTCCCACCCCTGCCCCGCTCCTCTCTCTCGGGCACCATCATTTTGCGGAACAGTGAGACTCGGTCTCTGCAGTACGGCTTATTTTGTCCTGCCAGTCGCCTCCTCCATTCGTTCAGACGATTCTTGGTCTTTGCGTTTCCAAATTGTTTTCCCGGCTCAACCCCTAAAACGTTGGTTCGGCCCTTCCATGATGGCAAAGAGTAACCGATAAACGAAAGAGATCTGCGTCTGGATGAGGGTTTGAGGGGATGAGTGGGGTACGTCTCAACAGGAAGAAAAAGGTGAAGGGAAAAAATGCCACAAGACTTTGCACGTTGGGATGTTCAGATCACAGTTAATTTGTACTGGCGTCGACATGTGCCAGGCATTGCATCAATACTTAAAACGTGCCATTCTCAGAACGTCCCAGAGAGGCAGATACTGTTCTCATCCCTTTTGAAACGGAGGGGAGTGGATCTGAGAGACTAAATTACAGGCTCAGGGTCGACACTGTCAGTAGCGAAGCCAGGATTCAAACCCAGGCAGTGCGATTCCAGAAACCGCATCCTGCCCATGATACGCCAGCTAAGAAAACCACAATTTGCCAGCTCAGAGACTGAGGGCGCCTTCCGCAGACAGAGCCTGCGTCATAGGAGAGAATGACGAGGCAGGGTTGTTCTGGCTTGATCCAGTCTGCGTCCTGGGACTGGATCTGGCCGCCTCGAGCCTTGTTCGACGTTCCTGGGTGCCCATACATGGTCCGAACACCCCAACATCACCGACCAGGGCTCCCGATATCTAGTTGAAAGAAGACCGACTCTTACGACTGCAGAGAGTGATGATATTTCTACAAACACCTGCATAGAAAAAGATCATTTTGGATTTCCGTTTCTGATCAAACGTTAAGGCCAACCTTCAGCATCGAAAATGCTGAGGGGGAAGAATTGCCAGGTTAGAATCAAAGGGGAGGCGGACATCCAGAATGGTAAGCACAGTACCGAACCACGTTTTCTGTGCTGAAAGCGTTTCCCAAATCTCCTGAACTTACGCTTCAGGTTTCATCACCTCATGGGGCTCAGAGGAGTAAACATCACGCAGAGCGAGAAGTTAAATGAAAGACTACAAAATGTGAGACCCTAAATGCTACGTTATCAGCGTCAGGATGAACCAGAGGTAAATACACTGCACCGATATAGGCCCCAACCCGTAGAGTCGGCAAGAAAGATTTTTTTCAGCGCTGAGAGAAAAATGCCTTCCCTAAAAAGCCGTAATCACAGGGGCTGTAGCCTGAATTGAACCACCCACAGGGTCCTAAAACTTCCAAGTCATGAGTTGATTTAACACATTGACAGACTAAGCCCCAGGTGTCCTGCAGAAGCAAATGAAAATGCCCTCTGGGGGAATGTATCTTTTTTCCAGTCCGCAATGAATTGCAGCAAATAAATTTCCAAAATTAAATGAATGAACGAATAAATGAATGAATGAATAAATAAAATGAGCAGAACATAGTCATAAATGTCTAAAAACACAGGAAATAAGACACAGTGCACAGAAAGTAAGAACTGTGGGCGATTCATAAATGATAGTAGCCGTGGCAGTTTAGTTTTTCAATCTCTTTCAATCCTTACAAAGAATCAGTGCAACGGGAGAGAATAACTGGAAACAGATAACATCTTAAAAGAAACCTCAGGGACAAGCTACCCCGCTTAGCCCCAAATACAGGAGGGTGGGGACAGACCACTGACGGACATCAGACCTGCATGTCACTGATGCCTGCCAGAGAGGATGAGGAAGGAGGTGCCCGAGGCAGAGACCGAGGGACTTGAGAAAAAGAGAGAGAACTCCACTAGAGGCAACTAGAAAGAACAAAAGGAACAGTGCCTTAAAGAAACAGAAGTGAGAAAGGAGGGAAGATTGAAAAGTCAGTAGGAGAGGGAGAGCGAAGACATTTGCGCGCGCGTACGCGCACACACACACACACGGTCACAGCAGCACCATCCGCAATAGCTGAAAGGCAGAAACAATAGGAAAGTCCATTGATGGATGAATGGATAAGCAAAATGTGGTACGTACACATGACTGAATATTACTTAGCCTTAAAAAGAGATTCTGGCACATGCTATAACATGAATGAAACTCGAAGGCAATATGTTAAGTGTGAAATAAAGCAGTGAAAAAAAAGGACGAATTTTGTATTATTCCACTCATAGGAAGTAGCCAAATTCATAGAAACAGAAAGCACAATGGTGGTTGCCAGGGGGGCCGGGGAGTTATTCTTTCGTGAGTACAGACTTTCAGTTTTGCAAGACGAAGAAAGTTCTAGAGATCATTGGTGGTGACGGTTTCACAAAGATGCGATTGTGCTTAATTACACTGAATCGTCTACTTAAAAATGGTTAAAATG
>NW_006435763.1:5295075-5322214 GCF_000325575.1 Pteropus alecto | reverse complement strand
TATGTGTATATATATAAAACAAGTTTTTAAAAAATAAATTTCGAAAGAAGAAATGAAGACAGAAAGATCGAGAGTGATAAGTATTGAAAACAGGCAGAGGTTGAACACACGGATACTAGAAATTTCTGAAGATGAAAAGCCAAGCAAGAGAACAGAACAAATGCTAAAAACTATATTTCAAGGAAACATTCCTGAAATTAAAAAATCATTTGAAATTACGTTTTGAAAGAGTACAATGCATACATGAGACCATTGCTCCAAAATGATCAATACCAATATGTATCTTAGTAAGATTTGGGACTTTAAAAAGTCCTTCAGCATCTCGCAAAAAAAGAACATATGAGTTTTAAGAGAAAAACTAGATTATTATTATGAAGGCTTTAAAAACCTGGCTTTATGTCAGAAGAAAATTAATATAGTTAAGGTATTCAAGGAAAAAAAGCACCCAGGATCTTAAATGTAGTGAAATTGATGTTTTAAGTACAATGGGCACAGATGACCCTATCCAAACATAAGAACTTCGAAATGTCATTCCCACAAGCCCTTCTGAGTCATCTACCATGGAGTGAGTTTTAGACAACCAAACTAAGGGGCCAGTGGCACAATGATTGCACAATGAGCATTCAATCGATAGCTTCTGAGACGCATAGAACTAAAACAAAGAGACACACATTAGGGAGTATATTATAGAATGGCCAACATGTTTTGGCAATGTAGATGTAGTACAATGACTAAGAATGGAGGTTCTTTATAAGTTTGTCAAAATTTCTAGATCTGTATGTCTAAAACGGGTAATTTTTGCTGTTTGTCAGTTTTGTCTCAATAAACTTCAAAAAGGGGGGGTGGATAAAACAAGTGTACACCAAAATTTTTTAATGTTTTCAATAATGGAGGTGGTATTAACATTATCATTCTGAGGCGGTCGTGTGTTTGAAATTGGATAAAACAGATGAGAAATTATGGCATATTCTAATTTTACCATGCCCCGTGCCCTTGAAAACCAGGATTCTTGGAATGAGAAGACAGACCAATGTAATAGAGGTTAAATAAAAGAAGTCTTAACTTAAAACTGGAAGTATCAATATAAATCCATGAGTTATTTCATTGCAATTTATTTCCTGAAAACTCCTAGAAAAAAACAACTCAGTAGCCACGAGCATCCCTAGCTGCACATTGTCTTAGTGTATGTACTCAAACGGAAGGCCAATAACCTATGTGGAACATGCTTTACAGGCTACAAGGGTTGGCCAAGCACTCTTAAGTCTTCATAATGGAATGCAACTTGAACAGGTAGCATCGTTCGCAATAAGGAAAACCCGTGAACATAGGCACACATACAACATCTGCTAGCTCCTTCGTCCTAGAGAGTGGAATAGAGAAGAGCGATAATAGCCACACAAGGTCCCAGCTGATGCAGGCATATGCCTCTTCGGGTTGGGACCAGTTCCACTCCGATAGCCTCTTGGGCTGTCAGCACCAGCAGTTAGAGATGTAGAGAACAGCACTGGGCATCCAAGAGCCACTGGTCAGTATGCAGCTGCTTACTCACTGTAGCACTGGTGAAAAACAGCATGCGGGGAGGTAGGTGGCCCTTCCCATACCTCTAAAACCTTCTCCTTTTCAGACAGGAAACCTCGGCGCTTTGGCCATTAACTCCAGCTAACACACAGCTGCTTCCTGATACGAGCTGACCCCAGAAATGGCAGATCACGAGCCTCTCTAAAGCTTACTCATCTTGGATATCCAGAGCCAACTTTTGCCGTTTTCGTCATAGTGTGGAACAGAGACCATTGGCCTAGTATCTCTCTATGCTTATAGTCACTTTCATTAATGGTCCCATTGCTCTCTCTTTCAAAGTCCTGGCCGGGTCCATGCCAGTCCTCTCCAGAAGAGCTTCTCGAGTAAAATAATCAGGCAGATACTATGGAAATGTTTGTGTGTTTCCTCCCAGAAGCCCCCTGGTCTCCACGTGCAAAGTGGCCTTCTCTTTGCAAACAAAAAGGATCATGTAGGTAGCTTCTCTTAGTCAAACCGAAGACATCATCGTAATAGTTCTCAGATCTGGGTCTGTTTGGCATACATCTGCATATTACAAAGAGAGCAGAAACATCTGCTCTAAATTGACCCTCTATCCCCACCAGAATGAAGAGCAGCTGGCAGCTTCTTTAGCTAAAGAAGGAAAGTCTGTGTTGGTCATTCTTCTCAAGGACTTAGCATAAACCTACTGTCAGAATCAGAGAGAAGCTTCCACTAATAAGGTTTATGGATAAAAAACTGAAATGTGGATGCAAATGTCTCACTAGAGGTATTACAGGACATTTATTTTCTTTGTTTACCCCCTCCCTGCACACATCTTTTCTAAAGCCTGCTCCTATAATCACCAACAGCTATGGGATCACATATTTATAACCTCAAATCTAAAGAAAAAAAAAACTTTTCCTACCAGCTTTCCATACAAAAATTCTAAGGTAGGTTTCTAATTGGTTTAACTTAGGTGCAATCACTGTGACCAAGAGGAACAGAAATATCAGTTGTCCGGTCCTGGGTCATCACATGGCAAGATGCCATGCTTTTGAAATGTATGCAAAATACAGGGTTGGAGTGAAGGAGGAATAAATTCTCTGAGAAATGTGATGAGGGAGGGTGCTTTTTTTCGCAGGAAGAAAACCACTGGCTTTGAGCGGTCATAAACCACAGAGGTCCTCCGGTACAGTCCCAAGTCCAAGAGATGCTGGGATACTTGGCACCACCCATCCTGAAGTGCACGGCCAAGGCTGGATGTGTTCCATAAGCAGCGTCGGTGGGCCTGGCGGCTGTCTGAACTTGATGCTCTGGCTAGCCGATTTTGAGAGTATATAGAGCTGAGAATATTATCTCAGGTTCCCTCTTCTCCATTGATTTTTCACAATCGATAATTGGAACAGGGTCAGCGCTTGGCAACCAGGAGGGTTCCAATTTATCAAAAGATTTGTCACTCCGGACAGCTTCTGCTTTGGCTGATTTGAAATTTGCAAGAGATGATGACAGAGCCATGAACAATGGTTTTGCTATTGTCATCCTTCACCATCGCCCTTCAGGCAACGCTCCAAAAAAAAAAAAAAAAGCGAGCCCAAGTTCTCTTGCCCCGGAAACAGGATAACAAGGATTAGTAATACCTGCTTCCTTGAGTGGAGGAACGAACAAGTTTCAAAGATTGTGCAGTGTGAACTTATCGGACCAGGAGGAAGGAAGTCTGACTTGGCCACTCAGCACACATCCATCTGTTTCCTATTTATGGTGCCCAGGCTTTCCTCCTGGAAGCGTTCCTCCCTGATTCTTAGCCCATGTGCTTTGGGTGGAGGTGAATCCACTTTCTGTTCTAGGGACTCAGACCAGATCCATCAGAATATGCAATGCTGTGGTTACAGTGATTGGTTCAGGGATCGTCACATGATTCAAGGTGAGCCAATGAGACACAAGGATACTTTAGATGGTAAAGATTAGAGGTGTAGGCTCTTTATGGCTAGACTTGAATTCGAAGTTCAACTCGGTGATGCCGAAAGTCATGTTGCCATCATCTGGAGCCTGGGAATGAAGCCAATAGGGAGAGAAGCATCTGACAGGTCAACTTTGTTCTGATGCCGTAAGATTGAACATCTGGAATAGGTCTCGCCTAAACCTAATTCTGATTCTCAACTTCTCATTTATAGGACTCAAAGGCAGCTTGGGTTGGGTTTTCAGCCACGTGCAACAAACAAAAAGAAGAGTTTTGCACTTGGTTTCAAGTCCCAACTCCTCGTCTATGAGGTCATTAGATGAAGGTATTTTAGTTTTGACATTCTAGAGTATTTTACTGAACTAATGTTTTAAACCTGGGTTTTCATAAGATGCAGGCAGAATACTCTGAACTCAGGCCCTTAGGACAAATAGATGGCTTACAGTAGATGCATCAAGAGGTCATTCTAGAAAGGGAAGTGAGTATCTGAAGTGTTCAGGAAGCAGCGCAGGTTCTCTACCCTATGTTAATAGTTAAGAACTAATTGGTAGGGGTGTGTGTGTGTGTGTGTGTGTGTGTGTGTTAGGAGTTATGTGTTTTACATACCTTTCAATCATTCAAATTTCTTTCAACTACCAAGTTCGACTTTTGTAATACCAAAAATAAATAAATAAATGCTACTACGAGAAATTGGGTTAAATGCAATTGTGGTCCTGGAACACAATCTGGAATTAGTAAATTCTTGAAAGTAACTTGATTATTTACCATTCTAACTCAAATATCCCTGAGGCCAGACTTTGAGATTTTTTTTACAAAAGTGAAATTTCAAAATAATTTAGCAAATGACCTAAAGCTAACATTTTATAAAATAAGAGTATATTAATAGAGCAAGAAAAAGAAACAGTGGGACATAAAATCTTTAAATAAAGAAAATATTTCCTTAGAAAAGACAGTTGCCAATCTAACTCGATATTTATCTCTTTCTTCTAACCTTTTAAATAGTTTTATTTAAAGTTTCCTAAGCAACATATAGTTAAATTTCCCTTAAAATGCTAATAGTGTTTGTCTTCTAATAGGAGAAATTAAATTTTTATATTTTTTGTAATCACTGTACATTTGGTTTTATTTTTGTCATCTTAATTTATGATGTCGATGGTGTTTATTTTTCCTCTTTTCCTGACCGTTCGTTCCCCTTTCCAGATTCTAGCTCATTGAGCAAACATTCTTTCTGGCTTTTATTTCTCCAGTGAAATAGAAGTTCGCCTTCCTTTTTTTATACTCGTATACTTGCATTTTCATTTATATGAATTTTTACGTACACAAATCTATTTCAGATCCTATTTTCTTAGCAGTGTCCAAGAGTAGCCAGTAGTTGAAGGCGTCCTCTCAGAAAAGACGATCTTCGTGGCACAGCTCCATCTCTTCCACCCTCCATCCTCCGCCTCCCACGTCTCGTGACGTGGGGTTTGGTCTGAGATGATTATTTTGTTACAGACATGCATGGCGTTTATATATGGAACTTTACGGCATGCCTCTTCCATGTCGTTAACTCTTATCTGACGATCACACTGAAATATAACACCTGCATTCTCAGTAATTATTTGGATTTGTTCCCTACTATTTCTTCAGCACTTTTCTTCATTCCATGATGTCCATTCTCTCTTTCTGAAATCATTCTCTGCTAAATATCGGGTCTCTTGGATCCATTCTTCATGTGTCAACTTTGCCGTTGGAATTTTTATGTCGTTGCTCTGTGGTTTGGGAGAATACTTTTGCTAAATAGTCCAGATTACAAAATCAGTCCTGTTATTTAACATTTAATTTCACTATTCAGTCCTTCCATTTAGCTTTAACGTTAGCAATCATATTTTAATTTCCAAGACTTACTTTGTATTCTTAAAGTATTCTTATGAGTAACCGCAGGTGTTTCTATGGCCGACACATCCTCTTAGATCCGAGGGTACTAATTAGCATTCTTTGAAGCCCTCTTCTGCTTCCTGTATTAACGCTGGTCAGGATTTAGGATCCAGCATGCTCAGTTTCATGTCTCTCTTTTATGATATTTAATTCCCTCAAATATTTGGTGATGTGGCTATTCGTATGTATAAAGAAGAATTCGTTGTCCAATATGGCAGCTGTTTATAGCCATAAACGTTAACCTCTAGCCACATGTGGCTATTTAAATTTCTATTCAAATTAATTAAAATTAAATGACATGAAAATTCAGTTCTTCAGTCACACCAGCCACATTTCAAGTGCTCAGTAGCTACCTGTGGCCAGAGGCTATGGAATTGGGCTGCAAAGCTTCACAGAGCGTTTCCAACACCAGTTCTACTATACCGTTCTATTGTACAGCGCTGGTCTAGACTGATAGTTTGGGCTGCAAAAATGGCTTTCCTCCGAACTTGTGATAGTCACTGTCCCCCAGGCAGTGAAAGTGGCTGCTCTGAGGTACATCCGTGTGGGCTTCCCTTCATGGCGTGAGACAGGCAAGTGTGACTTCGGGTTGTGGGTTGTGTTCAGCAGCGGTAACTCAGGGCCGTGACCCATTTCTCTTTATATATAGAAGCTGACTTCACAGAAAACCCCGGACCGAGTGCTGCAGCCGGCCTCTCTTTCGAATGAGGAATTCGTGGGACCGTTCTGTCGCTCTCTCATTTATTACCCATAGACCATTGCTTCTCCCATGCTGCTGTCTCTGTTTTTTTTGGTTTTTTGTTTTTTCCAGAGTTCTGTTGGAAGAACTCAGTTTTACAATCGTCTCCTCTTTTATCTACTTGGGGTTATAGTTTCCTGAAGGCTGTTAAGGACTCGCCATTAATCTGATGCCATATATTTTATCTCTTCCACACATTGCTCAACATTTCTCAGCTTGGCAATATTCCCCAGTTTCCAGCACCGCCATTGATTTATTCTTGCTCTTATATTTCTTCTGTCAAGATGAACTCAATCAGCCATCTTGAACCGAAAGTAGTAGCCTGATTTCTTATGCCTTTTGTGTCTACAGAATAAGTTTTGTAAGTAATCCCAGAATGTCGGGGCTAAAAAGGAAATCTGCGATCCAGTCCAATCCATTCACCTTACAGATGAACAGGAACTGACTCACTCAAGCCTCCACAGGATGGTGGTGGCAGAGAAAGAAGCCACTCACCCCTCGTACTGGCCTCTGGCCATCATCTGCTGCCCCAAAAACCCTAAGAAATTACAAGGGGCGGGGGGGTCAATGCCTCAGCCCGGGCTCAGCACAGTCAGTATCTCGTTAATCAGTTCTTGTTTAAGCTCCTCCTCATACAAATAATTACAAATAATCTCCTCCCAATACAGATTTCTAAAATAAATTTTCAACAGAACTGAACAAATTTAAGAGGATTTTCCTCTTAACCTATAAATTCATTTACTCAGAATTGTCCTTTCTCCAAGTACAGCAAAAGTCAAGGCATATTTCAAAACTGGAAGGAGAAAGGGGCTTGGAAAATGCAAACAGATCTTGCTTCAAAATGACCAAGACACGGGCAGAGTGGGAGGGGGGATGTACATGAGAAACACACTTCTCCCCGCTTCCAAAAGTTCTGGGGTGGGAGTTTATTGTCCGTCTTAGTGAAATGTTTCACCTCGAGCATCTGCCTAATTGCACCGATCGACAATCTGTTTCCAGCGAAGCAAAGTAATTAAGTGTCTTAAAATGCTTTTTGAGACTTTGGAAAACTGACCTAAGGTTAATGGTTCATAAATCTCATTTGTGCTTCTGTTGGAGAATTTAAAACGTGAGCCGATCTGCTCCTACACGGGAGAGAGGAGGAGAGGGCCTCGGCGGTCTGCCGTGAGACCCGCGTCTGCCGTGAGACCCGCGTCTGCCGTGAGACCCGCGTCTGCCCGATGTGTGCAGCTGCAGAGTTAGCCCTCGCTGCACACATTTAAGGCAGAGAGAGCACAGTGTAGATTCCTTGACGTTGTCACTCAGGGGTTTAATTCAATGATGATGTCGTATGAAACTGGAGAAAAGTAGTACATTTCTTCTGTTCTAGAAGCTCCATCTCCTGCCCTCATGCAGCCTAGATGGGGTTTAGACCCAGGGCTTACAGTCTCAGCTGGGCTCCTGTTCCTGTGCACTTCTAGACAAAACACTTGAATCCCTGTGCTCAGCCTCAGAGATTGGGATTTTTCCATGGACATCAAGGAAGCCTATCGATATCTCATCTACTATGAGCGATCTATGCTCTCAGCGGATCACGGAGGCTGAGTTTGGGCATCAAAATCTCAAGTGCATGCAGACACCAGACAGGTAACACAGTCAGGAAGAAAGCTAGAGGCCGGGGGACTGGAAGAGGCACATCCCTTTGAAAGCAGACAGCTGCTTTTCAGTCCAGCTGGCTGCGGCCTAGCAGAAAAATGCAATCCAGTTTTCCCGAGGAGTCAGAAATCTAGACAGTAAACCAAGTCTGACTTTCACTTGATGCTGGTAACTAACTGAAGAACAGGGACACTTCCAGGTACAAACCACATACTCCTGCAGGCGATTTGCTCCACGGGCCCCTGGTTCGAGTCTCCCGGAAATGACCGTCAGAATGCGAAGATGAAAGGGTTAAAGAACCACCTCTGACTGCCGAATGGTCAGTGAGTCTGCAAAGTCTGAGCAGGTGCATCAGCCAGTCTGAAGTTCCGGCCATCCAGTCCAGCCCCAGTATAGCTACTGGAGTGGACTTCATAACATGCGGACTGCTGTTTATATGAATTCTGGGGTAGTCACTTCAAGAAAGGCGGGGTCCACACGAAGGTGGGTATTGCTAGGGCCTTCCCTAAGGCAGAGGTCCTCAGGGAGTCAAAGAGATGGAACTTCAGAAATATATACACCCTGATCAATGGCAATGCGACCATAGCAATTATAACAAATAACTTTGATCCACAGAGCGCCCACCTACCGCTGGTCAGAATATGTGCTTTATAGACACAAGAAATGAGAAAGCAGACTCAGAGAGATTAAAGATTTTCGCTGGAGCTCACAGGTGGGAACATCTAAATGTTGTTAGAAAATTATTTCCTGAGGTCTTTGTGTTATTCTTTGTCTCCTCCCAAGAGACCGACGAGGAAATGCGACATACTGCTAAAGTGATTTCTCCTCCCCATTTCCATTGATTCCCAGAGCAGCCTTAAAAGTATGAGAACAGATGGTAGTTGGGTGGTGGCGGTATATAAATTTCCTTAAAGCCTTCAAAGGTATATCCGAAACATACAAAAACAGGTTGGGGTGATCAGGAAAATCAGCATGCTCTAAGAAAGGAAAGGAAAGACTCTTCTGCTTCCAGGATATTTGTCATTGTGGGCACTCTGAGACCATGTGGATGGGATCGATTTGATAAGATTGGTGGGATAAGGAAGGCAAGACCACAGAAGGCTTTGCGGAGCCGTGGGAGGCCACTGGGAGCAAGGGCGAGGCCACAGGCAATAGATCGCTCGTGTTGGTTATCGAGATTTTTGAAAGCAGCTTTATTGAGATATAATTCACGTACCAGGCAAATCACATGGGTAAAGTGTACAGTTCCGTGGTTTTCAGTGTTTTCACAAACATGCAACCACTATCACAATTTTAGAACACGTTCCATCACCTCGAAAGGAAGCCCTGTTCTCTCCAGCCGTCACCCCCCATGCCTCAAACTCCCCAGCCCTAAGCAACCACTCCTCTGCCCCCCGTCTGTAGGAGCTTCCCTATTCTGGACCTCTAGATGAATGGAATCACATAACACGCGGTCTCTCGTGAGTGGCTTCTTTCACTTAGCATCACGTTTTCAAGGTTCGTGGGCTGTTGAGATTTGAATGGCTTTTAAAACTACCTTCCCTTCCTCAGTAGGTTCCTCGGGCAGATTTCTTCTTCAAATCAAGTCCCCGAGCCTTTGGCATTGTAAACACACCAGCAGCATCCCTGTCTGAAGTCCTCACCGGAAACAGGTGAGAAAGGTTATGCATTTTCCCTTCCCTGGGGAAGCCCTGGTCTGGGGCTACTCTCGGGGTTTCTGGGAGCATGTGCCAAAAGTCCTCTGCTGATTCATTTCACAGGATCAATATCACGAGTCAAATACTCAAGTCTTGGCTCATTTCTCTCACTCCTACCTTTCCAAGAACTCAGCACCTGACTGGCCTTGGGAGAGAATTAGATTTATAATCACCTCGGACATTACCTAAGAGGTCTCTATGGTTATAATGAGGTCTACATGCAAGAAACAAGTGCCCTGGATTTTTTTCCAAACAGCATCAAATGTAGTACTGCTTGATGTACCGTCACAACCTTTCATCCTATTTTCTGCATTATCTTAAAGAGAATAAACCAATGTAAAAATATAGGAAATGAGTGAGTTTTGCTCAAAGCAATGGTGGAAGTGGTCATTCTCAAGTGACATCTATTTAAGGACTTAGAATTGAACTGGACTTACTAGGCCCTGTAAGGTGGGCAGAGATGCAGCCTGGCCGAGGGGAGACGGAATATGGATTTTAAGTGGAGGGATCGGGCTGTGGCAACAGAATATGTTCTTCAGAACCAACCCAATCTGGTTCAAATTTCTATCCAACCACTTACCAGCTGGAATAAGTAATGAAGCTTTTCGGAATCTTAGATGCCTTATCGATAAAATAGAAAAATGGTTCTTTTCTGGTAGAATGCCTTGAAATTAAAGTATGTTGGGACTAACGACAACCACCGTAGCCACTACCAAGTCTACTGCCATGTCACCAAAATTCATTGAGCGTTTTAGATGGTAAGACACTGTTAGGTACTTAAGTTGTGGGGTGCATGCATAGCTTAAGGGTTACCTGTCTGCTCCTTCTAATGACCTGACAAGGTATGCAAGGTGTTATAACCTCTCCTTCCTAGATGAGGAAACTGGCTCAGCCAGGTTAACAACTGACCCCCAAATCATGCAGCTAGTGAGTGGTGGAATCGGGTGTCCGAATCAGACGTGTTGGTCCCCACGAAGACATCGGACCCATCACTGTAGCTATTGGCACTAACAGCACAGTGAACGGGAGAATCAAGAACATGAAAAGGGACATTTTTCATCCAGAAGCTAGAAACCAATCTTTTAAAAGTCACACAAACACTGTAAAATTTAAAATAGGCAATTTCACGTTTTGATGACTGTGTTTAAAACTAGGTGATATCAAGTACGTGGTTTAAATGCCAGCGAAAGGACGAGAGGCTATGTCTAGACATCTGGTACCAGCCTCAGTACGTCTGCCTGTTTATCCCTCCATCCCACGGGAGGAGCTGAATTTTTAGAGAGAGATGCTGTTCAATCTCTCTTAAAAGGGGCTCCGAGGACGTAACCTCCCATTCCTGCAAGAACCTAGTGACGTGCCAGACAGGGAAACTCTGTCTTCCGCTCAGAGACAAACGCTGGGATTTGCACTGTTTTTCGTCCTTGGGCTCTTGCAAAGTCACTATAATTTGATTTTTTTATGAATCGAACCCTATTTCAAATGCAATTGAAGAACTTGCACTTTAAAAGAATTCTGTCTTGAATCCTCAGGAAAATGGAAGACTGCCTTTTGAACTGAATATCTAATTCTGAAATTATTCATTTTGTAAATTTAGAATTTGGTTCACAGCTTTCTGAAAACAACCTTTAAACTTTGAAACCAATTTGAAATTCAAGTTTGTAGCTGGGTGTTGTGGGCACCCCTTATCACCCTTGCTGATAAGCATTTAAATATATTCATTAACAAAAATAATTATTGTCACAGTTAACTACATTAACACCTTTTAATTGAATTAGAAATTAGATGGGGGTCATGAATATTTCACTAGGGCTCACCGCTCTACTTTGCAATTTCCATCTTAAAAAAATATACCCTCAGTCATAAACAGGTGAATTTGCAAACGGTTAGGTTCCTGCCCTTTCTCATGGTTTTGCCACGAAAGTCCTTCCCCTGTCAAAAGTAAATTTTAACTTGCATGCTGTTCTTCTGTGCTTCTAGGTATGATGCAAAGACTTTTCTCCCATAGATAATAAACTTAAAATAAACATTTCCTTCACGCGACCCAGAAACTGTCAATCCCACCGCATGCTGAAGAGGCAATGCCCTTAGAGCAGAGCAGGGGCTTTCGAGGTAGAGTTCAAGGTTTTCACAGGCTGGGTCAGAATTCTGTATTGTTATAGGACTTCTCGTGAACACCATCCTTGGTCTCTGCCCACTAGGTGCTGGAAGCACATATCACGACCCTTATTCGGTGGTGGCCATGAATTGAACTATCGTAGACGATGTCTGACCATTCAGATAGAATAATATGGGTACGATGACTAATCCTCCCTCTTACGTTTGGCCCTTCCCTGGGCCTCAGTTTTGTATATGTAAAATCATATCTACTTCACTGGGTTTCCGGAGATACATACAGGCTATCAAGCGAACAGAAGGCAGAGCTGGGTGAGCGTCATTATTAGCTGAAGTGGTGATCACAGCAGCAGCAGCAGCAGCAGCAGCTCCTACATCAACACCTGAGGGAGTGGGCAGGAAGGAAGGACGAGCTGCCCCCTTCGGTGATTCTCCGCCCACTGAGGTGCCCTGTTACTGGCCTGCGCTGGAGTTGCCCTTCTTGTCTGTGGACCCCACGTAGCACCTTCGAAGGCAGCGGTAGCCCCTCTTCCTCGAGTCTTTAAAGTTCCAAACTTGACTTCGGATTCCAGGCGATCGCCAAGTTTAATCCCTCTGAGCCTCAGGTTCCTTAGCTTTAAGATGGAGTCACTGCAGTAACACATGCCCCTAGTGCCGTGTGTGGTACAAAGTAATGGTACTCAGAGGAGTGGTTGCTTAGGGCTGGGATGTTTGGGGAATGGGGGGTGATGGCTGGAGAGAACAGGGCTTCCTTTCGAGGTGATGGAACGTGTTCTATAATCAATAGTGATTATAATTTTTGTGATGAAGAGTATGATATGCCACAGCAGGGTTTCTCAGCTTGGCACTATTGACATTTGGGGCTGGACAGGTCTTTGTTTTAGGGTGGCTGGCTGCCCAGTGCACTGAAAGACATGAGCAGCTTTTCTGGCTAATTTGATGTTAGTAGCTCCTGTCACTAGTTATAACGACCAAAAATATCTCCAGACATCGCTAAATGTCGGGAGTTGTCCCCAGTTGAGAACTACTGTTCTACAGGAACTAGATCCCCCTCCTGGCTGACACAGTCACTCTGCCCTAGGTTAATGTCACCTCTTCTGAAAGGTCCCCTGCCTTTCTCACCTGGAATGAGCCACGCCCCTCATTGTCTTATAATTGTTTGTTTGCTCAACTGCCTGGTCCCCTCAAGGGCCGGATTCATTTGTCTATCCCTGTAGTTGGCACAGAAGGGAGAGTAGCAGACAACAGGATAGAGAAGAAAGTCAACTGTTTAGCGAGCACCTGCTCTATACCAAGCACAAAGCCAAATGGAATGCACTCATGTTTCCTTAGATCTTCTCAAGAGGTTTGCAAAGAATGTATGACTGTGTCCATTTTGCCGACGAAGGAACGGAGGCTTGGAGAGAAGGAACTTATCTAGACACAGGCGACGAGGGTGTGGATGGACCTGGGGTTTGAACCCAAACCTCACCTCTCCACTAAGCATCCCCCGACAGCGGGAAGTGAGGCACCTTTCCCCCCTCCAATCTATGCTGCGCCCTAGAGCCTCTCCAATCCTCTGGGCTTGAGAGAAGGGCTTCCTCCCATGAACTGCTTGCCCCAGGAGCGAGATCGGAAGCCTGCGGTGGTATGCCCAAGGTCAGGAATTAAAGAGAAATGGCTGACCTGCTTGAAGAAACAATCCATTCTGGGCCCAAAGAGGAGACACCAAGCATTTTTCACTCTTACTGAAAAGGTTAGATTGAAGGCAGCGAGACCCAGCGTGAGACCTTTTGGCCATTTCGGAAAGTTCAGCCTGCAGCTTGGGGGCAAAGCTGAGGCCGGCCCTGTGTCATCTCAGCCTCTCTCTCTACTCCCTCTCCACCTCCAGCTCCAAGCAGCCGTGGCGGGGTGCGGGGTGGGGGGCCGATGGGGAAGGTCCTGGGCTCAGGAAGGAGGCACCCTCTGGTCCAGACCAGGCCGCTCCCCGGCACAGCTGCTTCTCTGGGTCAGTGCGTCTCGTTATTTCCGAGATGCCGAGAAATGTTAAGTACGCTAAGGGGGACGCACACAGTGGGCAGCGGGCGCCAAACCTTCGCATCTCATGTCATCCTTTTCAGACTTGCAATGGATATCTCCTCCAGGAGGCTTCATAAGTTCCACATGAAGTGGCCGAAATTAATGAACTCTGAACTTAAAGGAAGCAGATCAGGTTGGGCTGAAAACGCAGCCACCTGTTTACTTCCAGCTTGGACGGGGGGCCTGGGTGTGGCATGTTTGTGTATGTGCTTCTTTTGTCTGCTCTGTGCACACACGGGCAGAGTCAAGCAAGGACCAGGCTGTCTGCTCATCCCCAAGGGCGAAGATTCATCGCATCGCTTCCCCGACCAGCCAGTAAGACACTCGAGGTCACGGACCGTTTTCATTCATTTCTGAAACACCATTAGCACCGAGCCCAGCATCCTGACCATGCTCAGTGACTGTTTGTTGAACAGGTTTCGCCTGTTCGTTTAACATACACTTTTGAGGGCCTGCCGGGGGCCGGCCACCGCATTACGGGCAGAGGCCATGAACACAGTCACTGAGGTGAAGAGTCCCTTTCCTCAGGGACCTAAGATCATGGGACTGGGGGTCGAAGGAAGTCTCAATTGGAAGGTCACGAAAGTACCTTTTCCTTTGGTTCGTGCGTGTGCGCGCACCCGTGTGCGCATGTGCTCACGTGTGTTTATAAACAGTCCAAAGGACGCATTGAAAAAAATCAAAGGTCAGTGAGGGGAAGAGTCTGGGGACACAAGACAAAGAACATGAGCTGCGAGTCGGACCCCGGTATTCGAGACACTATGAGCTTCTGCATGAGCTACATGTCCTTAGCCAACCAGAGCCTCGGCTTCTCCACGCTAGTTATTGAATAAGTATTTTTTGCACACCTAGGTCCTGGGAACACAGCAGAGGGCAGAGCAGACATCAACCCCTGTTCTCTTGGAATAGCTGTGACAAAGCACAGTGAGTGTCACCAAGGGGAGCATCGGTGCACAACAGGAGCAATGGCCAGAGGCCCCCAGGTGGCCCAGGGAGCTAGGGAAGGTGATTGAAGGAGGTGACCTTTAAACCAAGACATGCAGTGTGCATGAGACTGGCCTGATGACAAGTGAAAGAGAGACAGTTCTGTGCGGAGTTCTCGGGGTGAGAGCGACTATGGCATGTTTGCAGAGCTGGAGGAGACCGAATGTGGGTGGCAGCAGCCTTGAGTGTGAAGGGGAGAGAAGGCTACATGCCTGAGTGTGCGTGTGTGCCCTTGCGAGCGTGCGTAAGGGTCTGTGCGAGTACGTCTATGTGTGCGTGTGTCCAGGCATTTGAGTGTGTGTCCAGGCACACGAGTGTGTAGGGGGGGTATGTGTTCAGGCGTACGGGAGTGGATGAGTATGCAATCCTCGCCACGATGCTAGCAGACACGGTGACCAGAAAGCCACTGGTCGTGGAATAAGTCTTCCTACGAGAACCCCGTAACCACACGGCAAAATCAATATTCTAACCGAATTGCTTTTATAGACAATGTATCATGTAAGAAAGGTTTTAATTAAAGTGCAGCCTCTAGAAAGGTGTCTCTGAGACTTGCCAGTCTTGGCGCTCTGCTCAGGCAGAGTTCGGGGCCGCGGGGTGGTGGAGGACATGGTGGGGTCTGCATGACAGAGCAGCTCTCTCGTCCCCTGTCATCCTCTGCTTGGGGCCCTTCTCACCTGCCTTTTGGAAATTCATGTAAGAAGAGGATATTCAGAAAATGTTGTTGATCGATAAATGAATATTCTATAAAACTAAACATACCGGTAGTCAAAAATGCAGATGAAAACAAAATATACTTTTTTGCTTAAAAGACTCAACGAGATTTTTTTTGTAAATCATAACATGTAGTTACGGCAAGGACGGAGCAGCCAAGCATATTGGTGATGGGAGTGTAAACGGGTATTTTCTGAAGGGCGATTGAACCACGTGTATCTGAAACTTTCAACGAGACATGCCTTTGGATTCAGCATTTCTAATTCCAGGAACTTAGCCAAAGGAAATAATCACTCTAACAGGTGGGTTAAATGTAAAAAAAAAAAAAAAAAAATGTTCTTCAGAGCATCGTTTCTAACGTGCAACGCTGGTTATGGTGGTCTTATCTTTTCCTGAGCTCCCATAATCGGCCTCCGAAGGCTGAGAACAGAAAGGTAGTAAGCATTTTGAGCACAGAGACCACCGTTGTTGGGGAGGTCCGAGGCAGGATGTGGTGGTACAACGCTGAACAATCAGCTGTGGGGTGCGGGATGGGGGCAGTCTGTCCGACAGTGCCGATTTCCATGGTGTAAACATCGCCACCAGGGCCCTCACTGACACGGCGTTTGGAAGAGGGGCTGACAATGGCTCTCAAGAGCAGAGCTGCCCGGGCCTCGGCTCGGCCGGGGTGGAGGGACAATGTCAGCAGATCAGCACTGATCCTTCCTACGAAGCCCCACAGAAAATATAACGGGACGGGGAGGGAGGATGAGGTCATCTGTTGCAGAGACGCAGAGTTGGTGAAGACAGGCTCTCCCTACCTCCTCCCGCTTCTCCAGAGGTGCTACTCCCTGCAAGCGAATGAGGCAGGCACAGGGCGCAGAGTTCATTCCGTTGGGAGGCGTTTATCAGACGGTCTCTCCCTGCTTGCTGACTGACTCCAGTGTTCCCCAAGCTGAACGTAAAGGCTTTGGGATGCAACCATGATACAGACGGAGCAGCGGGCGGAGGAGACAAGAGCCGTTTCGCTGTGTTAAGGCCTAGCTCCTTAAAATGAAGGGGTGGTGCACGGGCTATAATAGCATACGAGGTTGCTGTAAGCACGAAAGGACCAGAACCGAAATCTTAAAAAGCAAGGTGACGTTCTGAATACCAGAATGCGTCTGTCTGTTCTAGAGTGCGGGTCTCCTTGTGGAAGCCCAGTAGGTGCCAGGAAAGGAGAAGTTTGCAAGGGTAGAGTTAGTAGCAGTTCCTGGGAAAAGAAAATTCTCTTATGTTTTTCCATCGATGACTTGAGTCTTGTGAATCAAATGGACCACACTTTTCAAATTTCCTAAGTATCCATCAAATAGGAATTAAACACAATATAGTACATCCATTTAATGGAATAGCATGCAGCTACTCAGAGGTCTTTATATCCTGTGTGTGTGTGTGTGTGTGTGTGTGTGTACACATCATGATATTAGTAACATAATTCAAATATGACGCAATAATCATTGGTATACTTATTAGGGATTTTTAAAATTTCGATTCTCTATTCTTATTTTCCTTGACAGTTAATAACTCTGTAGGTTGAAGGAAATCTCCTTCTCACTGGTTTACCACAGTGTGGCTGACACTGGGGAATCAGAAACCGCGGTACAGATGGTCCCTGACTTAACGACGGTTCAACAACAATTTTTGACTTTCCATATGGCGATATGCATAATAAATTCGATGAGCGATTCAAAACTGTATTACAAAACAGGCTTTGTGTTAGATGATTTTGCCCAACTGGAGGCGAACGTAAATGTTCTGGGCACACTAAAGGTAGGTTGGCTAAGATATGACGTTCGGCAGGTCAGGCGTATTAAAAATGCATTTTCGGGTCACAGTATGTTCAACTTGCAATGAGTTTATCAGGACGTAACCCCACTGTAAGTCAAGAAGCATATGCGTGTTTTATTTCGGCATGGAAACAGAACTGCAATAAATTGGTAAGTGGAGATAAAAAGTGATTCGCAAATCATCGCGTAAATATATCATACTTTTGCAGAAGGATAACAGTTTATAGCCACATGTAGAGAAAAACATCTGGAAATGCACACATTAAAATAGTAAGTGGCCGTTCTGAACGGTGGGTACACACCTTCGTTTCACCACCCCTCGGCCTCGCCGTGGTCAGATGTTGATTTCGTCCTCGCCGTGAGTCAGAGGCGCTCTGCGAGGCACCCCTACTTTTCCGTTTTATCGAATAATATGCTCTATGTACCTCTCCCTACAATCGGCCTGTGTTTTTTAATCAGAGCAGGGAAACGGGAGCTGCTGCTTCATTGAAAATGCAGCATCGAGCACGTAGGACTTGGTGATGGTGACTGTTATTCTATCATTCTGTGAACCCTGGGGCTTCGTCGGCCACGACTCCTTGAGCAGCCGTCACAATGACGACGATAAGGACAGCCAGTATCTACACAGTACCATGTGCCGCAGCGTTCTGATAGTCATGTTCCTTGTCTGCACGATCACTAGGCGGTAGCTATTCGCCCCATTCCGCATCCCCGCAAACTGAGCCCTAAGTGTGGTGTCTGCAGCGCGGGGCCTCTCCCTCCACATTCTCAGCCGAGCCTGGAACTCGGGCCTCACCCTCCCTATCCACGCACGGTGCAAGCGCGTGCACGGGCACATGTGCACACTCACACGCCCAGGAAGACTCGGCACGAGGCTGGCCTGGTTTACGACAGGTGACTCAGACGGTCAGGGGCGAAGGCGGCCTAAAACAGACAAATGCGAGCTAAGAAGTCCGGAGCCGTTGAACCGGAGGAGAGAGAAAGCACATATTAAATAAAAACTCATGAGTCCCTCCAGCCTGGAAAGGGAGTTAGAGCGTACTGTGTAAAAAAAAAAAAAAAAATTGTTGATGTTTTCAGCACCTTGGACTATTGGAGTAAACTTGGGGATCGGGAGGTCCCTGTGTCCGTCCCCATGCTCCCGCATGGATGCAAGGCCACTGGTGGCAGTGAGCATGAGGTGGGGCGGCTGGGGGAGAAGGTGAATTCTAGGGTCTCGGAGCATGGAGTCCTACGCACGCTGGAGAATCGGGAAGGAAGGTGAAGCAGCTGTGAACTGCAGGTGGTCAAAGTACTCTGGATGCATCGAAAAGGGCTCAGACTGGAAAGACTGGTGACAGCCGGGGGGCCGTCTACTGAGGCAGCAGTGCGTGCTCCCACGCTTCAGGGCTCACGATGCGCCTAGTCGCCGTGTTGAGATGACGTGAGGTTCGGGGGAAGATGACTGTGAAGGCAGGAATGGTGTAGAAAGGCCTCCCAGGGGACGGGGAACCAAGAGTCGGCTGCCCCAAACCACCTAGGGACAAAGCCACCTGCGCTTGGAGGGGCGGGGAGTCTGAGCGTGGTGTGACAGGTGTGGGCAAAATCACACCAGAGGCGTTTCCGACCCCAAATTACCAACAGAGAGGTTTCATCGTCATCATCAGCAACAATAGCTAACACAGCCTTCACACCCAGGAGTTCGGCATTAGTGTCCCCATGTTACAGATGAGGAAACTGAGGCGCCACGAGGTTAAGTAACTTACATCAGACCACCCAACCAGTAAGCGGAAGAGCTGGGATTCGGGCCGAGGTCACCTGGCACCATGGTGTGTGCCCTTAACCACCGTGAGCTGGAACTAAACCTCACGTAAGGGGGCGGGGGGTGGGGTGGCCTGGAAACACCGGAACACGTAGGGGCCAGAGAACACTGTCGTGGGCATGTCTGATTGAGCACCCACGTAAGGCCGAGAGGGGAGGGGACATTTCTCTCCTGGACCACAAGCTAGCTTTGGATGGCAACCATCAGAGCTGGAGGGACCCTTTGGTGCCCAAATGGGAGGCAGAGCCTCCAGGGCAGGCGCCACCCCACGTGGAGGATGACTGGTCCCCAGTGGCACACGGCGAGTGAAATCTGTAGGAGACAATGCATGCTTGAATGATCTCGAGAGCTGCCCGGGGAGAGATTTTCACAAGGCCAAGACTTTTAGCCTAAGTCGCTGGGCGGGAAGATGCTAGGCATTGGGAGTGCCCAGACTGGTGAACTTGCAAATCTGTAAACATTTCCCTCTTCTTGGTGACTTGTTACAGAGAAGCGAGATGCAATATTCCTGGAGAGGGAACAGGGCTGGCCGAGTCCACTTTACCCAGACTTCAAGAATGTTTCTATTAGGGAAAGGAAGATTCAAGATGCTTCGAGCAGGGACGAGATTTCAAGGTGACCCTGTGAATGAAGCCGGCATCGTGAAATGTTTTTGATCGAGTGGAACACGCTAAGCTGTTATGCTGTGAAAAGGTTCAAAGCCCTGGACACCAGCTGAAATAAGAAAATTCAATTTCTGGCCTAAGATTGTACTGTTTCTGCCTTCTAGAAGAATGGACACGCGCCTCTCCTCCATGCCCTAATGAAAGCAGAGCGCTCCTCTGTGGTCTCCTGACAGAAACAGGGTGGTAAAGGCAGGTTTGCAAGGCCCAGGTGCCGCTGCCCACAGGTATTCTGATGCAGGATTGCTGTTTCGGTCCAGGTTCTCTCTTGCAACCTGTCACGGGGCCAGGACGGGGACCGGGGAGTCACCCGGGGTTATTTCAATACCCCATTTTCTTTCGTTCTCTCACAAAGGCAATAGAGAATTCCTCCACGTTTGTCCAACACAGCCCTGAGCAGAGAACTTTCTGCAGGGATGAATATTCTCTGTCTGCGCTGCCCAACGTGGCGGCCGCCAGCAGCACGTGGCCACCGAGTACCTGAAATGTGGCCAGTGTGATGGAGAAACTCGATTTCAGATTTTACTTCACTGGAATTCATTCGAACAGCCGTATTCGGCTAGTGGTTACCTCGGGCGACAGCGCCGTGCTAAGAGCTTCAGTGGGAAGAGCAGGACCGTCAGGCCCGCCCAGGACGGGCTTGGATTCTGCCTCCGCCTCTCACGCGCTGTGTGACCTTGGGCAGGTGTCTTGACCTCTCTGAGCCCCCGTCTCCTGAACCTGAAGAATGAGGATGGGGATGTCTACCCGTCCTGTGGAATTGCTGTGGAAACGTGTTGCACACGGGGACCACACGGCAGGCCATGTGCTTTTTCAAGTCGTAGCGGCAGACGGCTCGGCCACTCACTTGCCTTTTCCCGGCTGTAAACATGGGCTCTCGCCGAAAACTGCCTGGATGAAGCGCGGTCGAAGGATGAGGGGTCTTATCTAGAGTTTTCTGTGGAAAACAGAGCGGAGAGACAGGAAGCGACGAGCGCCCTGCGGGGGGCCTACCTGTCGGCAAGACGAGCTCGGATCTGGGGACAGACCCGGGGACACCCCCATCAGGCGGCAAGTGAGCTCGGGTGCTGGTGGGCTGCCTCCCCCCACCCCCCAGCTCCGTCTACCATCGGTTACGTCCACGGTGAGAAGAGGCCGGTCCCCTGGACCCGTCGGTGCCCCTAGAAAGTGCCAGGATGACAAACACGCTGAAAGAGAGAGATGGGGACGAAATAGGAGAGGGGATGCGACATAAACACTAACATGGGGGTGGACGCAGAGAGGGGACGGGGACGGGGGACAAGACAGGGACAGATGGCATCAGAGGGGCAGGAAGCAGCCGGAGAGGGACAGAGAAAGGCAAAGACAGAGACAGACACACGGATGGAGGCAAAAAGAACAGCGAGACTCACGGAAACACACGAGTAACACACGGACGCACACTCACTGGAGGAGAGACAGACGGGCTGAGAGGGAGAAGCAGAACAGAGAGACAGCAAACAGAGTCAGGGAAAGGAAAGTCGGGGAGGAGAAGCCGGGACGGGCACGGGCCGGGAGGCACATGGGCGGTTCCCAGGAGAGCGGGCAGCAGGGCAGAAAACAGCTCTGCAGAGAAAAACCGAGCAGAGCGGGAGCCTAGGCAACGCCGGACGCCAGGGAGGGGGACAGGATGGGCACCCGGGCTGCGGGCGCAGGGCAGGGGCAGAAGCCCCAGAGGGCTTGCTGCAGGGCAGGCTGAGATCAACCCCCCGGGGCCAGCAGCCCCTCACCGCCAAAGAGGCAGGCTGCGGGACAGCACGGGCTCCCCCGGGCGCTGCTCACGGCTCCCCCTCCCTCCGTCTTTCCCCCCCCTGTCGTTAATCTTGGAGGACGGGCTGCTCTTTTATTATCTCTCTCCAAGGGTCAGCTTAGAAGTATCTTTGGAGATACCGGTTCACAATGTCATTTGTCACGGGGGCCTGACGAGCGGGCGGCCACATCGATTCGGCCTCTCTGGCCTCCCGGGAGGAGGCCAAAGCTGCTCTTAACCTTTTTCCTAAATGGAGCTTTAACTCCTCAGGTTACGCACCGTGGCAGGGCTGCAGGGAGAGCAGGGGGCAGTGGGCAAGGGGTGGGGGACAGCAGCCTCGCTCCTTGGAGAGAGTGGAGGTGTATCCCTGCTCCTTGCAATGCCTTTCCCCCTTAGACCAGTAGTTCTCACCCTTGAACGCAAGCTGGGCCCCCCCAGAAAGCGTTAAAATCTGCGGGAGGCCTGGATTCACCTGCAGGGGTTCTGACCGGGGTAGAGCTCAGGCACTGCATTTCCCACAACTGTTCTTAGGGGATTCCAGTGGGCAGCTAGGACAGACATCTGCTGAGCTAGACTGTCGCCTGCCTGCCTTCTTGTCATCATTCAAGTCTTAGATCAAGACACCACCTCCAGGAGGTCTTCCCTGATAACCCTCCCTCCCACCACCTCTCTATTGCAACGCCCTATTCATTGCCCACACAGCGTTCGTAGCTTTCTAAACTGGTGATGAGGAGCCTGGACTCTTAAGCCGCAGTGTGTGGCTCTGGATCCCTGAGCCTCCTCTCGAAAGCTAGGAGACCTTAGGCGAGCCATTTATCATCCGCTCCTCCAGGACTGAATGACTCTGCGAACGTGACCCGCGCAGGAGGGCGCGTGCTCCGACGGAGTGAGCGTGGCGTCAGTGTCTGCTGCTATCACTGCCTTGTTTTCCTCTCAGCTCCACTGCAGGCCTAGGCCACCATCATCTCGTCACCGTCCCCACGTGACCGATGAGGAAACCGAGGCACAGAGCGCGTCCGCAACTTATCCGAGGGCTGAGGTTTCTCTGGGCCTGCTTCGCCTGGCACTCTGGAGCTGGGGAGGGCAGGCGGCCCGTGCGGGAGGCTAGTCGGGGGCTCGGCAGTGGGCTGCTCGACGCAGCTGCAGAGGTCGGCCTGGGAACGAGCATGCCGGTGGGAGCGAGCGGCCTGAGCAGGGGCCGGGAGGAGCTCGGGCTTCTGGGAGAGGTCCGAGCTTCCAGGTGCTGAGGGTGTCACGTGGGGCGTGAGGAAGGTGAGGAGGGAAAGCTGAGCAGGGCCAGCCAGACCCGAGGGCTCTGGCGGGATGCGAAAGACTGAGATTTTACTCCGGATTTTAGTCTCTGTCCACAGAGGGATGGAGAGCGACTGGAACGTGTGGTCCCCTGACGTCCGTCCTTGGGGCCTGCCCACGACCTGGACTGTGACGTTGCTCTTTGAAAGCACCGGCGACTGTGACCTTGTGTCAGGAGCCAGTCGGGCGAGAGGAATCTGGGGTCAAACTCCGCTCCTCTGGATTAGAAGCCCAACTCCCTCACTCCCCAGCTGTGGGGACCTTGGGCAAATGCGGACACCTGGGTCGGCCTTGGTTCTGTCACCGGTACGTGGAGGTAGCAGAACCCCTCGGAGGGCTGGTGAGGACCGAGGGAAGGCGAGAAAAGCATACCGCGGGCCGCCCACCTCGACGAAACAAAGCCTTGTGGGTGGTGACGCTGACCGTCGCCTCCTGGGTGGTGGCGGGGTACAGAGGTAGAACGGGTGGGAATTCTTTTTCCCCAGGCAAATCCACTGTGGTCATTCACCCTGAGGGAAGGTCTGTGGGAGCACTACTTAATTCTTTTAAAAAAATCAAAGCGAAACCGAAGAAACAGATTCAAGCTACAGCACGAGGGGCTGGGGGTGGAGCCCCCCAAGACTTCCTGGCCGAGGAGCACAGGGCAGGGGTGGGTGTGTCGCTAACAGCCCAGAGGGCAGCTCAGAGCCCTGGACGAGCCCGGAGAAACTCAGAAGCATCGCTCTCTGCGTGATGTCGTGTCTGTCGGCCGCTGGTTGCTCCCCGTGATGGCTGCAGCTCCGTCTCTGCTGGTCTGAGACCATCATCCTTCCACAGAGCCAGCAGCATGCTTCTAAACCCCGGACATCGGACGCTTACGGAGGACACTCGGCCCGGTTCTGCCTGAGCGGTGAGGGGAAGGCACCTGCTTGGGGACACGCGGCCTGATCTCGGGGCGCGTTCGGATGGAAAGGTTCGTGATGGCCTTTCCATGGCTGCCCTGTGGCTCACACCTCTTACCCGCCGCGTGGCATGTGTGTCCAATCTCGGATCAGGTGGATTTAAGGCACCTTCTCTGCAAGGGAATGTCACAGCAGGTCTTTGGGTTTCAGAGGGAAGGAAGGCAGTTAGAAAAGAAGCTGCGGGCCCCAGGTGACTCTGGACGCCCTTCTAACCTGCTGTGAGGGGCAAGGATGACCATGCCGAAACCTGCAGGATGAGCGCCATGTGGCAAGCCAGGGCGTTTCAATAAAACTGGGGGCCATTCTGGGCTCCCCGCTTAAGCAGAGAGAGCTGGGGGTCGTCACTGCTCCAGGAAGGGGTAAAGCATGCATCTCCTCCTCTGCGGGACCGCCGAGGTCCAAGGTATTCCCGACATGCAGCCTAAGAGCCCTGCAGTGACCTGTGAGGTGACTTCAAGGGATCGCTGAGCACTGCAGCCTCTCTGTCCGACCTCAGGCAGCAGGGCGGGGTCATTGAGAGCACAGATTCTGTTTTACTTTCCTCAATGTGATACTATGAAAATTGGCAAACATTCAGAAAAGGTGTAAAAGTAACGCAGTAAAGGTTGCCTAGATTCAGCAGCTGATATTTTGTAGCAATTGTCCTGTCTGTCTGTCTGTCTATCATCTATTTATATTTACGTTCGTGTATTTCATCTGAACTACATAAAATCACAGACATCATAACCCTTCAATGCTAAACAGTTCAGTCTCCTCAGAGCAGGACATTCCCTCACGTGACCTAAGAAAATGCACGAAGACTCCCGAACATCTAGCAACCAAGTTCAAGTTTCCTCATTTGTCCCAAGAACGCATTTAGAAAAATTTTAAACCACTATCCAGTCGAGATTCACGCACGGTATTCGCTTGTGTCTTTGTCATGTCTTTTCACCTAGACACCTCCTCCCCGGCCCGTGCGCACGTATTTAGGACACCGGCTTTGTGCAGAGTGAGTCTGCTCGAGTTGTTGCCTTCGATGTCCCACATGCTGGGTCCGTCCGACTGCTTTCTCGTGTTGTCACTTGACCTGTGCCTTTGTCTCCTCTATTATCTGTGAACAGGAATTCGGGTCTAAAGCAGATTCGGGTTAAATGAGATCCTCGTTCATTTGAATTAGGTTCGTGTTTTACCTCCGGGCGAGGATCTCTGCAGACCCTGCTCTGAACGTCACAGAGCCCACGGGAGGAGGAACGCCGCTTCAAGGAAGCCGTGACACCAACCGAGCGAAGAAGCCTGTCACCTGGTTAGGTGGTGACAGCAAGTCGCCCGTCGTGAGGGCACGCTTTACCTGCCCCCCGCTCCTTTACGTGACACGGGCGCCCATGGGGGAGGCGCGGGCACCGGGAGAAATCTCTGTTCCCTGACACACTTCTCCGTGGCAGCGATAGCATGCATTTCTAATTCCTGCCCGAGATGATGATTAAACGGCGAGTCTAAAAACGATCCTGTGTTCTGAGGCTCTCATTCCGCCACTCCTCCTGTCTTAGCTGGCATTCTTCGTAAAGAAGGTCTTTTTGTTTCCTTCTTCCTTTCTCCCTCCTTCCCTTTCTCCTTCTGTCCCAGCGTCTCGAGAGTCCCCATGGACCCTGGAGTTGTAGTCATTCAACGAGTGACGGTCAATTTCTGTCATTTCTCATGCTAAATTTGGCCTAACTTGGGCCATGACAAGTCCCGCAGAGCTGGATTCGGGGCTCCGGAGACATCTCTATCATTGGTGATCCCTGCTTCTTGCTTCCCGGAACGATTAGATGACCCAGGCTCACGGTCTTTCCCTGTCCCGCAGTTGACATCAGCCATTTCTCCACGGAATGTGGCCTCACTCAGTGAAAAGTCGTATTTTTAAACCAAGATCTGGGCTCCAGGTGTAAGAAATTAGATTCTGCTCTCAGATAACTTGGGCTTAAAATACATCTCTGCCCCCTACAAGCTGTGTGGCCTCTGACAAGTCACCTCACTGCTCTGCGTCTTTCTCATCTGTAGAATAAGGATAATAACTATATGTCCTGCCTCGGAAGGTCATGAAAAGATTAGCTATGTTGATGTTTGTAAAGCAGGGTAAGCAGTCCAGAGCATGCGTGAGTGCTACACAGATGATTCCTAAATATTTAATGCTTCCCAGTTTATGGGGACCAAGGGAGGGCGTGGAAAAGACCCTCCAGCGGTCAGACGCAGGAGGGAAAACTTTTGAAAAAATAATTGTTCTATTCATTTAGGATGGACATAAGTAAAGCTACCATTATGTTTATTTTTACTCTAATGGCAGGTGATATTGATCTGACATTTGGAGTCTTGAAATAAAGCTTCCCTTTTTAAACGGTAAGTACATTTTAATGGAAGTAAAATGTAGATGCAATACAAAATTTCCTTTTGAAATAAATGTGTTTAAAATATCAGATGAACCCATTTTTTAAAAAATGATTAAATTCTAATTGCTAATGAATGCAGATCTGTCAAGAATTAGTGATGAAGGCATGAGCGTGACCAAGGTTTGGGCGACACTGTAACCATGTCCCCTGGGAAGAACCCCCACTCCTACTGTTTGGAATGATTTTAAATTTAAAATTGAAGTAATTTTAATATCCTGTGGCTGCTGGTGCTATTATGTTCTCCTAAAGTCTGGATCCTTCAGAGCCGAGGAACCGGATAGAGAGCATGAGAGATCTCGGTGACGATGGAAACAGAGCTTAGAAGTTAGACCTTCCTGATTCTACTCACCCTCCTCAATAATATTCTCTCCGCCCACTCTTCCGTCATGGTCTGTGGGTGAAGGGAGGGCTGTGATTTTGAGGAGGGCCGCTCCTGGGAGAAGGCCGTAGTAGGTGCTATGCTGGGGCTTCCTGTGGTCTATAAACGCCTTGATCAGAAACGCTTATCTTAAACCCAGTGATGGAAACCGCAGGCTGTCTGCCCGGTAGGTTCCCTGTGCATGGGATGACCTCTCTCATTCCGGCCACGATGGCCTGTGACTTACTTCCTTTTATTGCACCCAGGACCCCAAGGAGCCATGAATACCAAAATGAGGTCCATCGACTAGTAAGCTCACAGAGATCTAAACACGAACTTAGTCAGGAACCCAGGGCAAAAAGGAGCTGGACTCGAGAACGATCACACTCTTCCAGAAAAAGGTCAAAGAGAGAGCAGGCTGCGGTGGGGTTTTCCTCATCAACTCAAAGTCTCCACTTCAGGCTTTGACATCCCACTCATCAGCCCTTTAACGAGCATCTATTCTGTGGCAAGCCCTGGGGGCGAGCAGCAGGACCCAGTGACTCCAGCCCAGCAAACGCTATTAACTGCGGGTCTTTTCACTGATGGCTCTGGCTGGAAATGCAAGGTTTTAATCAGATGACAACTTCGGGATCTTTAGGAAGCCACAATAGGGGGCAGTCACTTTAGAAGGACTATTTCTTGGAATTTGGAGATCATTAAAAAGGGAGGAGTGCCCTAGCCTAAGCCTCCTTCCTTCCTTCCTTCCTTCCTTCCTTCC
>NW_006435763.1:5275773-5294124 GCF_000325575.1 Pteropus alecto | reverse complement strand
GGGGGGGCCCCAGTGGGATGTCTCGAATCTCCCTCCTCCCTAACAGCCCCTAATGTCCCCTAAGGGCACCGCAGGGATCCGCAGACCGCTTCTCAAGTCAGGCGTCCTTATACGATGCTACCTACCTGGGGAATTTCTTTTTACTTAAAATGTTTAATTTTATTAAAAATAGCAAAATAATTAAGAATAATGGAGCCTGGCTATGGAATGAGAATTGTCTAGTTGGTGAAGGGGTACACCCATGAATCTCACAAAGAAATGGGGATACAGAACCAAGGACAGCCAGGCGGCATGGGACCGGACACCGTGAAGTCGAGGTTTGGGGGGTCTGGTACCCCCGAGAGGGCATTCTATAAAAATTAGTTGGATGAATGACCTCTCTATAAATTGCAGATTAAGTGACCTAAATATTTTCTCTGTGTCTCTTACTTTAGAATCTTGAAAAAGAAATGTGATTGGCTGAGCCCAGACTATAGACTATGATTTATCTTGGTTGAAATGGACTCACCCTGGTGCAGTCAGCTGTGGCCACAAGGGTATAGAGAACACAATCTATTAGATAGGGTCTGTGACAGGTGGGTACCAGCCAAGGAGACACGAGGTAAGCAGATACCCCGAAACTTGTTCTCTGTCTGCAGCTCTTCTTTGCTAAGGAAGTGACGAGGATTCTTCATCGGCCTGGCTAAGAGATGATCCTGTCTGGTTCGAATGATCTTGAGGGGATCCTGCGTTGTTTTAGTCTATGTGGAAATAGTCATGTCTTGCTTTTATTCTAGACTCCTAAGCTTTGCTTCTGAATTTACTCATAGTTTATTTCTATAGCAAATGCTGTTCTTCTCGGTACATTTTGTTGCAGTATTACAGCTCACGCGCTCTCTCTCTCTCTCAATCTCTCTCTCTCTCACTCTCTCTCTCTCTCTCTCTCTCTCTCTCTCTCTCTCTCTCTCTCTCTCTCTCTCCGGACAGCACGCGCTCCCCCGCTCTCTCTCCCTCTCTCTCTCTCTCTCTCTCTCTCTCTCTCTCTCTCTCTCTCTCTCTGTCTCTCTCTCTCTCTCTCCCTCCCCCACCTCGCCCTCTCTCTCTCCCCTCGCCCTCGCCCTCGCTCAAGTTCCCTGCTGAGGTACTTCTGTTCTCTTTCCTTTAAAATTAATATTCGGATGATGCTTTCCACCCAATGCTGCTGGTTCTCCCCTAGGGCACACAGGGAATTGCACGTCCTCACCCTCCTGAGGTTAGACATGGTCTTGTGACTTGTTTTATCAAATGAAATGTGAGCAGGAATAGAACGTGTCACTTCTAGCAGAAACTTCAGAAGCCTGGGTGTGATTTTCCTCTATCAAGGTGCTGGCAACACTCCAGAGTAGCTACTTTATCCACCTGGGTCCTTGGGACAGGAAGATGAGCCCCAGCTGACCCATGAGAGACTTCTGTTCAACCTCTGGGGCTGTGAGGTTGTCTGTTACTGCAGTGTAACATAGCTCATCCTCACTGATATATAGCATACACTGCAACATAAAACAGTTTCTTTCATAAATTTATTCATCTACCCATCCATCTGTTTAAATATATATTGTGCACTTATTATGCAAAAGGTATTTAAATCAAAGAGAAATAGAAATGATGAAAAAGTGATATCAAACAGGACATGGGATTATATATATGATATTCTTGCAAATATATATATATATATATATGCTTGTAAAATAATAGGTTTGAGTTCTAACTATGGGTAAAGCATAGTGCTAAGTACTTTGTATGAATTAGCTTATGAACTTTGTTTTTTTAAAAAAAAAAAAATCATTAGAACCATTTTACAGATTGGGGGAAAAACTCGAAGCTCACAGAGGTTCATCCTAACATTGCATAGCTAATAAGTAGCTGATTTGGGTTTCAGACCCCAGTGTGTCCGCTTCTGCTTCCCAAACACTTAACCACCACACTTTACTGCCTCTTTCCAAACACTAAGATAGTTCTGTGTTTCTTCGGAGAACCACAAGAAAACAAAGAAAAATTAAAAATTCTGCACTTTCCAATCCTCGCAGCCAGCCAGGCTCTCGGCTCTGCTTTGACAAGTTGTCTTCCTTTCAGAATGAAAAGAGGCCACATGGACAGAGAGAAAGGCCGGTGTGCAGTGGAGCGAGGTGCCCGCACACAGGCCGGCAGGGTCCGCCTGTCATGCCAGGAGCCCCCGCAGCCGGCGGCTCTGCTCACCCCCCGCCCCGCTCAGCCTGCACATTCCTGGAATCAAGGAGGGTCTCCATAAATTGCACGTTTTGCACAAACTTAGGAAAATGTGAGGGATTGTGGCAGGAACCTACGGATCTCGTCATTAATCAACAATCAGGCAGAGAAAATGAAGTGTCGAACAGGCAGTGCCCGTGTTAGGGAAAGGTTTGTGGAAAGAGATCAGAAATGTTGAGAGGAGGAGCCAGAGGCTGCTTTTGCAAACACGTCTCCATTCCCAACATTTGAAAAGGTGGGTGAAAGTTTCCTGGCCACGGGGAGAGCCGATGAAGGCAGCCCCCCAAGGCATGCTTTCGTTCCTTTGAAAACCACTTTCTGAATGCTCACTTTGATATGTGCCAAAATGGCGTGCGCCAAACACTTCTAGAAAACCTACTACGGGGCCAGGTTCTGTCCTAAGCTTTTTATTCATAGGAACCCATTTAACGTCCACAAAAACTGGGAGGGGTAGATACTCCCATTATCTCCATGTTGCAGAAGGGGAAACTGAGGCTCAGAGAAAGTTAGTTGTCTTGCCCAAAGTCATGCAGCCTTGTGGGATTTCAACCTGGGCTGGGCTGGCTCCAACACCGCGCCCCTCACCGCACTGTCTCCCCTGGGGTCTCACCCTGCCAGCAAGCGCACAGGTGAGTGGGGAGGAGGGACTTAGAAGAGAACCGAACCCACGCTCTTAGACAGTGCGAAACCCATTTTGATCCGGAGCTCTGAGGGGGAAGAATTCAGTTCCACTTGGGGACATCAGGGAGTGCGTCACTGGGGAAGAGACCCTTACATGCCTTCGTGCACCTGTTAGCCAGGTGGGCAAGAGGAAGGAAGGGCCCCATAGGTGGAAGGACTGGCTTGAGCATATGCGCAGAGGCGTGAGACGACCCAGGCCGATCAGGGAGGTGCTGAGCATGGGGCATGCAAGGGAGGGCAGGAGCAGACAAGCAATGGGAGTCACTGGGCCAGTCATAGGGGGCTCCTGTATTCCAGCTGAGGCATTTCTGGTGCAGAGTGTCTGCCTTCTGCAATGCTGACGCATGTGGAGAAAAGCATCAGGACTGCCTGGCAGACCTCTCCCCAGGAGTCTGGCGTCAGTGCGGAGGGCGGGTGGGGAGGGAGGGTAGCAGAGTTGTTGAGAGAGAGGCCTTTAGATTCAGACAGCTCTGAGCCTGACTCTCAACGCTCTGTTTCTATCTGTGTGACCTCAGGCAACTGATTGGACCTCCGAGAGCCTCAGCAGCCAAATGGGTGGCTGCCAGGACCATAGAGAGAGCGGCTGTTAGCTCTGCGACTGTCAGGCTTCTTGCTGGATCTGGAGGCGGGTATACTACTTATTACTAGACAATAGATGAAGGGGACATGTGGCACTACTGATCTGTCTGAACAGCGCTGTTTCTCCCTCTCCACAGTGGGAAAGATTTGTTTGCATGGATTCATCCATGTTCCCACATCAGGATCCCTTCAAGACCAAACGCAAGGTCAAGTTGGTCTGCTGTCAGCAGAGCGGACGTGGGAAACTAACTCACGCTCTTGGCATCGTAACCAAGGGCTCTAATCCAGCGCTGCTGAAACTTTAATGTGCACACAAATCACCAGAGATCTTGTTAAAAGACATCACGAGACAAAAAATGCAACTACGTGTGGTAATAAATGTTAACTAGAATTACTGTGGTGATCATTTTGCAATGTACGTAAATATCGAATCATCGCGGTATACAGCTAAAACTAATATAATGCTACGTGTCATTTATCCTTGAATTTTTAAAAAAGAAAAAATAAATTTTAGATAAATATATATACATATTTTCAAAGGCAGATTCTGACTCAGTTGGACCATGGGGTGGAGGCTCGAGAATCTACATTTCTAACCATCTTCCCGTGGTTGACCCTTCCATCAAATGTTGTCTAAGCGCCTGCTGTATTCCAGGTCCTGGGAAAACACAGATAGGTACACCATAGGGACTGTACTCAACCAGCTCAGCCCCTATGCAAACAGAGAGGGAAGGAACAATGAGACAGACCACGTTTGAGTCATCGCTTCCTATACTTCATCTCATTTAATTCTCCCCAAAGTTCTATGAAATTGCAATCCTTCTTCCCACGCTGGAGGGTAGGAAACTATAATTCAAGGAGTAAAGGTAACTCCCACCGGACTGCCCGTCGGTTGGTGGTGCTGAGATTCTGAGCCAGGACTTTTGAATTTCACTGCCCCGTTTATACTTTACAACCGTAAGTTGATTGCATTCTGTTTTTATTTACTTTGAATTTGACTATCTCTCTTTAGGTTTAGAGAGTGAACTTTTTTCCCCCTCATAAATTTAATTGCTGACATAAAGAAAAAAAAAATCCTGATGTAATTGAACAGGAAGATGTTTACGACCCTCTTTGAGCCGTAGGGCTGCTGGCACACACGATTTATGACAGCCAGGAAAGGGAAGATAAAAAGCAAGGGAAGACCAAGACAAATGTAGCTATGGAAATGTCGCATTAATATATGGGTTGGCGTCTGATACCGGCGCACTCAGTTGGGGAACTTTTGGGAGACCGTTTAACCAACTAATGAAGATTTAACTTAAGAAACTCTCCAACCTGCTGGAGCTAGAGCGACCCCGTAAATGACAAAGCGTGTCGTGTGATCACGAGTCATTGCGGTTGTTTAAAGATGGAGTGAAACGGCCAGCGTTATAAGGGTCACTGGCCAGGAGTCCTGAGGAGTCATCGCAGGGCTGAGGATCTTGCAGAGCTGCAGCTCCCATGTTTGCTCGCATCCGGATAAATGCACACAGATGTTCCTTGAACTTGATCAAGTCTCTTCTCAGCATGAATACAAAATTGATTGGGCCAAATCAGAGCTCGTGCCAGTGAAGCCTGGCTGCATACAGAAATAAAATCAGCCACCTCCCATTTACTTAGAAGTCTCTGGCTTAAAATACACTGGAGGAAAATGTGCGCTTCTTTTTGGAGCGAGAGCCAAATTGCACAGTGACAAAATTATTCCCATCCTCACGACAGCCTCAGCCAGTCGTTCCCTTTTTTAATGCGTTGAAAGGAGGCAAGTTGGCATCGTTAAAAGTATTTTTCCCCCTTCGAAAATACATTATGAAATATGGAGAAACTCGAAACAGAAGAAGGGGCCCCACGCTTAAATCTCATTCCGAGACTGGACTCGAGTACTGTCTGTTCTGGAAGCACTCTGAGGGTCCTAAGAGAGTGACTCTGTATTTATTGCCTCCTGCTTCGCTCGATGGCCCTGGGCTGGCTGGGACACGAATATTTTTCCCCTGATTCAGGTCCTCTTTTTCAAGTAGGGCCCCCTTTCACCGAGTGATGTATCCCCCGCAATAACCTTTAATCTTCACTCTTGCTTGATGAACCCTCATCGTGTCATGTCTTTTTGACTTGGTCATTCTGAAGTACTTAGTCAAGCACCTAGTGGGGGCTATTTCCTCTTCTGAAATTAGTCCAATGCTCCCTTCCTCCTTCCCCCTGTCCTTTCTCACCTAACGAAGTTCTGGAAGATAATCCGGGATGTTCTGGTACGAACATCGCCTAAAATGCGATGGTTAACTCAGCTGGTGCTCAGCCGGCCTCCAACTGGGATGGGATGCTTCCTCACGCCCATCTTGGTCCATCATTTCCTTCCTCTGGAGAAGGATCTGCACTCTGCTCCAGTGAGTCAGCATGCTTCTTGCCAGCCATTTTAGCAATTTTGATACCCAGATGTCTTATGCCCTTTTAATATCTACGTCACACGGTCACGCTCACCGCTGACAAGTGACAGCATGCATTTTTTTTTTTTTTACCTGTGCCCAATCTCATTTTGTTCTTTTCTCGAACTTTATCCTTAAAAATTAGAGTTTGCTATCTTTGGTGGTTTCTAGTACATGACTAAGATTTTCTTTCCAGCACAGGTGCTTAATGTGTCTTTCTAGAATATTACTTAAGGAGAAAAGGAGTAAATTCTTCATATACCCATAAGAATGTCCCTATTTTTTACTTCCGAGGAAATGGGTCACCATTGATTTTAAGGTTGAAAGTTGCACAGGCAAATTGCCCCCCGTGAAGGGGGAGCATATTATTCAAATCAAAGCCCAGTAATGCAAGGATGAACAAAGGTTTCACCTTACGCATCAAATCAAATCAATTGCTAGTGCAATCTAGTATGCTGTAGTGGAAAAGAACCTGGGAATGAGTTCAGACTGGATGAGAAAATATGGCAGGATGGATCGCTAATGTCTGCCTTGGGCTCGATATGGCAGAACATCCATTCGCTTTTAAAAATGCTAACTCTGGCAAAAGATGAGCCACAGTTTTTCTGCTATATCTACTAGATGCGTGTACAAAGAATTCTTAAGAAAACCGAAAGTTTCAGAGGGAAATATCAAGTGATCTTCTCCCAAAGCAGTCACTTCTGTCAAAAAGTTTGATTATACCTGCCAACTCTGATTGATTAATTGTGTCCAGGACTGCTGGGTTAAGCTCCATGATTGATTAGTAATGTCTGTCACATGAGAAAGAATGGACATGGAGCCACATGTATTCTATGTTTTGGTCTCCCGGCTTAGTTCAATTTGCCATTTTATTCTGCTTCTGGAATGTGATGAAGTAGCGAAGACTTTGGAAGCATCCCACAGAGTCAGGGCATGGGTTAACCCATACCTGTTAGACAATTAGAAAAATATAAAATACATATATATATATTCGCAATGAAAAAAACTAAAATATATAAAGATCTCCCAAAGTCAATAAGGAAAAGACAAAACTGAGTAGAAAAAAATGGCAATACCAAGTCACACTAGAGGGAACACAAATCGATCGCAGACATTTTGCAAAGGTGCTTAAGGAACTGCGATGAAAAATAGCCATATTACCAAATTATGAAAATCTTTGTGGGGATGTGGAGCATTTTACATGGCCATTGAATGAAAGTTTGTTTGTTTGTTTGTTTGTTTACAATCACTTCGCAAAGTGGATTTGCAGGTATCTGCTGCATTGCATTGACTTCCACCCACCACCTGCACCCCTACATTTTAACATTTCTGAAATCCAATTCTATCTTACAAGCGTTGGTTTTAAGGTTTTAAATGATGGCATTTTCAGTTTAACTTCCATTGGATGGCCTCTTTGTTTTAAAAATATGTAGTAAAGTCGAAGATGCTCTCTCACCCTTTGGTCCAGTGATCTCATCCTTAGACATCTCTCTAGAGAAACAGAAGAAGTCTAGGGAAGGTGCTTAATTTTGCGACTGAGTGCTGACCCCAAGCATCCGGATGCCTCCCGTTCCTCTGCTTTGCCACCGCTGGCTTCCTGACCCTGCTCTTCACCTGCTCATGCCCCCATCACGACATCTCTGCCTTATCTACCACGCCCAGAGGCTTCAAGTGCACTCTGAATTTCTGCCATTCCTATTTCCCCTCAACTTCTTATTTTGTAATATAATGACAGATGCAACACGGAGTTGCAGAGATGGTACAAAAAGGTCCTGCGTACCCATCATCCGGTTTCTCCCAATGCGTACATCTTACACAGCTTCCGTATAATATCGAACCAGGAAACTGACATTGGTACCGTGTGGGTGTGTGTATAATTCCATGCCATTTTATTGGATGCGTAGGCACGAGAAGCCACCAACACAATCAAGAGAGAGAACTAGTCCATCACCACGAAGATTTTTCTTAGGACGCCCTTTAGAGTCACACCTGGCTCCCTTCACCGTCCCTGTCCCCTGGGAACCACTATCATGCTCTCCATTCCTAACGTCATTTTGAATAGTAAAACACAGCAATTTCCTTTGCAAAGCATCAAATAATAAAAATAAGGTGGATGGACAGCTTCGTGAATAGAGGTATAGAAGGATGGACAAAGCAAATACAACAAATTGTTAATTATGAAATCTGGGTGGAGGGTCTATGGCTCTCCACTGCACGACTCTTTGAATCTGTCTGTATCTTTGAAGATTTTCATCAATAGAACGTTTGAACAAAACAACCTAAATGTCCAGCAATAGGAGAAGGAAAAAGTAAATTATAGTACATTTCTACAAAGAATTATGCTACAACATGTTAAATGAGGAGCTAAATCCTTAATAACATGGATAAATTTCAAAACCAGTATATGAGAAATAAAAAGGTAAGTTCCAGATAATGCATAAAATGCAATTTAACACACACACAATATCACAAGGATAACCACTATTTTGAAGTTGTTTTTTTCGACTTATTTTTATAATTTGCTATATAATAGCACCATGTATGACAGCTGCATATCACTGAGTATATGGGTGCATGCTATATAGTCTTTTCATTTTTTTCATATTTGAAATACTTTATTATTAAAGAAAATGTGAATTAAATAAAAATGCCACATAGGCCTGAATATGATAGAAGATATTGGCTCAAAATTATACCTCAGAAAAGTATGTCATCTTATACATGTGTCCTCTTCTAGTTTCTTAAGTTCTGGGACACATTTGCCAGTTACTTTATTTCGAAGAACACGTAGATACTTCCGGAATAAAGCATATTATCCTGAAATAACCCCAACCCTAGCTTTGGATGTTTAGAGAGGTCCCACGACAACATCGGTAAACAAGGAAGCAAGTAAATTTAAACCACATTTAGTAATTATTCCCGGGAGTATGGCCTTACCATTGCAAATGTTAGTTCTCATTATAAATAAAACTTGTGAAGCCACTTTGAAATGAAAGAGATCAAGAGCTTGGATTCTACAGTCAAGAGACATGCACAGAACAAATATTTTTTTAAAAAAAACAAAACTGCTCATGCTTTCCTTCTCACAGAAGTCAAGGCAGTGTTACCTCCAGTGAGGAGAAATGAGTTTTGATCTTTTGAGCACCTGGAAATATTCTATTTCTTCATCTGGGTGGCGATGACAAAAGCGTTCACTTTATAATTATCCACTGAACCATTCGCATGTTTTATGCATGTCTCTGTATTTTGTTATGTTTCACAATAAAAGAAGAAGTGTCCTAAATTTGTGCAAATTAGGCTTGGAATACAATTTCTAGCTGCAGCATCGTATGTGAACTCCAAAATGGCTATCCCTCAAATACTTTGGATGGACGGGGAACTGGCATGCTCAGAAAAACTGTGAAATGACTCAAACGTGGCTCCCATCATGCCAGAGAGAATCACACAGGAAATACATGTGAAAAGTTTGAATGAAACTCTTTCCTGAAATGAGAGTGAAAAGAGCCTTAGACTAATCCGGGGGATCTCTTCGTAAATTATGTAAATATCTAACCTCTCTGCTGTACACCTGAAACTAAGAGAAAATAATAGTGAAAGTTAATTCTAGTTGAGAAATAAAAATCTTTTAAGAATCAAGAGGGAAAAAATAAAAAATAATGAAATACACATGTAACTAAACAATAAACACATTATTCTAGTTCGGTATCAGATGATTTTACCTACATCCCACAACTGTAAATTGTAAATGTCATTTGGCTAAAAATTTCGGAGAGCAGAGAATCTTCTCGTGGAGACAATAGGACCACCATCTGTTTGGGGCCACTTTGTGTGTAGGCATACATAGTTTTGCATTATTAAACAAGGTATAGCTCAGGATGTTTTTTTCTTAGGTGGTGTAGCTCACAGATTTATAAAAAGTTCTATCTGAAAAGATCCTTACAAATCATTTTTTTTTCATTCTCTCATGTAGAGCAAGGCACGGAGGGAGAGTTGGAGCTCCCTGAAGGAAAGATTACCCCCCAAAGACTTGGAGATAAAGAAAAATAATAGAGTTGTCAGAAAGATTTCACTCTCCCCGTTGTCTTGATAGGTATTTGTCAACTCTTGTCAGAAAGGCTTGTCATTCTAATGCTTTGCTGTTCCCTGAAAAACAAGAAGCTACTAGCGATGCAGCACAAAAGCAATGATTAGATAGAATCTCCAGTTCCTAAATCATTACGTGAGAAGATGGGGCAGGATAAATCAGAGGCGGATGGGAAATGTGTACCATTTGATGAGGAAATATTTATCATGGATCTCTGCTATATCATTTCGGGATACCGAGGTGGGGCTGGAGAGAGTGATAAGTAAATTCGTCTTACAGAAAATGAAATTTTAGAAAACATACTTCTAATTCACGAAGGAAATACAATTTTAAAGCCAAAACATTTTAAGTTTCGGCACAGTTGTAAACTTATTTCACATGATATCTTTGACGATTAATAAGAACAACAACAGAAACCCACCACTGAGTTCATAAAATGATTTTTAAAGAGGTATATGTTTCCAATAGCACAAAACAAACGTAGACTGAGCACTCTGCTGGTATATGTGCACAGCCTAGTCTTAGCCCGCCCTTCAGTGATATTCAGAGAAAAGTCTTTTCTTGTCTTTGATTATATGACATTGGCATCTTCCTACAGGAAAACCAGTTACCAGGTACAAAAGTAATTGTGAGGTCTACTCGAGGCACCTAGGAGGTTCATTATGGGTGTTATGCAAGCTCGCTGCCAAAACTCTGTTTCACATGTTGTTAGTATGCTTAGCACTAAGTCTGAAAACCATAGTCAAAAAAGGGATACAAAGAACTATGTGTGAGCCCAGATACTAGGAGGGTTGCTCGATGGTAAGTAGTCTGGGTGTCCAAGAAGTCGAAAGACTAGCTGCATACACCATATACATATAATCAAAAAATAAGATGGATGGACAGATGGATGGAAGGATGGATGGATGGAAGGATGGATGGATGGAAGGATGGATGGATGGAAGGATGGATGGATGGATGGATGGATGAGTGGGTGGGTGGGGGTGGGAGGAAAATAGCTGATGGGTGGGTGGATGGGTGGATGGGTGAATGGGTAGGTGGATGGGTGGATGAGTGAATGGGGAGATGGGTAGATGGATGGATGGATGGATGGATTGATGGATGGATCGGAGGATAGGTGGATAGGTGGGTGTGTGAGTGGATGGATGGATATATGGAAGGATGGAAGGATAGAAAAATGGAGAGATGGATGGATGGATGGATGGACGGACGGACATAGGCCTGGGAGTAGACCACCTCATTTCATAAATACTCACACGAATCCAAGTGTATAAGTACGCAGTTAGCTTTTAGAAAATGACAAAGGTTAGTCCACTCACTCCAGAGAACGGGGAAGTTGGAGCCCAGTGTAGCCAAGAACAATAGTGCAATTAGGCCATGACCAGTACTAGGAGGTGAGGGTCTCAAATCCGAGTATTTCACTCTTGGGTTAAAAACACTCAGTGGTTTCCCACTTTTCTTAGGAGACAGTCCTAATGCTTACTATGACCATCTTTGGTCAGCTCCTTCTAGAAGCAGATCTTGAGTCCAGGATTCTAGTCCATGTTCTTAAGAAAGTACTTTCAAGAGACTGGGGAAACAGGCTAGAAAAGGAGGAGACAAGAAAGGGTGACATTTCAGGTCACATCCTATCCCCAGCCTGACCGCGCGGGGGCTGTGGGACACAAGCTGCACCTCGGAGTCTGTTCTGTTGCAAGACAAAAAGACTAGGGATCCGTGCTCCCCACCAGTCAGTCACTGGTGATGGGCCACCCCAGGAAATGTAAAATCAGTTGTCAGTCTGGTGTGGTAGCTCCAACAGACCAGAGGAAGCCTCTGACGAAGGCCATAAACGCCAGCCATTAGCAGCAGAGCGCACAGGAGCTGGGGGATGTGAGCACAGAATGAGTACAAGAAATGGGAGGGGACGTGCGAGGGACAAAACATGTGTCTGCTACACCGGTGACCTGCAAGGCCAGCATGATCCAGTGCCTCCTGACATCTCCATCCTCAGCTGTCCCCAAGCTCCCTGTATCGGTCAGGCTTCCCGAAGGAAACAGAACGACGTAAAGAGATTTATTATAAGGAATCGGTTCACACAATTATGGAGACACAGAAGTCCCACGCTCTGCCACGTGCAAGCTGGAGTCCGGGACAGCTGGAGGGGTAAGTTCCACTCTGAGCACAAGAGAAAACCGATGTCCCAGCCCAAAAAACAGTTTGGCAAGAGAGCAAATTCTCCCTTATTCCACCTTCTTGTGCTAGTCAGGCCTGCAAACTGATTGGATGCGGCCCACCCAGGTTAGGGAGGGCAACCTGCTTTACTCAGTCTACGGATTCAAATGTAGCCAGAAACATCCTCACACACACCCAGAATAATGCTTAACCAAATATCTGGGTATCCCAGTCAACATATAAAATTAACCATCACAGTCCCCTTGGTCCCCATCCACGAGCCACAGGCTCAGTAGACAGTGTATGAATGTATAGACCAAGCCGGTCCAAGAATAAAGAAGATGATGCTGGCCAGGTAGGTAAGGTTCTGAGCTCTGAAAGTGGTGCCCAAGTAAGGGTACGGTGACCTCATGTCAAAAAGAACTTGGTTTGTTTTGTATTGTGGTTGGGTTGGGTTTTGTTTTGTTTTATTTTGTTTTCCCAGTGAGTGTTGATTTTCAAAGCACAGACGGGCTTCTAATTTTAACAAGCTCCAGAAGTCAAAGAAAAGAATAGAGATCTTTACTCTACAACAGGCGTTCTCAGAGGAGACTGTATCATCCCCAAGGGGGTGAACATTGGTGTTCTGGTCCAGGGAGATGCAAAACAATCTTACCTTTTGTATGTATAAAGCGCAGATCTATATACAGTGCATAAACAGATATACAGTATATCTATGGTGTCAAAATTTCATGGAGAACAATTAGAAAAAATGTCTGAAAAGGCCTGGGAAGAGTGGCAGTCAAAAAAAAAAATTTAAATGTTAAGAAACATCATTCTAAAACCACAACGATCTCAAGCTGGAAGGGAGCACCCCTCCATCTAATATCTTATGACTAGAAGGACCCAGGAGCTCAGAAGCGCCCACATGTCACAGGGGTTAGTGACAGAGCCCGGCATAGACCATACTTGTTTCTTTTTTATTCTAGAACAATGTATATTCCGCCTTTTTAACACACACGAGAATATATCGGTAAGCAGGGCCCAAGTCTTCACATCTCCTTAACCCACATTCCCCACTGAGGTGACACTTTAGAAACAAAATACATGATCTGTGTGGTAAGATGACACGACTTCGGGATCCTTAGGTAGAGTTCTATCGTCTGAGTGGTGTGACGAGGGACAGGCAGAGGAGACAGGGAACGCCCACGGAGTCGGGGCACAGGCATGTCAGGGAACAAGAAGAATGCAGAGCTCAGAACGGTGGGGGACAATAGATGTGGTGTAGGAAATGTGAATTCTTTCTGACTCCCATCTATCCTTCACATCTCAAAATAGATTCTCCGCATCGCTCCTTAGAATGCATCCGGAAAGCTGAGGAGACAGGATAGACAAAATGATAAAAGAAAAAAACCCTGTGTGTGATACTAAGGTTCTATTTATCACCTGATAATTCACTGATATTAGACTCACCTGTGTGGCTGTCACTTAGCTTTAGAATTTTCCCCAGGGTCTGTTTCATTCGTTCATTCATTCATTCATTCATTCATTCATTCATATCATACGTACACTCCCTGAGGAGACAGGATAGACAAAATGATAAAAGAAAAAAACCCTGTGTGTGATACTAAGGTTCTATTTATCACCTGATAATTCACTGATATTAGACTCACCTGTGTGGCTGTCACTTAGCTTTAGAATTTTCCCCAGGGTCTGTTTCATTCGTTCATTCATTCATTCATTCATTCATTCATTCATATCATAGGTACACTCGGTCAGTCAGTCCTTTAGTGAGCACCTACTATGTGGCAGGCATTTCCCGAGGCATTGCAGCTGGCAGTGGGGAAGCAATAAAAATCAGATTCTGTCCTAGCTCCAGGCAAATTTTAATTTCCGCAGCGGCGCTAAGACTCTAAGACAGGTACCCAAACCTCCGTTTTAATAAAACGACCCTCCAGCTGTGGCTGGCACGTGACAAGCGTATTTTTCTGACTCGGGGGGAGGGAAGCCGGCCCTGTCATGTACCCGGTGCCACTGTTCCCTGCCAGGCCTCCTAATCCATGTTCGAAGGCAGTCAGGACTAAATGAAATTACGAAGGTGGGGGGAGGAAAATGCAAAATAAATAAACAAATACAACTTTTAATTGGCCGACTATGATCTCTCCGCTCTGACTGTATCCCTGAGTTGGCAGCTTGTCGCTTGCGGTTGCTAGGCAACTGTGTGGGGGTAAGGGCGAACGTGGCAGCTGTGTTTTCCGCCTTGTGCTATGGGTCTCCCCGGGTGTGTGAGGCTGAAGTCTGGCTCCACCTGACCCCTGACAGGGGCCTGGGATGCCCCGTGCAGCCGGCCCCATAAACAAGCCTCTGCCCTACTGCACGAAGCTGCCTCTGGGGCGAGGTCTTGACATAACTTCATCCCTTGTCCAGTGACAGCACCCGGGCGGGGACTGCTGAAAAGACCCCAGCGATCTAGGACAGGCCTTCTGAGCCCCCTCAGGTACATCAGCAGAGCCGCTGCGAGAGCAGAGACGGGAGAAGCAGCTGGACTTCTCCGACAGGCGTGCCGCGCCTTGCGGGAGCCTCGCTCTCCCGTCTGCACGTACTCGTTCCTGGAGCGCGCGGAGTCGGGGCTCTGCAGCCTTGAGGAGCTGGGTCGCACTGCTGCACAGGAGCTGTGCACCTTCATGCGCATGTCTCGGCCCCTCTGGGCCTGTGTCTCCTCGCCTCGCCGTGCACAGAGCGCCGCTGCAGTTCCAGGGTCGCCAGGAGCATTTCCGGCGCCGATGCGTGTAAACCGTTGAGCGCGACGCCTGGTGCAGGTGTCGCTCCGCGAGTTTTAGCAACCCGTCCACAGGTTTCCGTGAAGAACTCTGGGCTGGGACGGAAGTCTGTGATCGCTGTACTTCCTCATTCCTCCAGCAAGGAATCTGAGACTCAAGAGTCAGAGCGACGTGCCTGAAGCCATGTAGCTGGGACTGGAACCAGGTGTTCAGTTATCACCACCCAACCCTGCCAGGATGGGGTACCAGAAGAGCTCTCCTGTGTGGAATGCATCTTGCAGGTAGCTGGGTACCAGTTCATACTGGGTAATCAGAGCAGCACTGGATGGACAGCTACCCAGAAAACAGACTGATCATTCTGAACAAGTGACATCTTAAAGAAAATGTTTTCGTATTTCCCTGGTGGCTGATAGAAGAACCTGTCACCTCCAGAAGATCCATCCTCCCTCTTATGGCATCTAAGACTTTTCTTGGCCTGGGTACCACTCCCGCTTCAGTCCAATTTCTCCCTATACCCCCTGATCTTACTTGATCTTCAATCTGGGGAGGCCCCTGCCCCAGGGCCTTTGCACAAGCCCCCGCCTTTGTTCCGAACACAGATATTCACATGGCTCCCACCTTCACGTCTTCAGGCCATTGCCAGAAGAAGTCCATATCCTTGTCGAGGACTTTCCCAATATTTAATATCGCAACTCACAAGCTCTCTCTATTCCCCTCCCCTGCTTGTAGGACTTGTCACCAACTGACACATTCTACATGTGTTTGTTATCTGTGCCCTCCCCCCACTCTGCCCTACAAGCTCCATGAGAGCACCGAGTCTTGTCCTTGGTTCCTTGCTGTATGCCCAGTGCCTAGAACTGTGCCTGGCCCATGTTAGGTGCTCAATAGACCCCTTATGACTAAATGGTACCTCGGTCCTCTCACATGTGAGGCTTCCCCTGCCTTCCCTTCCCAACTCCTCGTCCTTCGCCAGGCGGCAACAAGCATCATCTCCTTTTGGAAACCTGTCCTCTCCTCCTCCAACCGGATGGGGGCCTTGCCATGGGGGTCCGCCGAGCCCTGCCCTCTTCCTGCAGAGCGGCCGCCAAACTGCATCGCAGTCACCTGTTCACCTGGCTCTACAACTGGAGCAGCCACGAAACAGAAAGTGGGGGATCCTCCGACCAGCTGCTCTCCGTGGTTTTCGGAGACCATCCTCCCCTCCAGACTGAGGCACTTGAGGGTGGGGCACGCGTGGAATTCATCTTCGTGTTCCCAGAATCTAGTGCAATTCCTGCCACAGCGTAAGTGCACCAGACAGCGGCTCAGATGGTAGCATCGGCACTGCCTGAGTGCTCTCCCTCGCAGCCACACACAGGGCTGTCGGCGACCCTTGACCTCGGCACTCTTGAAATTCGGGGCAGGATCATCGTTCTTCGCTGGGCCAGGGGGACTGTCCTGTGCATTGTAGAAAGTTCGGCGGCGTCCCTGGCCCCTACCCATAGGCCAATAGCACATATCCTAGTTGTGACAAGAAGAAAGTCTGCAAACATTATCGAATGTCCCCTGGGAGGCAAATGGCCCCTGACTGAGAACCACTGGCTTGAGTATTTACTGTGAATTAAATAATTCAATCCTTACAGCAATGCCATGAGGAGGTCCTATTATTAAATGCATATTACATGTGAATCAAGTTCAGAGAGATTAGGCAACTCACTCAAAGTCAGGCAGCTAGGAATCAGCAGCATCAAGATGCGAACTGGGCCTTGGGGCTCCCAAGCCTAGACAATTAGCCACCTACAAGTTAAGGTTGGAGGGGAGGGGGTTTGGGAATGGAGATGGGGAGGTGGGGCTAGTATGTATTGTTTTTGACACAGTCATCATTATTTTTAACTTTGCACAGGGGAGAAAACAGGCAAAGAAAGTACCCAGCTATGGGAGGCAAAGCAACCAGAATTCAAACCCAGGCAATCTGACTCTAACATTCATGGAGGAGGCAAGGGGCAGGGGATTCCTACTCGGCTCCAAGTCTGTGCAAAGTCACGCCGCCCTTCGCCCAGCTTTCCCCGCCAGGCGAGCCTTGGCACAGTCCCCGCGTTCCCTTGGAAATAGTTTCACTGCTCCTTACACTCTGTGTGCCTGATTCTCCAGGGCACGGAGCCCTGAGAGTCTCCGAGAGTACTTTCATGTTCCAAAGCGGTCTTATACTCAAAGCAAACTGTGTGCGGGAGCGTGCCAGAGGCTTCCCCCAGCTAGGACTTCCAACATGGGGACGGCCTTTGTCTCCATCCAAACTGGGCTTAGCAGAAGAGTGTGAAGGAGCCTGGCGGGAGATATCGGGGTGTTGTCAGACCACTGCAAGGGTCTCCTCCTACAAAAAAACGAAGAGGCCTTATGAAGCGCCTTCTCCAATGCTCTTCCTTTTGCTAGTCTCAGAGGCGTGTTGTGTTTCAGAGGCGTCTCCTGCTATGATTGCCCGGTGTTTAAAATAATGATCAGATCATTTTCCTGCAGCCATTTCATCCAATGAGCCCAAATAGGATTATTGAGAAATCGCAAGGTCTTGCAGGAAATGTCTCTTCTGACCTTGGACGCTGTTAGCCAGGCTGACTCAGAGAAAATAAGCTCCCCATTTCACGGTGAGAGATGACAGATCTGCAGCCTCTTCTCCAGGGAGGGTGACCCCAAGATGGTAGGGAAGAAGCACTCCTGACGGATGATAATTGATCACCTGTGCACCCAGACACACCTGCCCGCTCTGCCTATAGGAGGGGAGGCGCTGTGTGTGTGCAGGTGACTGTTTCTGTGATTCTCCACAATGAAGCGATGTTAGCTTCTCTTAAGCATACGCTCAGCTTCGCCAAGAAGCAGAGGAAAAGATTATAGTAGGCAGAGTACGATCGATGGTCCTTTTAAAGATTTTTTTTTTTCTTAAAAGCCCAGTTTCGTAAGTAAATGAGAATAGTGAAGACCACAGGAGGAAAGAATGAGAAAACATTTGCAATTTTGGATCTCAAAATGTGAGCCGAAGCATAATAATGATGATGATAAATAAAGGCATGCAAGAATTGGCGAAAGGATTAATTAATCAAAATATATGGCTCCAAAATGATGGCACACATCCTCTCTGTTCTTTCTGTCTCCCTCCTTCCTTATACACACACGCGCACACGCGCACACGCACACACGCACACACACGCACATACACACACTAATCCTGGCATTGCAAATCAATAGGGAGAGGAAGATGTCTCCATCCATGTACGCCAAGGAAAACAGAAAGCACTCGAGGTATTTCAAACAGACAGGGATTTAATACAGGGAATTGATTACACATGTATACAAACCAGAAGGACAAAGGGGAGTAAGTCCTGTTGACCGCAGATGAACCCTGACACTCCTATGGCTGAAGAATTAAAATGGGGAAGGTGGTGTT
>NW_006435763.1:5245778-5275707 GCF_000325575.1 Pteropus alecto | reverse complement strand
TGGCCACAAGCAGAGAAATAGCTTTTCCCTTTCTCCACTTGCCAACCCCATGACTGCTTCCCATTGGCAGAAACTAGCATTAGCTGGCAAGGAACTCTGGGAAATGTATTTTTCAGGCTCCCAGCTACGGTGGTATAGAGAATATTATATAAGGACAGGTGGGGGCGCTGAGAGTCAGAAGACAGCACCTGGCATAGAGGAGTCATTTAATATTGCTTTAAAAAGCAACTGGTATGGATTTGGTCATAAAATAATGAGTCAGTTTTATAAACCCTCGTGTACTATCATGTCTTAAGTGGTCATTTTATGTGAAGATTCACTGGCTTGTTTGTATATTAAAAATTTTTCAAAAACTATAGAAAACATAAATAAACTAATATAGGCCGTTTTTTAAAAAAGCAATTGGTTAGCAACTGAGCAAAACCAAAGATTTTCACTTCAGGCTGTACGGCAAAATAAATTCCAAGTCGTATGAAGGGTTAAACGCATACTTAAGATCTCAAAGGCAGAACAGGAAAAGAACACAAGATAAAAACATAATGAGAAAAAAAGAATCCACTTAAGAATGACAGAGATCTTTCTAGATATTGAAGCAATGAAGGAAATCACAAAAGGAAAAAATTCACATATTGGAATAAAAGTGGTTTCCAACGATCAGAGAGATGCTATGCAAAGCTAGGAATCAAGCAATCTGGAAAGTATATTTACAACATGCATTGAAATGGACTTAAAACCTAACATTACCAAGTAAAGGCGAAACTGTATCCCAGTGACTCAGCAATTCCACGAGAGAAACACAGGCGCAAAATGAAGTGGTATTCAGTAGAGAAAACGAGCGAATTTTAGTATGCATATTAACATAGATAAATAAGCCACAGAAGAATAGTTACCATCATTACTCCACTTTCATAAAGTTCAAAACCAGATAAACTTGGTTTTTACAGATACATGAGTGGGTGATAAAACTATAAGGAAAATCAAAGAAAGAATTACCACAAATGTCAGAATTATGGCTACCTCAGAAGCAAGGAGGAAAAGTCACTTAGGAGAGACACCCAGGAGGTTTCTAATGTTGAGAAATATACTATTCCATAAACTGGGTGGTGAACCAATTAGCGTTTATCACCTTATTATTCTGGTGATTGAAATTATACACATACTTTTGATATATGTCAAAATAAGACTGAAAATAAAAAATTAAGACAAAGAAAAATTCGAAAAGTAAAGTATAAATAAATATTCAACCTTCTGTATCAAAGAATTGTAAATTTAAATAATAAAATAAGATTTTTTGACAATCCCATTAACAAAGATTCTAAACCTCATAATTGTCATTATTAGCATGGTGTAGTGAAAAAAATCGCATCCTCTTGGTGGGAATATAACTTAGTTATACATTTCTGGAAAGCTACTTGGCAATGGATATCATGAGCTTTTAAAAATATCTCTGCCTTAGGAAAATGACTAGGATGATTACAAAGAGATTGCCATTATCATATGAAAATGTTTATTATTATTTAGTCACAAAAGCAGACTATAAAACTTCATACCCAATATGATTTCATCTATTTTAAAAAGCAAACATTAAAAAAAGGAAATAAAACAAAATATCGACAGCAGTAACATCCGGGTATCAAGATGATGGATACTTGTTTTTCTTCATTTTTCTATATTTTCTAATTTCCTAAAATAAGCAGTGATTATTTTTATGATAGGGTAGGAAAGGTGGTGGAATTTAATAAAAAAAAAATAAAAGTCCAGTTGTGCTCACATTTTCTTCCTGCTCGTATTACATTGCACCTCAGCTTGTAGCTTGGCGTGATTCCAAGAACATTCTCTTGTGGCAAAGTAAGGTCAGTTCCAATTACTGGTCTTCGTTTCCACCCTGACTTACATCACGGTAGAGAAAGGGAAACTAACACTCACTGATCGTTGTCTTGGACACCAGTTTTCTCCTACATACCACCCCTGTGAGACAGGAAATGTTACTCCCATTCTAACATTGAAGAAACCGAGGCCGGGTGGGCTTAAGTCACTGGCTTGGAACACACAGCTGGCAAGCAGCAAAGACGTACGTCTGATTCCTGATTTCTCTCAACTTCCCATATGACGAGCCGCACATTCGAGCGTCCTATTGCAGCCTGAAAACTTGGCCCAGAAATCAGGCTGCCTGGGCTGAGGAGCTGCCTCCACTTACTAGCTATAGGACTGCGGGTAAGTTTTCTTCAATGTCTCTGTGCCTCCGTTTCCTCATCAGTAAAATGGGAATAATGGTATGTCCTCCTCAGAAGGTTGGTTGTGAGGAATAAACAATATGATGCATGTAGAGTGCTTAGGACGGTACCCGGCACTCAGGACAAGTGAGCCAAAGCGGTTATCTCGAGTGGGGTCTGAGCAAACAATAAGGACTGGTTTGAGGCCATTTACGCTCTCACTCACCCCATGCCTCTGGTGGAACGCCATCGGAGATTATCTGGTCCCAGATATGCTCTCAGGGATGGGGACACCGAGGACCACAGCGGTGAAGTGAGTACCCTGGACCCTTCAGTGGTAAGTGACTGCGGGTGCTACTACCAGCCCTGTCTTTTCCATCACCATATACAGCTGCCCCTGATCCCCACCTGCTGGGACAAACAGCAGGGGTGGCCAGACCACGCCTTGGAAAAAGCGTCATCTCTTCATGCACACACTGTTCTTCATATACACCTTATCATTTGGTCAGTCTCTCAATAACCCCAAGAGGGGGCCACGGCAGGCGCTGTGGATGAGGAAATGACCTTGGAGAGTTCAGATTTTCTCCTGGGTCCCATGGCGGAGCTGAGACATGACCCCCAGAGCTCCTTGCACAACACGGTGGTGCCTCAGAGAGCTTTGTGTCTTTCCTGTATCATGGAAAAGAAGCTGGACTGGTGGATGCCTTCACCCTGATTTCGCTCTTACATCCCATCGCAGCGGCCATTATCCACCAGTATCACATGATCGGGGGGCGGCTTCGTCCAGCTCTTCCTCAGTGGGCCTGATCCACCGAGTCTCTCTTCCAGCGCCCAGGTAGCCAGGTGTGGGGATTGTGACAGAGGCGAGGCCAGTGGGACAAAAGTAACGTTACCCCTCTTTTCAATTCATCCCTTGCTGCCTGCAGACTTAGGGTTAAAACACCTTCCTTACTTATGCATGATGTCAACCCCAGATGCCTTAAGGAAACTGACAGCAACCAGGGCTCTCAGAAGCTGTGTGTGTGGGGGGAGGGGGGGGAGTGTAAATGGGAACAGCCTCTTGGGAAAAAAGCCAAGTAGTATCACCTAAGGCTAAACATTGACCTACCCTATGACGCAGTAATTTCACTACTAGATACATACTCAAGAAAGGAGTGCTCGTGTCCATCAAAACACATGGATTAAAATGTTATGATGGCTTTATTAATAACAGGCAAAACTACAAACAAGTTAAATGTTCATCGATAGGGAAATGGATAAATTTGTGGAAGTATTCAGTCAGTGGCATTTTATATGGCAATAAAAAAAGAAGGAAATACTACTGCATGCGACGGTATGCATAAATCTCACAAGGGTGAGGACAAAATAAGACGGACGCCAAAGAAAATATGTTGTAATGATTCCATTTACATGAAGTTCAAGAACAGGCAAAACTACCGATGGTGATAAGAAGTCATGTACCGTTTATCGTTATGGTGGTTTCTACTGACTAGGAGGCGTACACAAAATGTCTGGGGTTATAGATGTTCTATGTTCCATATTTTGACCTTGAATGGTAGCTGCATGGGGATGAACATGTGTAAGAATTGATCAAGCTTTACATGCAAGAAATGTGCACTTTTGTTCTTTGTATGTTATATCTCAACAAAATACTTAAAAACAAATCCTGTCAGCTGGATCACTAAGGATGTATTCCCTAGAAACTCAGAACAATCCCTAAGCAAAAACCCATAAGATCAGGTTATCTTTTAAGTCAACCCATGGATCCCGCATACCTAGCAGGTTCTTCTGTCTCAAAGATCTGCCCCCAGGCTTGGATAAATCTCTCTCCTCTGAGTTGCCATTGTACTCAGCATTCTGCTGCTGTGTGTCTGTCTGTCTTCCCATCAGAATATATATTCCGAGATCAGGGTCTATGCACTGTTCATCTCCTTTTCCCAGTACCTAGCGAAGTGCCTGGCTTAGAGTAGACACTCAGTAACTATCAACAGACAGTTGAAGGAGCGAGTGAGTGAGTGAGTGAATGAATGTACATAGCACACACAAGTAGGATCCGTGATCACAAACTGCTGCTGGGCTGCGAGCTGCAGAAGCATTCTTTAGGCAGCATGGTGGAGACCAGCAGTTCTCAGCCTGGGTAGATTTTTCCCCACAGGGGACATCTGGCAGTGTCTGGAGATATTTTTGATTATCACAACTGGGGAGAGGGTGCTACTGTGACCAGGATGATGCTAAATATCCTACAATGCACAGGACAGCCCTCTCTTCTCCAACACACACGCCCACATGCATGCACACAATCATCCAACACAAAAGGTCAGTAGTGCTGAGGCAGAGAAACCCTAGTGCCGAGAGAGGAACAGCTGCTCCACAAAGACAGAAATCCTTGAGCTCAAGTGTCAACTGGCCACTCGTTAGCTAGGTGACTCTGGATAAGTTACAATTTGTCAGAGCTTTCTCCCTTGGACAAATAGGGCTGATATCTACCTTAAACGTGGCAGACAGGAGTGAACGAGCTAAGCTATGTAGAGTGCCTGGCTCAAGACAGGAGCCTGGTGAGATTTTGTTCACCTCCCTTCCCCACTCCCTGCTTCTGATCCCCGTCCCCAGAGCCACGGATGGGAAATTCTTACTAAGAGAAACACCTTCGAGCTTTTTCTTCCTCTGCTTAAGAAACTACTGGAGAGCGAGGCTGCCTGTGAAGAATGCATCTTATTTGCTGGGTACATCAATAGCTTGTGTTCCTAATGAAATGCATTATTAAAAGATAAAGCCAACATATTCAGAACTCAAGCCCGCACTGCATCCCAAAGTAATCCGTCATCCTTTCAGCATCGCGGGTGTCCTGTAAGCCGGCCTCTGAAGCATGGGTTCCGATTTCCCCGCCCTCCCTCGCTTTTCTCTAAGCCCGCACAAACATCCTGGGTTCCCAAAAGATAAGGAGCAGTGCCTCGCACCATGCCAGCACTGTGTGCCAGTGGTGTAGGAGCCCCACCTTGTTCTTTGCAACCAGGAAGTGGAATCCCTCAGGGCTCAATCTAAGGCTTGCTATGTTCGTCCCCACACCCCCGCCCCTCCACTTTATGTATTTATGAGAGCGACTGGCCCCTAGGCAATCCTATGCTGAAATCTTGTGTGTGCTGAGTGGTATGAAGTTCGCTGTCCTTGGTGCTGAAAAAGTCTCAAATTGCTAATGGTTTCTGGGTCACGTTCACATTTCCATTACTGGCATTGACCAGGGAATATAAGACAGGACACACACACACACACACACACACACACACACACACACACACACACACACACACATTATTTTAGCAAATGCTTAACATGAAATATTTTAAAAACACATAGAAAATAATGACAAAATGTCTACTATTTACTGAGAGTAGGCTACTTTCCAGGCATTGTTATTTACTTTATCTCATGAGGTATGTACCACATTTTCACATTTTTTTCAGCTGAGAACGGAGGCAACAACAGTCCCATTAGCCTGACCTTCCAGTGACGACGACATTGACGGCAGAAGAAGATCTGGACTCTGACGAAGGCCAGTCCCTCCCTTTGGCTCTGCATCCTACCTCCCTTCACCTTCGCAAAGACTCATTTCATCTGGGGTGCTGGAAATATCATTTCTTTTTCCACGTTGTCGGGTTCCCTTTCTACTTCGCCTTTCCCACCGGCATACCAACACGTCCCGGTATTTCTCCTCTTACAGAAAAGAAACGAAAGCCCTGGACATCATATCCCTCTAAAATTTCCCTCATTCGTTTCCTCCTTTTCGAAGGAGGCCATCACATTGACAAATTCTGCGGTGGCTTCTCTGAGCCCTTGTTTTATCCTTCAGCAACATTTCACACAGATAACCACTTCCTTCTTGAAATATTTTTTCTGCCTTGACTGCTGTGTCACCAGGAAATTTTATTTTTCCTCCTAACACCACGGCCAAGATTCTCAGTCTGTTCTTCAGGCTCTCCTCGTTCTGCTTAATGTAAACTATTAAGTGTCATGGGGCTTAGTCCTGGGAAGCCTTCAGTTCTCTAGCTATACCCCTCAGCCAGGGAGTAACTTCATCCAATCCCATGGCTTTAAAAAACATCTACATGTTGATGTCTCCTAAGTTTGCATCTCCAGGTCCAATGTCTACCTTCATCTTCAGACTCCTTCATTCAATTGCCTACCTAATCTCTCCTTGGATGTCTTATCACCTCAGACTTAACAGAGTTTCAAAGACCTTCTGATTTTTCCTCCAAAATTGCCTCCTATGCCAGTCCTCCCAATTCAGGAATTATCACAGCCACCCAGTTTCTCAAGACAAAATCCTGGGAATCATCTTTGACTTCTGTTCACAGCTCACAGCTCACAAGCAAACCCCCAATCAAAATCCATAGACTTAGCATATAAAACCCAGTTTTATAAACGTCTCTCCATCTCCAATGCCGCTACTCTGGCATCTCCATTTCGTCCTCCCTGGAGTGCTGCAAAGTCCCATTTTCTATTAACATTTTCTTTGAATAGGTGGAACACATGTTCCAATATCAAACCACATTAAAATCTGCACACTCTGACCTCCTTTGGTCCATTCCACCCCTACCGCTCACAGGTAACCAAATTTCAGTTGTTGTGGGTGTCCTTACAAAGTCTTTATCCAAATTATATATACATACAGATAGGTATCTCCCCCCTGATTTTGCACAAGTGTTAGCACAGGATGCATTCTGTTCTGCCCCTCTTACTTTACCATACAGCTTGGAGAGTTTTCCTTATATGTGGAGACAGCTTCCTTATTCTTTATTTAATTGCTCAGTATTCCGTTATATGACTACAAGAGAATGCATTTAACCAATACTCTATCCTTTGATAACTGCTTTATTTCCGGGCTTTCGCTATATCAAATGATATCGCAATAACTTTGCATACGGTATTTTCATACATGCAGTTACTTCCATGTGATAAATTACCAGGAGTAGGTTTGCTGAATTAAAGGGAACCTGCAAATGCCACTCAATTGATTTCTCTGTTTTCTCTCTTGAGCTCTACATTATATTTCCAAAAGCATCTACAGGGGCGCTTTAGAAATGTAAATCATATTAGGTCACTCTCCAGCTCAAAGCCCTCCGATGGCTTTCACTGCATATATATGAGATGTAAATGCCTCACTCTGGCCTCCAAGATGTGCTCGCTTCAGACTGTGCCGACTCAGCCCCACTGAACAGGCTCCTGCAGTTCTTCTTTATGTTTTTAGAATGCGCCCAACTCCCCTTGCCTTCATGCTTGTTCATTCCTCTAGGTGGCGCCCTCTTTAGCCAGATCACCATACGTCTCACTCCCTGTCTTCAGAGCCGCTTCAATATCACCTCCTCAGAGAAGCTTCCATGACACTCTATCTGAAACCCTCCACCCTGTCCCTCACTGCTGGCACCACCCCAGTATATTGTTGTATTTTATTCTCTTTATAACTCATCACTACCTACATATAGATAGATAGATAGATAGATAGATAGATAGATAGATAGATAGATATAGATATAGATATATATTTGGCCTATGTGTCCTTCTAAAACGTAAGCTTCGTGAGGGCAGGGAAGTGTCTGGTTTGTCACTATATCCTCTGGTTTGAGAACAGTGCCTGAAAAAGTCATGCCCTGACAACAAATGTTTGTTGAATGAATGAATGCCTCTTAACGCCCCAGTGTATTAACTTCTAGCATCTTTCCCAAAATGTATTTTTTACATATGTGAGGTGTTATCATGCGAATAACTTTATATTTTGGAATTGTCATCTAACATTATATTTAAACATTTCTCCCAGAAATTACAAATTCTTTGCACACCCCCTTATTTATGCATTTGGGATAATCTGTCATAGAGATTACAATCATTTCAATCATTCGTTTTGTTAGATATTTATGCTGTTTCCACTATTTTTGTTGTTTGAATTAACATGGCAACAAACATATTTAAGCATAAACATTTGCCCATACTTTTAAATGTTTCCTAAAACTAAATTTATCAGGTTAAACAGGTAAGATCATTTTAAGCCATCAGGTGCTTTTATGGAATAGCTTGTCAGGAAGATTGCAATAATTTTCCCACCTCCCAACAGTAAATCCACCCCCGCCATCCTCAGCAGCTTTAATATTTTTTCAGTACTTGTTAATTTGCTAATTTAAATTGTTGTCTTTTATAACTAATGAAATTGAATAATTTTATAGGGCGGCTTTAACTGGCTAATAATAGTGTTATGTGAATGCCCGTTTCCACAGGCTTAGGGAGAATTTTGCTATATTCAAGTTCAGACTATCAAATAATCTGACAGTAAATTTTCTATGATGGAAAAAATACAGTAAACAACCTTGTGGGATTAGCACATAAGTACTGCTTGCTCTCACCTACTTTGAGGAAAGATGAATCCCCGATACAGTGCATTTTCCAGGAAATGCATTATACTTTCCTTGTTTTCCACATTAAGATGTAATTTCCAAGAAAGAGGCATTTTTGAATCATTGATGGATATTACGTCGGGTCCATCATAAAGGTTCCATGTGGTGGGCTTTGTTTTGCATTTTCATGGACTATGCTTCTGTCCAGAACCTATTATTAACTTGGATTGTTTAACTTGACCCCTCCCCAAGGAATAGCCTCCATGCATGGGCATCAACAAGATAACATAACCCAGCATCTCTCTTCTTGTGTTTAAGCTAAACTTTCAGTTGATCTTAAATTTTTCAATAACTGTCTTCCCAAACTAGGCACTTTATCCAAGGATATCAAATTAGCATGTTATAAGGAGTTCCGCACAAACCGCTTACATTGGTTCACAGATGACTTTAAAAATTCAGCGAGCCAAGAATCCCACATTATTGATTCATGCTAACAAAACGATGAAGCACAGCTAATCTTCACAACACACGCTGGGCAGAATGACATTTACAAATGCAGACATACGGAAACCAATTGGATGTGATTCTTTAAGAATTAACCTGATGGCTGCAATTAGACGTGAAAAGGTGAGCATTCCTACTGCTGGGAATTGAGACCTGGCCTCGGGCATCTGGTCTAATTTGGCCTCATCCTTGGTTAACCATGTTAGCCCGCTGACCGGCTAGTTGAATGGAATTCCCCATGACTACTCAGGTTAATTAAATTGGTTTGTAAAGTATGGCGCCTTACGGCTTCAACTTGCCTCTTGTACTTTTAATCACAACTGCTTGGAAGGAGGCCGTGCCTGGGATGGTCACAGTTGAATATAGAATACATCTGATTCTATATTGGAATTAAACATTAAGATCCCAAAAGCTGGGGAATTCTTGGAACCTGTCTTTAAAAACTGTCTTTCTTTCCTTTTAAAGGCATACTCAGGCCTGACGCATAGCTCCCAGTCCTAGAGAACAACTCTATCTGCTATTTCTGAGTAGTTTCAAGGTTAGCCTGATACACATCACCCAAAGAACAGAAAATCTACTTGATAACCTTCAAGATAACTCTGATCGTCTTAAAATTCATAATGACTCCGCTTATCAGCAAAGCAGAACAGCAATGGAGTGAGAAGCGTTTTGCAGCCACGGAGGGTAACAGAAAACACCTGTATTTGGACACCAAATCCAATCCCTGTCGCATACTGACATGGTAAGGGTTCAATAATGTGCTGTTATTATGTCCTAGCTTCCCCATCCCACCTACATCTGGCCGGGTTATTCTGAGATTCTATTAGGATGGCTTTGGGAAGCTCCTCTAAAGAAACACATAATCCTAAAAGGCTGTGTCTCTTGGCTTTCTCTTGGCTTTTTTCATTTGTCTCTTGGCATTCTCTTCCCCATCTTTCCAAAGCATGCAACGCCTTCCATATTCCCCGTTATGCGCATACACTTGGGGAACCAGCAAGAACATACTCAAAGAAAAACTCCAAGAGAGAACAGTTTTAGTAACACGCATTAATGTTTCTATAATAGGGCCCTTTCTGCTGAAAGTGAGCAAAAAAAAAAACCCAAAAACCAAAAAACAATCAAGCAAGCAAACAGAACCCTTGAATTATCCCGAGAAACAGCTCTAAATGTTGGTCACGTGGAACACAAGCATCGCCCAAAGAGCATAAAATCCTCTTGACAAACTCAGACCTTTTAAAAGTCACGACTGTTCGGCTGAATGTGCACTGGAGCAGAAAGTCCCTAACTCTGAAGTCTGACCTTCCTGGAGTCGCGTCCTACCCCTTCTACTGCCGAGACTCGCGATTCGGGGCGTCTCACCTCACCCGGCCTCGCTTTCCTCATCTACGAAACGAAGATTGCAATGACCTTCGGCACGACCGAACTTACGGCTCCAACAACGTCATCGAAATTCAGTTTCTTTCCACCTTTAAATCCTACCTTTTGCTGCGCAGGCTTCATTCTTAGGATCCGGGGTGGCTCCCAGCATCTCCAGACTTCCTGCCGGTGAAAATCCAGGTGAGATGAGGGAGTCTCCTGAAAAGTCCTGATGCTTTCTGATTGGCCTGAAGAAAGCGGGTACGGATTGAAGCCTGTTCCACCTGGAATCATGGAGTCAGCGCCTCCAGACCTGCATGAATGGAAAGGCGGAAGTGATGAACTCCCAAACGAGATGGGGGTCATGGCCAGGAGGCAGAGAAACAGACGTGCCACAGGCAAAGCACAAATGTTTGCCACGTTTGCCCAACTGAAAATCAATGGTGACATCCTCTATGCCGGTGATTCTTACCCTTGGTTGCAGATTACAGTCACCTGTAGAGATTACAAAAAAAGATGCCTGGGCTCCAACCCCAGAAAGGCTAAATCAAACACCCTGAGTGGTAATTAGACATTGGTCATTTTTAAAGCACCCCAGCAGATTCTAATATTCAGCCAGTCTACGTAGACTTGTATAGATATAGACCGTCATTTAAATCACACATCCAGATGGAGTACTTGGGCAGGGGACTTTGTTTTGAAAGCTATTCTATAGAATCAAAATCAGAATTCTCATCTGAGTTGTTTAAAAGACGACAAATTTAGAAGAGACAAGGATCTTGTTGATGTCACTGTTTCTCAACTAATTATAGACCATCGGAGTTTTGAACAATATGGGGTATCGATGAGTGGCAGCCTCTGCTCAAACTTTGAATCAGCTCACGTGCATTCTGAGGCTGTCCAGTTTTTCTCGCACATTTCAAATGATGGTGAACTCACGACCTTACGGAGGAACAGAGTCCAATTTTTTCAGAGCTCTGACTTCCTGACACTTACATATTGTTTAGAATTCTGATCTAGAAGTTCTGCAAAATCACTCTACTCTATTTCTCTTTCTATATGGCAAGCAGCTCTTCGACTTTTTCCCCCGGTCTAGTTTTGTTTGTTTATTTAATCTAATCTTCATATAAAAACATATTGCAACTTTTACTGGGGCCACATGTCATTAGATATCCTCCAGGTGATTGGCGTGCCTCAAAATATCCTTTGGTTATTGGACATAATGCCTATAGCTAGCTAGAAAGCTGGAGGTTGATCTGGGTTCACTTTTAACTACTTCATTATTATGCCACCAATAGTGAAAAAATGGATGGGGGAGGGAGTTAATATGACTGAGGACACTGGACAGCAAAATGGTAGAAGTAAACCCAAATGAATGTGTCATGGCAAATAAATGTAAATCTTCTCAGCTCCCCAATTAAAAGCTAGAAACTCCGAGATGGGGTCAAAAATTGGAATTCAAGCTTATGCTGTTTACACTGGCCAGACCTAAACCGCAATTACATATTTGGGCTAAATGCAAAGGAATGAACTAAGAGGTGCCCGTCCATGGCAAACAAAAGCTAAGCCAGGGGATGCAAATGAATGTTGAGCACTGTAGAATTCAAGTAAAAGATCTTAAAATAGAACAACAGAATTAGTTTATACTGATAAATATGCAGTTCACAAGGCAGATCAACAGTCATGAATGTTTACTTGTTGAAAGCCTTAAATACCCAGAGCTAAAATTACTAGCAATATGAGGGACTAATGACGTCAATCCATTGGCTGTGAGATCTGAACGGTTTTTGACAGATCAAGTAGACAAAAAGAACTAGGGAAGTAAAGGATTTGCATAAGATAATTAATTATTGCTGATTGAATAGAGTTTTAAAGGTTATATCAAGAAGACAATGGAACTTCTCTCAAGAGGTCAATTAATACAATTTCCAAAATGTGTATAAAATTAGGTCACACACGCTCAAAACAACAAAGCCCCAAAACTGGTAATTCAGGCCACATCTTCTGGGCAGATATAGAAGATACCAATTTAGAAGAATATATAGAAAATACTATTATTATGTGGGCATATATAATAGAGAATGCTATTTAAAATCTAAACGAACAAACCAACAAACAAAACAATAAACTGGAAAACAAACTGAAGCTCTCACCCCTAAATAACATGGTGGTCAAAGAGAAAATTAAAATATTGATTTTAGGTTATTTATAAATTAATGAGCCGAGAAAATATAGTGTATAAAAATGTGATGGTGTAAGATTTCAGCTTGAAATTTTATTATTCAACAAGAAAGAATGAAAAGAAATTAACTATGGAAAACACGTTAATGAGAGTTTCTTCAAAGGCAGCAAGTGAGAACTAAGAAAAGTATAAGGAAGAAATGAAGAGTAGCTTTTTCAAAAACTAATAATTTAGGAAAGCAAGTAAATAACCTGTATAGTTAATACCTGTTATTTTCTTTGCATGCTATTTTCTTTGTAAACACAAATGTTAAAAGCTAGCATGTGGTGAAATATGGTAAAATATTAACGATACTACGAAGAGGCGACTAGTATCATCATCATCTTCTTTCTACAAATAAAGAAATTGAGGAAGACAGAGGGAAACTAATGAGCCCCAAATCAGAAAAATGGCAAGTAGCAGAGGATTAAAATACATACACTGCCACCTTGCTCCACGACTTCTTTTTTTAATTTTTTTAAATGTTTGAAATTAATTTAACTTTATTTATGTCTTCATGACTAACTTCTAACTAGTGCTATCTACAGCCTCTCAGTACAAGAAGAAATATACAATAAAAAAGCACGAATTAAGAATTGATAAGATAATGCGACATATAATTAATGTATAATCATATACTAAATAAATTTGAAAATCTTGATATTGATGGTTTTCTACAAAAAAAAAAAGGAATCATTAAAATGGACTCAATGAGACTCTGAGGATATCACCACTTTGGGAAAAACTGAATAAGTCATATAAAAAGCATCCCTGAGGAAGGTAATAGGCCCAAATTCAATGTTAATTATTTCAAATTTCTGAAAAATAAATAACTCCCATGTCATGCAACTATTCAGGAAGAAATAAAAAGAGAAAATGTGTCCTGATTTCTTTAGTGACACAGACATGAGTCTACTGCTAAGAGTCTGCTGCTCATAACAGCCAAAGAAGGAGAAATCTCCAATTCAATTTTACATATTGATATCGATATAAACATGCTAAATAAAATATCTAAAAAAACCCTAATTCAGCTATTCTTTGGAAGAATCATTCACCATGATCACATAGATTTTATTCCAAGAAGCCAAGGATGATTTAACATTAGAAATCATTTAATATTCAGAAAGCTGTTAACACTTTTTTATCATATCGGTGGGTCAGAGGTGAAAGACCATAATCAATAACAAAAGGTTTTCGATGAAATTCAATATTCATCTCTGACTTATTAAAAAAGGCAGGTATCATGGAATAGAGGAATATTTTCCTAACCTTGTCAAGAATAGCTCTCACATATCAATGGCCAACACCTTACCTGACTATGAAACACCAGAAACATTCCCATTAATGTCTGAGACAGAATTAGGGTCCCCGGGTTTCAACAGTTTAGATACTAAAGAAGATGAGTAGAAAAACAAAATGTTAGTTTATAAATCAAAGCCACGATGAACTATCACCTGTCATTTATTAGAGTGGCTGTCATAAAAAAAAAAAAGAAAAAAAGAAAAAAAAAAGAAACACGTGTTGGCAAGGAGGTGAAGAAGCTGGAACTCTGCATGGTGGCAAGTATGCACAATGGGGCAGCTGCTATGGAAAACAGCATTAAGGTCGTCCCCCTCCCCAAATTAAAAATACAACTACCATACAATCCAGCAATTCTATTTCTGGGTATGTTTCCAAAAGAATTGAAATCAGGATCTCAAAGAAGTATTTGCACCCCCATGTTCACTGCAGCACTATTCACAACAGCCAAGACAGGGAAACGACCCCAACATCCATCAACTGATGAACGGATAAGGGAAACGTGGTCTGTATGTATGAGGGAATATTATTCGGCCATTAAAAAGGAAGTCCTGACATACACTGCAACATGCATGAACCTGGAGGACATGATGCTGAGTGAAATCATCCAGTCGCAGAAGGACAAATGCGGCATGATTACACTTAGACGAAGCATCTAAAATAGTCACACTCATAGAAACAGAGAGTAGATGGTGGTTGCCGGGGGCACGGGGAAACAGGCAGTTGAGCTCATATAAGGTTTCGGCTTTGCACGATGAACAAGTTCTAGATCTCTGCTGTACATCGCTGTGCTTATAGACAACAATACTGTGTTGTATTATCAAAAATTTGTTAGGGGGGGTACATCTCACGTTAAGATCTCACATGTTCTCACCACAATAAAAAATATATATGTAATTCCGTAGTTGATAAAAGAAAGTAGAAATTCTTGGATGACTTCACTTTCAGTGTAAAAGATCAGAATCAGATATAATGTTTTGTAAATGTTTAAAAGAAGGAGGTTAGTTTAATGCCAGCATGGGCATACAGACAGCAGCATTAGACCCGGGTTCAAATCCCGGCTGCTTCGCTAGAAATGGAGCGCCGTTTGGGTAATTTACTTAGCTGGTACCAGTGTCGGATTCTTCTGTGCCAGGAAGCATGAACTCATTCCACAGAGGACAGTGAGGATTACACGAGCAGACACAGACACAGCAGAGCCATTGGCATGGCGCCTGACACACGGCAAAAGGCTGAATTCGTGACTGCTCTCATGATCAGTTGCAAACGATATGAGTGGAGATCTAGAAACCCCAGTAAAGTCAACTGAGCTCAGCGAGATGGCCAGTGGTAACATAAAGACTTATAGAGGGCAGTGAAAATCACTCAGAGGACAGAAACTCCCCAAATGGCCTCCTGCTATCTGTCATAGGTGCTTTGTGACACACAGCGTCGGCTTTGCCCAGAGTCTCTGCTTACCCCATCTCTGCCTCGGGCCTGCCTGGCGATAGCTTAGAATTATCGTTTAGATGTTAGATCAGTCATCGGCTTCTCATGGAAGCTTTTCCTGACCTACAGGTCAAATCCCCGGTCCGTGCACTCATTCGAGTGGCACATCCTCTCTGCAGCATGATCGTAGCAGACACTCCGCGTTTGTTTGTGACATCATTTGGATTAATGCCTGTTCTGCCCTCAAGGCTCAAGTTCTCAGATGATGCAGCTAATAGAAATTATGTTTACATAAAAGGATTTAATATCTACATGTTATTTATATTATTTTTAAATGCATCTTATAAACCAGTATTTAACCATGCAAACCTAATTTTTAGAAGTGCACATCAATGCATGCATACATAAAGTAATAAAAAGATATGCATTAACATATTAACAGTGCTGCTAAATAGTAGTTTTTTTTTAACAATACATTTAAATGTTTAGTATAAAGTAATCCTTTCTCTCCTTTATATGATACATAGGGATTTATCAAATATATAAATTTCCAAAAACTTGAAATAAATACTTAGCTGTTTTTTTAACCATCTGGTGACAGGTGTCTAGGTGGCCAGTCATTGATGCTGATCACACGCAAGCATAGAGATTAGATAAAAATGTTCTCTTTCAAAAGAGTATCTTCCTTTGAAAGCGTTATTTACAGTATAACATTGTACAAATAAAGTTGTTATTTGCACAGAAGAGAACAAAGGGTTGAGTATATAACGAATCAGCAATGATGACAAAAGCTGGAGAAATATTTTGCCATTATAAGGATGAGCTCATACCTCAGCCCCCTACCGAATCGCACACACTCATACATACATCCCCCAAACCAACAGTCATTCAGCACAAACTGAGCATCTACGGCACAGCTCAGCCCTGGGCCACCTGCCCCAAGGCTTACTCCCTGTCCTTGACGACGTCATTGGTGACCGAGACCAACACATGGAGAAAAAGGGAATCGACAGCACAGAACGGGGTGAGAACACCGACAAACCCATGGTAGACAGCAGCTTTGCACGTTTTTCAGAGCTAGACCTTCCCACCCAGCGGGATGCCGGGCGGCGGTGTGAATCAACTCCCTGGCTATTTCCAGTGCAGTGGCATAAACAGAAGAAAGCCAGAGGAATTCTCCTTGCTAAGAAAAGGTATTCGAACACCTTAACCGAGTTCTACTCTCTTGCCACGCCCGCTGCCCTCTGGCCTCTGACCCCTGACCTGGTACAGATGCAGAGCACTCCAGGAAACGCACATCTTCCATCTTTGGCGTTTGATTCCACTCTCTCCCCCCTGCGGGAAGTCCGTCCCGGCCTCCCACGCCCGAGTCACGTGCCCGCCCTGTTCTCCCGCAGCCTCCTGTGGTCCTGAGGTTATCGTGTTTGGTCACCCCATGTTGTACTTCCTCCTCAACTGCTCTGATGTGTCTGCTGGATCAAATCCTTTGAGGCCACGTTTCATATATCTTAGTACGTCCAGTTCCTGGCTCTGCGGCCCTGAACATACTCTGCGATCACTAAATAAATGTCGCTTTCAATGGATGAAGGAAGGAAAGAAGGAATAAATGAAATTCAGCTCTTGGGCACCTTTACAACCTCGAACTGCCTCGGCTGAAGCTGCCCATGCACCTGAGATCCCCTCCCCCGGCCGATTCCCACGTGTTCAAACCCTAATCCTCCTCCTTCAAGGTCTGGGTCGAATGCCACCTGCACCAGGAAGACTCCCCCGGCATCTCAGCTAGCAATGACATCTTTCAATTCCTGCAGCCCCACAACATCCCACCCAGATTTAGTGATATCGGGGGACACCTTTTATTCACCCCTCATCCCAACGAGTTGATGCACTCTGTGAGGACAGAGCCCGTGTGTCCCCTGTATCCTGGGGCCCCTCCCAGCGACCACCACACTGTAATAACCAATAAGCAGGATTAGCGGCTAGGAGATGATGGCCTGGTGTTCATCCCCCTGTGGCTGGAGGTGGCAAATCTGGGCAGAAGGGGAAGTGGTAAAGGCAAGTTCTCGTATCTTAGTTAGAACGCAGACATCTCCATCACTGCCATCTTTTGTGAGACGTGTTCTAATTCTTCTGACGCGGCCTAACGGGCGAGGCGTGCGATTTCTTATAAGTTTCTGAATGAACTTAAAGTGTCAGAAGAGACATGAGACCGTATCTGGGGAAATGTCAGCAGTGAATTTTTTTCTGGAAACGCGGCCTTCCAGGAGACGGACGCAGTGATAGCTGCGCTTTGTCTCACTGACACACGGCACGGACGTGAGGAGAGGGGGTGGCTGTCCTTGGCATCCTCTGACTCTGGGGACTCCTGGACGCACTTTCTTCCCTCCTGCCTTGGCTGGATCTCCGCAGCTCCTGCGGCAATGAGGAGAGTTATTCTGGGGAGATGGTTGATACTTGGCGAGTCCTCCTACATACAGATCAGTGATAGCTGCTTGAAATGTTAAATGCCTCCCAGATGGAAATGCTTAGCATTTGTAGGAGGAATAATCTGGAGGAGAAAAAAATGCATTTGTCTTTTTGGCATCCTGCGGATTCTCTAAGAGACAGGGACACTGGATCCTGCCATCCACATGTCACTGTTTTCTTGGGATTCTGGTGACTTGTGCTGCTGCTCCTTCTAGGGGGTATCACGTTCTGGATGCACAAAGCTCAGGGGAAATGCGTACAGAGGTCAGAGAGCTGCCAGAGCTCCCCAAAACCCTTGGAGTTCAGCCTCCCGTCTGCCAGGGGCAAACGCTTCGATCACATAGACAAGATGGCTTTTTGCTGTGGGTATGATCTGTTAAGTACGGAGAAGCTCGAGAAATGTAGTGCGGACCAGAGCTGGTGCGTGTGAGTCCTGGCCCGGCCTCTGCCGTGAGCTTTCTCGGTGGCCGATGGGCAGACCGCCTTGCCTCACAAAGCCTTGGTTTCCCCACCTGTGAGATGAAGAGGTTGGATTAAACAACCTTAAATTCCCCTCTAATTGAAGAATAATACTGTGACAGCAACTGTCTTGGGCGTGAAGAGCGAAGGAGACATGACTGCAGAGGAACAGGGACTTGTCCTTCCGTGGAAGCTCCCAGGTGCTAGGAGCTGATTGTCCATCACGCCCCGCCACTCACGGCGGGGATCCACGGGGTCCCCACCGATAAGTGAGCACCTGCCTTTGGTTCCAGACTGAATGAAGCCAGAGTGAAAGCTCAGCAATAACTCTTGAAACCACAACTGGGTTTATCTTCTCTGCCTCGTCTCACGGCCTTCAGAAATACCGCCATCCATCCAGGTGAGGGAGCGGTATGATCTGTTATATACGGAGAAGCTCCGTCCAGACCGAGGAGGCGTAGTCCTGCGCCATACGGAAGCAATCTCTATAGGAAACGGATGCTCTTTGGGATAATGTGGACTTGCCAATTTCCTTCCTCTCCTCCCGGTCGTTCCTGAGGTAGCCCGAGGACAGGGAAGAGGGGAAGAAAGCCGGGGTCCTCAGGTACGTCTGGCTCCCATGTGCTCTGCAGCGGTGCACTCTGCCTAACTGCTCACTCGTCACCTAGTCGGGATGGGATGGAGGAGTCGGCGGTTCCTTCCAAGACTGGGAAGGCAGAGAGACTGAATGTGGTGACATACACGCACACACGGTCCGCGCAGAAGGGCTCCACGGCAGTGGCTGAGGGAGTGAGGACAGCTCTCCAGGATGAGATGGTCTCTGTTATTCTAACATAAGCCTGTAGTCCCCCACTTTATGCGTGATCCATACATTGTCTAGGATTGCTTTTTAAGTGTAACAGCAAAGTTGTGGTAAGCATGAACGTCGCATTTCGGCTATTTTAAGTAAGGGTAGGAAGGTGGACTGCACCAGTCGTAAAAATAAAGAAACATCTTCTTGAGAGAATGTACTGTTGAGTTATGACATTCCACTCCTTCGGCCGATTGGGAAATGTTTATGAAGGCTGCTCTGTGCCTGCCAAGTGATGAGATATTATACTGTGTAAGACAGGCACAGTCCCTAACCTCGAAGAGCTTGCAGGCAGGTAGGGAAGGTGGAGAAATAAGCCAACAATGTCATGGAAGCCCAGTTCAGGCTAACACAGGGAATGGAGAGGCGCTTCCACAGGAGCCCCAAACTGGATAGGACGTCTCACCTGCCCCATAGCAGGGAGGTGGGCAGTCAGAGGAGGCCTCCCTGGAACGGAACTAGCATCTCAAATTGCCCTGGATAAGGGTCCTCTCCATCAAAAACAAACAAATAAACAAAAAACAAAAAAACAAAAAATAAACAACAACAAAAAAAACAACGGCATCAACAGCCTCCCATCTCTGGATTCCTCAGTATCAGCCCCAGTCGTGTTTGAGGTGTCAGACTCAAAAACTAGGACACGGTATATCTCCCTCAAACTCTCAGTCCCCCTAAACATCTGGATTACACTTTGAGCAGCCTGCACTGCTGCCTCCGACGTCAGCACGGAAAACAAGAGGTTGGCATTTCTTGGGGGAGGCCCAAACTGTGAAAAATCCCGTTCACACCAGAAACGACAGCCTTTACAAAGGCCTGGGTTTCGGGCATCGAGCCCGTTTTATTTATTTATTTTTTAAAGGAAGGAGATTTACAAAGAAAAAAAAAAATCTCGAGAAGAATGCCTCCAAACTCCCCAGTTCCCAGTGCAGGCAGACATCAATAATGTACCTTAAGGCTGTGATTTTTTTTTTTTTTTTTTTTTTTATTCCTTGCTATGTTCCCATCATCCTCGGGGACCGCCATATGAGTTTCAGCAATAACGACCGTGGCCCCAGTGGAGACGGTGCCTGGGGTCGTTCAGAGAGTAGCCAGGTGCACCCAGAGTCCCCAGGTCCCCAGTCTCGTTCCCTTAATGAGGGATTTGAGGACTCTGCTGCATGCCCGACTCACTCCGACCAACTAGGAGACTCAAAAGGTCAATGTGATCCGTCACGGGCTGCGTTCTTTCACTGACTTTACAGCAAGCTGGAGATCGCTCATGAGAAATAAGAACATCCTAAGGTTTGAAGACAGACGTTTGCGGGTTGAAATCTAACTCTGCGATCTACTTGCGATGTGACATTGGGCAAGTCACCTAAACTTTCTGAGCCTCGGTTTACTCATCGGTTCAATGGGGAGCACTCCTTCCTTGGAAAAACATGGTTCTGAGATTCAATCTTATATTTACCAAAGCAATACACACATCTTTTTTAAAATAAAAGCGTGTTGAAGGTCTTATCATAAAAATCAAACACTCCTCCCCACTCCTGGATCCTGCCCCTCGGAGCAGACACACTCTGCTCCTTTAGCGGATCCTTCTCACGTTCACTCCACACACTGAAGCCCTGCAGATTCCTCCCGTTTTCTCCTTGCGTCTTGTTGGTCTGGGTCTCGCTTTTGCAGACTGGGGAGTTCCCGCACCGCGTGCCGGCCAGATCGAAGGGTGGGGCCGTGGAAAGCCCTCTGTGGGCCCCACAAAGGGACACGTGGGGGCGGGCTGTTGACTGATGGAATGGCTTGCGGGCGACGAGGCGTGAGAACCACACTGTTTCAGTACTTTGATGTTTTTTCTCATGGGTTGGTTAGTGTCTTCGGATAAAAATCCTCCAAGCATTTGGGTGAGAGGAAGAAGGAAGCCGAGAAGCCCCAGCATTTACCCATTTCTCTTCCCGACCATCTGCCGCCCCGGTAGCTCCGCAGTCCTGAGCCATCCTTGTTTATTACCCGAACATCCCACCTCCATGTGGAGCGATGAGGGGTGGGCGGGGAGGCAGTTGTCTGACTGTGTCAGGGGAGGGTCGAAAGCTCCCGACTCATCCACACCTACCATAGAACTCTGTGCCTTAAAATGCCTGGATTGCCGACTGTGTCTACTCTGCAATGGCAGTCATCACCTTCATCTCTGTCTTCATCTGCTTTCCACCTTCCAGACTGCATCTAAGTCCTCCTGGTCTGCTCTCCTCGCCTGTGCTCTCGTCCTTGTAAGATAATGCTTTACTTCCTCCCTCCCGCCCTCCTTCCCTCCCTCCCTTTCTCCCTTCCTCCCTTCCTCCCTTCCTTCCTTCCTCCCTCCCTCCCTTCCTTCCTACCTTCTCTCCTTCCTTCCTTCTTCACTCCCTACCTTACGTCCTTCCTTTTGCTACCTCTACAATGAGGTTTAAGGATGTAAGAGAGATAAGTTCATGCAGTCAAGCTGCCAATTTGCTTCTCCCCCACCCCGACTTTATAATGCCAATTTGCTTCCAGAAGTTCTCCTGGAAGACTTACCTGAAATAATAACAGCTATCATTATTACCGTGTGTATTGTTAAAATTTCCGTTTCCTGTGTCCTAATTCTGTGTCAGATATTGTGCCAGGCACTACGTAGACGTTATCTCTAAATCGCTCCTCACTACACCACTCATGTGTGGATATTACTTCCTGATAAACAAGGAAACGGGATTCAGAGAGGGTAAACAACTTACTCAAGGTCACACAGCCAGCTAAGAGGAATTCAGATCCAGCTCTATCTGCCCAAAGAGCTCGGGTTCTCCCATGACAACAGATGCTAATGGAAGTGAATTGGAAGAATAGGAAGAGCTGGCTTTTTAATTGAGCAGAGGTTCAAAATTCCATCTAATGAAGACTCAGAGGATCTTCCACCAGCCCAAGAAATTCTGTCTCCTAGAACTTTCAAGTTTATGTCATAAATTAGATAAATAGATAATAGTTAGATAGAGATAGATAGAGATAGATAGATAGATTAGATAGATAGACAGACAGACAGACAGACAGACAGACAGATAGATAGATAGATAGATAGATAGATAGATAGATAGATGATAGATAGATAGATAGAAAGATAGAAGTGATAGATAGATAACCAGAAAGACAGATGACGGATGGATGAGTGGATGGATGCATGGATGGGTAAGTGGGTAGATGGATGGAAGGCAGTAATGACACCAGGCTACACCCAAAATCAGATTGTGGGTAAGCTCTTCAGAGTATCTGCTAAGCAAGGAGCATCCCTGACATTTTAAAACAATGCCCTTCCTCTGCCGTCCCTCACTGAAGGACACTCAAAGTGGAAGTCTCCCCTACAACACCCAGCAGATGGCCGCCTGTTGCTATTTCAACGCCTGAAGTCCTGAATGCCGACAGTCTCGAAGGTTGTTCTATCACCTATCATGAGCTCCAGCATTTTTTTTTTTTAAGTTTTCTGTTCTAATAAGCAAAAGTCTGCTTTTCTCCTCCTTATACTGGTTTGTAATGATAAAACAATAACAGCTAAGGTTTATGACAACTTATCATCTGTCCTAAGTGCTTTATGCATTATCTAACTTAATGTTCAAGGACACTCTCGAATGTATATTCAATTACTGGTTTTTTTTTTTTTTCGGAGTTGAGAAAACAGACTCAGCGCGGCGGCATGCTCTGCCCAGAGTCAGCTGGACAAAAAGGGGACACAGCTGAGATGAGCACCTGGCCCCGTCAAAGCCCATGTTCTCAACCACCGTGCCAAGAGGGTGGGCCATCAGAGCCCTCTGCTCTACCTGCTGCCCTTCAGAGTTCTTACAAGCCAGCTCGTGTGTTCTTTCCCTTCTCCTTCCTTCCATTGCTCTTTCAACTGTCCATTCTCTGAAGGAACAGGCAATGGAAATAATCTGAGGTCGACATGCTAAGTCGAGCAGCGAGAGTAGAAAAGCCAAGCTTACTTTTGTGCCATCTTAGCATTTTCTTCGAGATGGCAGGCAAATGGGGACCCTCTGGACAGCCCATCTGGTCCCATCTGGAGGAAGAACATTTAGCTTCGAGAGCCCTGGGTTCTTTGGGCGCTGGGGAGCAGAATGATGCTATGGATCTATCCAAGCTTCTCGTCCTGTGAATCTCAAGGACAGGCGAGAGGCGTGCCTCTGACTTGCACAGTACACAACCCAGACAACTGTATTTGGTGGCCCTGCCAGGGCTTCCGAATGGTCCAAAGCTCTTTGCAGACACAGGCCAGATCTATTTAAGGGTCAGTGGAGGAACCGACACATTTCAACATTTGCTACCCCTTGAAAGCAATTTCTCTCCAATGATTGTGTTGGTTCTCTCTGGCTTAGGTAGCTCTACAACTCCCACACCAAACGCTAAGAAAGGATCGTGACGTGAGCAAAGGGGTAACCTCCACAAAAACCACGCTGTCCCCACGGGTGATGTTGACGAAGCCACCTCAGGGACGATCGACTTAATTTATGTGGCTTGGTTTCTGGATCCATCATCCTCATAGTGCAAACAAAAACAACGATTCCTTGCCCATGGGGAAATGCATATCTCTTCAAAGGGTGATAAAGATCTCTAAGTTTTCCATCATATGAGACGTGGTCAGAGTTCCCCTTCAATGCAGAGAGAAAGGGAGCCTGGCTCTCTCCTTAAACTAAGATTCACTAAGACCAAAAGATAAAACTTAGAGACCAGCTCGGGAGATGAAGACCAGGCTACCTTGAACAATCCTCCCACCCCAAGCCAGCTGCTATAGGACACACACGACCAGCTTCGAAAACCAGGCAACACGTTCTCGTAAGCAATACGCCTTATAAGGTGTGGCTCAGCAAATCTATATAATTCATTTGGGAATGCCCTTAGCTACAAGTAATTAACAGCCAATCAACAGATAATGTGTCTCCTCTGTAACGAGAAGGCCATTGACATGGGTTCAGTGATCAGAGGGCCTCAGGCCGGCATCTCTGCATCTTAGTTTTTTCCTCATGGTCTGCTCTACTTCCAAGCATCAGATACACCGTATCGGTAACACGAAGCAGGAAACGTGCACGCATGTGCAGGCACACGTGTATCTGTGCGTTTAGTACTAGTAAGAGTGACAAGTTTAAGAAATATCTGTCCCTTTTATCAGAAAAGCAGAAACTTTCCTAGAAGTGCCTCCCAGCAAACCGTTTTCATCCCTTTGGCCGTATCTGTGTCCTACGGCTACTCCCAGCTTCACAGGAATCTGAGAAATCAAGAATTGTAGTTGGGTTCATTTCTACCTTGAACAAAATGAGAGTTATTTTAATCAAGAGGAAGAGTAAATCAAGGTCACGCAATTATCTTTCTGAATTCTCAGCGCAAGGCAGTTTGGGTCCCCTGAACTACAGCATTCGCCAAGCCTCTGAGCTCTCTGCAAGGGCTCCATCCCACATTCTCCTCGGGAATTTTCAAATAACAATGGTGGAGAACAGCTGAGCTATGCATGAATTGCTAATCAAGGTTTTTACTCCCCGATATTTCTGTAGAGATCGCTATACGGTATACTTCTGTTGGTAACTGAAATCTGGTTTGAGCGCCTGACGGTTTAAATAAATAATTCTGCCTGAGGACATGTGCATCGCCCAGCATGTAAATGGAGCTGGCCCCTGTCCTGGAGGCAGGAGAGTGGGAGAAACCAGCACATCTCAAGGAGACCCTCACGTGTGTGTTGATTCTGATTCATTGTCTGCCTGAGCTCTTGCAACAGGTCTGCCTGCCTGAAATCCTTCATCTCAAAGGTCCTACCCATGCGGAGCTCAGAGCTCTGGGTAATGAATGCAAGGATGTGGAAGAGAGTTAAAGAAAATCATCTTGGTCCTCAACAAGCCGGGGTTGGGATCCCGCCGCTTACTCGCTTTGTGACCTTACACAACGTATTTGGGCCTCAGCTGCCTTAAATGGCTACCAGTCATATCAATCTTTCCTCAAAAAGTGATTTTGCAAGTTTAAAAAGGTAACACGTAAAATATCTAGCATGGTCCCTGTTTCATGACAGATGTTCAGGAAATGCTACTCTGATTAACATCCCTTTAAGAAAGCAGAGTTAAAGGAGATTAAGACATTAAACTCTGATTTTAATTAAAATCTGGCAGAACCAAGAGTCAAGTTTCAGAGGAAAGCATGTTGTCTAGAGTTTACTAAAAATCAAGTTCAAATCCCTTCGCAATGGTGTAGTCTTGGATAATCTATTTAATCTCTTTGAATTTCATGCTCTGCTCTATAAAATGGAGGAAGACAATGTCTACCTTACTTGGTTGATTATTCAAACACACCCATGGGTGCGTACTATGTGACAGACCCTGCAGATACGAATCTTAACGGGTCCTTGGCCTTTGGGATTTAAAGTCTAGCGGACAAATGTGCAAAGTAACTTTAAGCGCTTCTTCCATTTATCGAACATCGACTCCACGTCGGATGCTGCAATCACGTTATTTTGCTCGAACACTCTCAACTCCCTTAAAACATATAGAATATCATCCCTGTTTTGCAGGTGGGGAGACTGAGTTCAGAGAATTTAAGGAAATCACGGAAGAGCACGCGGTAAGCGGCCATATCAAGATGTGCGAGTCCATGGGCGCAGGCCTGAGCGCGATACTGAACACGCGGCACCCACGGGCGAGTCGACGCGCTCTGGGGAATTTGTCCCTCATGATCGCCCTGGTCCACCAAGCATCTTCGGCCTCGTGCACAGGTGAGGAGCTGCTGCGCGTGAACACGACGACTCCATCTGCCTCCACCTGCCTTCCAGAGGTAGATGAACACAGACTTGTTTTAATCGGTCTTGCAGATGAGTCGCAAAAATAATCACGGAGCAGAGGCGGGCCTTATGCAACAGCAGAATAAACGCAAACGGCCTGTGAGACCAGCAGCTACATTACTAGGGGCCCTTGGAAAGTGCAGCTGTATCTAAAGCATATGATTACAGAGAATACACAGAACCTATCAAGAATGCATGATCACATGTCCCCCAAATGAGGTACACTAGAAAAACGGGTCCATATCCTGCCAAGGAAATGAATAACAGTAATGATAACGATTACATTTATTGAGCAATTAATATATATATGTCAGGCACGTTGCAAAGCAATTTGCATGCATTGTCTCATTTTCCCTGTCAACAGTCCTTTGAGTTGGATATTATAATTACCCAAACTTTTCAGTTGGGGAAACTGAGGCTTAGAGAGCTATCTACTTGGTAACTGGCAGAGCTAGGGTTCAAAATAACATCCACACGAGCCACACTCCTAATGGCACATCCTCATGAGCTTGACCTTCACTCGTGCCTTTGTATGGGGAGAGGCAGATCACCCTCGGCGCTCCCTACACCTATTGCCAACCCCTTCCATCTTTGTCCCATCCCCGTCCACCCATTGTACATCTTCTCCCGATTCATTTTTCTATCCAGGCCACCAATGGCCACGTCCCAAAAGAGAGTGACTTTCCTGTAACGGGACCCTCGGCCATGTGCTCCTGTAACATGTTTAAAGTGTGCCCAGACTTTTCACATCTCCACGTCTATGCTGTCCTTCTCGTCCAGGGGAACCGAGTCAGAAAAGCCTTGGTTTAAATCTAGGCTTCACTCCTCCCTGCTGTGTAAACCTGGGCAAGTCACTTAACCTCTCTGAGCCTCGGTGTCTCCATCTGTAAAATGAGGATGTTAATATCTATGTCCTAGGGGTCTTATTAGGGATAAATTGAATGAAAATTTTCATGCATGAAAATTTGAAAGACATGGAAGTACCTAACACAGAAGAGGCAAAAAATAAATAAATGTCATTCATCTCTTTACTTCAGACAGAAAACACTCATCCTTGGAAACCCGGATCAAAGTCTCCTTTTGTCATGGGTGGATTTTGTCACCCCATCCTCTGTGCCCTGGGAACTCTTTGCATCTCTCTCTAATTAGCACTTTTCTCTCTTTTTTTTTTTTTTTTTTAAAATTTTTTTTTTTAATCTGTTTACCAGACCTTCTTTTCTATTAGAAAGTGAGTTCCTCCAGGGAAAAGCTCCGTCTCATTTCTGCGTGTATCCACAGGGTCTCTTGCTGCCTTTCTGCAGTGTAGGATAATCCATTATTTGCTAACTGAATGCATTAAGCTGCTTTAACACTCACTCATCCACACGGCCACCTGGAGGAGGCACGTTGGAGAGCCGACTGGCTGCGGCTATTTTTTTCTGGGTTTACGTATTGCCTCACGCCCAGAATAAGAGCATCGAGACAAATCTACGAGAAGCCAAGAATAATCGAACAGCAGTTTCCTTCTGTGGAGCCCTTATCCCAGGCTGTGCACTAGCTACTTTGCATATATCATCTCTGATTCTCAGAATGCTCTTGCAAGGTCACTGAGGCTGGACTGAGAGAAGGAATGTTAAATTAGCCAGTCTCCTCCCCACTCCCTGCCCGTTACGGGGGAAATCTTGCTCTAGCTCGTGAGATTTTGTTTATTGGTCAGTGTGATGGTTCATTTTATGTGTCAAATCGACTGGGCCACGGGGTGACCAAACATTTGGTCACACGTCCTACGTGTGTCCGTGGGGGTGCTTCTGGATGAGATCAGCATTTGAATTGGTAGACTGAGTAAAGCAGGTTGTCCTTTGTAATGTGGGTAGGCCCCCTCCCATCCCTTGAAGACTTGAATAGAACAAAAACGCTGACCCTACTTAGAATAAGAGAGAAGGCCTCCTGCCTGACTATTTGGAGCTGGAACACTGTTTTATTTCTGGCCTTTGGACTTGAACGGAAATTGGCTCTTCTTGGGTCTCGAGCCTGCTGGCTTTTGGACTAGAACTTATGCCATTGGCTCTCCTGGGTCTCCAGCTTGCCAATTGCAAATCTTGGACTTCTCAGCCTCCATAATTATGTGAGCTGATTCCTTATAAGCGACTCTCTCTCTCTCTCCCTCTCTCTCCCTCTCCCTCTCTCTCTCTCTTCTCCCTCTCCCTCTCCCTCTCCCTCTCTCCCTCTCCCCCGCCACATATATGTTATATATTTAACACCATTTGGATTCTGCCAAATAAACAGAACCCTGACTAATGATGCTAATAAGAGAGGTTTATTCGATAATATATAAATAGTTTTTAAAATACTACAGCAGAGAGTAGAAAAGCAGAAGAGCTTCCTAGGTTATTCATCGAGAAGCATCTGGGGGCAGTACAGAGAAATGGGAAAGATAACTCCTAAGGAATCGTTCTTACCTGTGAAAGAGACAGAGACAGAAATAGAGAGAGAAGTCATGAGAAATAGGCAGGAAACTGGAATTTATTTCCTTCTTTGTTATGTTCTCATGAATTTGAATGAAGCTTTGATTTCTTTTCAATTATATTTTCTGATAAAATGAGACATTATGTCAGACAGGACCACATAAGGCTCTAGTTATAGGTGGGTTACAATCCATATTCCCCACTGTAGGTTGAGCATTTGGGGTGGATTATGGGTTTGTGAAAAGCAAGCTCTGTCTCTTTCTCTTTGTGTGTGCATCTCTATCTCTATTTCTCTCTCCTTCTTTCCCTCTTTTTCTCCCTCCTTCTTTCTGGATGTAACTAATTTATTTAGCTGAGGATACAGAAATCCACTCAAGGCGGCCACACGGAGGAGGGGCCGTCGCCACGGGTCTCGGTCTGGCCCCAGCGTCTCCGCGAGGCGCACACTCGCATGCATGAGGTTTGGAAAGTCTCACTCTTGCTAGTCTTTGATTTTGATATGCTCAAGGTGCACATCAGAATTGCAAAGTAACTTTCACTGACAAACTACGTGCACTTCTATTTAAGACCGCTTGTTTAAAAAAAAAAAAAAAACAAAAACGGTTTTCCTGGTAAACAGTCAGTGGTGTCTCCCAAAGTGAAAAGGGGACCCCGCACGGAGCATCCGAGGCGCCCGCACGACCAGCCGCTGCAGATCGGGTCCCATCAGACGGACCCAGCTCAAGCCGCCTGTGTGGTCAAGCGACTCTTCAGATAAATTCTCCATTGGCAACCAGGAGACACATTACGACCTACCGAAATTTATTCTGGAACGAGAACACCAGGTGATTCGATCTCTAGAGACTTCAGCTCAGAGATCTGCAGTCTAAATTTTACTTCCTTTTGCCCTGAATAGAAACAGGCAATTAAAGATGTCCAGAGAATTTTGCATTTGAGCTAAAAAGATGCTAAGACGGTACTAGAAGTTTCTAAAGCACTCCAAATGTCAAATAGTAATGGTCAAAAAAAAAAGGAGAGCTGAATGTTAAAGATAAATTGGTACAATTGGGACGCCATCCAATATGACAGCCTCTTTCTGAATTTTAATGTTCCTAGAGGATTAGAACTGCACGGAGCCCTTGAGATGTTCTCCAACGGCCTCATCTCCGAATCCCCAAAATTGGTAAAACTGAGGCACGACCCAGGTCATGAACTCAGATTTCCTGACTCTCAGGCCAGCGAACTCGCTCATTAATTTGCGGCTTGAGAACTACATATTTATGATGGACGGCTTCATTTCTACCCTCATGTCACATTTCGCTGACACCATTAAATATTTCAGAAACATGATCATCAGAAAAATTCCCAGCTCCTTCCACAGGGAAGAGAATTTAGGACAGGGTCACAGCTCGTGTCTAGGAATATCATCTAAGTCAGAATATATTTCTAGAATGTGTTCCCTGGTTGGATGCATTTGGGTGACATGTCATATTATATATCCCCTTGCTGGAGATTCTCAATTCTCTCTGGTTTTTAAAAGTTC
>NW_006435763.1:5204954-5245763 GCF_000325575.1 Pteropus alecto | reverse complement strand
GAGAGAGCACATTGAGCATTCTCTGTCATTCAGCCTCGTGACCTAGTAGTACTTTGCAAACTAACTTGGTCATAGTAACTCCTGAACACCTCTGAATTCCCCAGCCTGGGTCGATAGATCTCTTTTCTGAGAAAAAAAAAATGGAACTGGAATATGACATTATCCCGTCACCCGCGACAACAGGGTATTTCTGGGACTGATGGGGTAAGCGCGATACGGCAATCTTGCAGGGAAACTGAGTCTGTCAGTGCCCGTGAGATGAGGGAGAACACTACATTCGAAAGAGGTTCGACTCCTTTGTGGAGCCGGGAGTGCAGAAGCAAATGCTGGAAGTGGGGGAGCAACTTCTGATTGTTCGCTCGGCATTTTGAGTGATCAACTGGATCGGCGATGCTCGAACTGCAGCGTGTGTCGGCTTCACGTGGAGGCTCATTAAAACGCGGACTGCTGGTCCCACTGCCGGAGTGTCTGATTCGGGAGGTCTGGGTGGGGCCTGGGAAGCTGCCTTCTAACAAGGTCCCAGGTGCTGCTGCTGGTCTAGGGGCCACATTTTGAGAACCACTGGCCTAGACCATTGGTTTGCCCAGAATATCGAGTATGAATATTCAGAGCAGTTGTCTGTGAGCTTCTTTTCATTTCCTTTTGGCATGACATCTCTGTTGTTGTGCCAGTGGTCAGTTGTCCCTATCCAGCATCCATGGTCACGTCCTTTGGCCATATCATCTCGACCTTCCTTTGGCGAATCACTCCTTTCACACTGTCTTGGTGGGAATGTCGATCAAGGTATTTCTGGTCTCTCTGGGGAGAGTGTGGAGGCCTGATTCAAGCTACAGAGAAGCTACCAGCAAAGAGGGCTTCAGGTAAACCCAGAGTCGAGGGGAATGGGGAAGGGCGGCATGGAAGGGTGGCATAGATTTACTGGTTTGTTGCTGGAAAATGAGCACACACAAAAAATGGTGCCCTAATTTGATCCTTGGTCATGCAGCTCAAGGTCCTGCTTCATTTGGCAGCTTCCAATACAGTCTCATCACTGCGATCAATATATTACCTTAATTTAAAAAAAAAAAAATGCCAAAGGATGACCCTACCTGCCCAACCCAGTCACACTTCTGCTCTAAGCCAATCTGTCAGACTCTGGCTCCTGGGAATTTGAACACACAACCCAAAGCCGCTTCCTAACACAAAACCCCAAAACCACTGGAGCCCTGAAGAGCGGGCCTTGGATTCCTGTGACCGAGATCCTGGAGCTGTCCCAGGTCCCAGCCCCCTGCGGCCTGCTCGTCCAGCTTCCCATTTCCTCCTCGGCGTCCTCTCATTTTTCTTTACTAAATTCCTGTTTTGCCTCAGTAAGCTAGTCTGTTTCTGTGTCTCAAAACCTGACATAAGATGCTCCCAAAATAAGACATCTGGAACTCTATATTTAACGCAGATGAAAACAAAACCAAACAAACCCCAGAATATCTCTGGATAAAAAGAGGAATTGGGATCCAAGACTCAGGCTGCTCGGCACCCATAACATACATCGCTCCCCCACCCTAGGACCACCCCCGGAGAATTTCTGAAGGACCTTAAGGTTTGTCTGGACGTAAATGAAAGACCTTGAACTATAACATCTGCTTGTGTTTGGGGCTCACTTTGGTGACCAGCAGATGATCAGAGCTGGGATATACCTAGTCATTTTAAAGGCTAGTGGATAAAAATATCATCAGCCTCCCTGAGAGCTTTAGTATCAATTCTTATATTAGATCCCACCCGGAGGATCCCCGCCGAAGGCCTCGTGCGTTCATGTACACCACCATCTCCTTGGCCAACCGGGTTGAATTTTCTCGCTTCATCAGCACAGATGGGTCACATCTTTGGTTCTACTGTTAGAACACACGTCCAAGGTTTCTTCCCAAGATATACAACAGGAAATAATAGCAGCGATTGAGCCAAAACACGTTCATTTCAGCCTAAATCGTTAACGAGCAGACGTCAGCAAAGATGCAGGTGCTGAGGAGGCCCACAGGACACAGCCGCCAGAACCCTTCACAGAGTGGCTCCACACACGAGTGGCTTCACAGAGGTTTCAAAGAAGGAAAGAAATGCACACGAGTGAGCTTCGTCTCAGAGTTTCCCATCCTACAACTTCCTCTGCGGTATAGCTCATCCGAGGTAAGTGATTGTCTTCATGAAACAAGGGCTTTTCACCAAAGTTGGGGCAATTTTGCGTCTGGAGACGGATGCTCCGCTTTGGGGCGTAAGGGTTCCAGGAAACATGAATCACTTGAGTTGAAGGCCCACCACTCCATTCAGGAGACTGGGGATTGAGGCTTCTGGAATGCTAGCCACCGTCCAGTCTCGGGTATTGGTTTCACTGAGAAGGTCCACTCAAAGGATGAAGGTCTCAGACATTCTTATTACTAATCTAGTCCAAGCAGGCAGTTGAGGTGTAGACCCTCTCAGGGTTAACCAGTTCATTCAAGAAAGAAGGACTCGAAAACTCATAGAAGTCCATCATGGGGCCTGGTCAGTCTATTTAGGGACCCATAGAGAAAGGGCCAGGCAATCCCATGAAGAAAATGCAGACACTCTGAGGGCCGGTCAGTCTTCACAAGGACTAGGGGCTGAAAGGAGTCATTAAATAATTCATCTCATGCTTATTCCTAGATTAGTATGAGAATAAAACCATTTCTGGCCCAGGCTGGAGACCAAAAAAAAAAAATAGAGGACAATCCTTGAGTACTATCGAGAAGAGAGTGGAAATATGGGTGCTCAGGAAGTCGGGCCCACTGACAAGAAGTCACTGATCTACCAGCCCTGTCATCAGAATACCACCCCCTCCCAACCTTCCCATCACCTCTTCCCATTTAACCCTCAAATGTCCCTGAACGCATCGCCCGCATTTTCCCATAAACTGCCATAGTGCTTAGACTTGAATTCTGTTACCTGCAGCCAGAGAACTTTAACAGACACGATTTCAAGGTCGTAAAAGGGTCTTCATTATCTCATCCTCTTTCCCACTGCTGCCAAGTGCCTACAAACGCAAGCTGCTCCGCTCGAAGAAACGAAATTCCTCCGGTTAGGTCTTTGTCCCCAGACATCTGCATGGCACTTCGCCGTTCGCAAGCGCTTTCATAGCTCCACTAAGTGGGGGGCCTTATGTACAAGCGAGGAGGAGCGTCGATGCAGTTACCCCAGTTTTATAGATTAGAAGCAGCGTCGGAGAGATTGACTGACTCATTAGTTCACCCCAAGACCTCATCTCTCACATGTGGGGCGATCGCATTAAGAACCAGGTGTGTCTGGGTCCGTCCTTGAGTCCAAGCCTCACCAACCATCTTTGGAACCTCTTCCTTTGATGCCCCAAACTCTGATATTCCCCCCAACACGGTGTATCTAGGATTCTGGCCCCTGTCTCGCCATGGACCTGTTGCATGATCTTGAGCAAGTTACTTAACGGCTCCGAATCACATTCTGCATCCTTATAAAAGTCCCACGAAACAGGTTTTTGTGCAGCCTGAATGAAATTGTACGCAAGGATGCATACCGCACAACAAAGTCACCCGAAGATGGAAGGCCCTGAGGTCACTTGTCGATCACCGTCCCTCCACTGGGCCAAGTGGGCTGCATTCTGATAAAGGGACATGATTACCCCCGGAAATGTCAGTGTTTTGTGCTTCCCCTCCAATGTCAAAGTGAAAGATGCTAATATTCCTCATGTGCCGGCTGCATCTTCATTTCATTCTCTGACACTGCTCTCCCTGATCATACTCTTAAGAGCATCGTTCTCCCCGGGCAGGACGGACACGCCAACATCTGGAGGTGAGAAGTCTGAGGTTTGGGCATGCGTCGTTTTGAAAATGTCGCTGCGGGAAGCTTCATGGCACTGAATCACTGCCGGCTTATCTTCATTACATTACCGCCTTCACCAAAACCAATTCAAAAACAGATCTCGAAGGGAACGGGACACCGGCTGGAGGAGCTTTGATGGAGACAGGTAACTGTCCCTCGCCGCAGTGTTTTTCTCTCGGAGGGAGGGTGCATCGTCTCCCAGTGGGAGAGGCTGAGCAATTGTGAGGACCCAGAAAGCTTTGTAGGGTGGAAAAGAAACGAAGTGGGACACAAAAAAGGAAACGATTCCCTGACCCAACGGGGTATGCCGCGAAGAACACGGGCCCCTCGATTAGACGCACTGGACTCCTACGTCCTGACGGTGGTTAATTACCAGCATAATGATGGGTGAGCTTCTTAATTTCTTAGGTTAAAATTTAAAAAAAAAAGAGTTGAAGATCCTGCTCCACCTGCATCTCAGGCCTTCGTGGGGACCTCATGAGCTCGTGGGAGAGGAAGTGCTGGAAAGGAACTATAGTTGTTTGGGGGGTAGGGGGTGGCGAGCAGGGGGCCAGCGGTGACTCCCAGGTCTCTGGCTTGACAAACCAAGTAGAAGAGAAAGGAGACGCTGGATGAAAAACGCATGTGAGGAGAAAGCGTTCAGTGTGGGTTGCACGGAGTCTCCTGTGCCAGTGAGCGGACCACTTGGGGACAGGCGGTGGGCTGTTGGACACACGGAACTGCTGAGCTGGGCGCTCAGAGGCGCTGAACCAGTGACCAGACGTGTCATCCCTCTCTCTGACTCGGACGGCTGGTCCTCCGGGTATTCTATTTATTATTACTACCCCTCCAGGGCCCCGAGAACCTCCACGGGGTACTCCCTCCTTCCCTTCCACATAAATCAGCGGAAGAACCCTGCTAAGTCCCCCATGATAAATGAAGCCTTTCCCCAAAGGGTTTTGCCCAAGCCCAGAGCAGCAGCTTGCCCGTCGATTTATTGTCCATTTAAATCATTCTTGCCTCTGATGACAAAATGTTAATGATGAAATATAGGTGATCCTCTAAGACAGGGAAAAGCTATATTTTCACAACTGGAAATTAGAAATGTATTATTAACAATGAACATTAATTCTACATTTTAACGTTTGCATGAGACAGGTGACAGGGGCATAATTTGCAGAGAAGCGGGGGTGGGGGCACCCTGAAAGCTGGCATGATCATTTTATTAAGCACGGATCCTATTTCCTGCACCATGAATATTTCATTTGAAATATTTACTCCACCCTATTATTCAGCCATTCTTCCTCCCGGGCCGGGGTTTTAGACAAGTCTTTTCTCTTTCCTGATTTTGTTCTTGAGAGAGCGACCCTTATCTGGAAATGATGTATGATCATGAAAAAGGATATTCCAGAAAACCAGATTGCAGCGTACTCAGTGCCCAGGAAAACCCGTGTTGGCGATGGAGGCCCCATGATCACCTAAGGCCGTGAACAGCTCCGTGGGAAAAGGATGTAAGGTGTTCTCGATGTTTGCATCGCTGGCCCCAGGAAGTCCTTCCAATAACCTAATTTTGGGGTTCAAGCCTTCCTCTGTTCTCCCTCTGTGCCCTGTCCTGCCCCCTTCAGATCCCCCCACTAGAATGTCCTAACTGCTTGTGAATAACACACATGACTCCCTTCAACGTGCCCCACCCCTTCCGGGTAGAAGGCCAAGCACAGCCTTGGAGAAGTTACACAGCTCATCAGAATTGAACATTTTAACAGATAATGCAGAAATGTAAACACACACGACGACCCGCACCCCCTGCAAATATGATGCTTCTCACGAGGGCAGAGGTGCCTGCCATTTGCCATTTTCACAGCTCTGTCCCTGGCATGCCTCTCAGATCACTTTCTGCTGCTTCGATGCAGTAAAGTAAATGAAATGCCTATCTTCCTTTTACTTACAGAATATGACATCATTCCGTCCTCACAGCCTCATAGCAGGATACTCTTCTTTACATGCACTTTTGATAAAAATAAATGGACTTTCAGAGATGCTGAGAAATAAGGACACATACCGGTACATGCTAGAACTGAGTTCCGACCGAAGACTGGTTCCCAAGCGTACGTATTTAACCACTGTATCTAACACCGCTCAAATGTCTCCACCGTTGGGCAAACTTAAGACAGTGACGATCTTGATCATAAAAACCAGCAACAGGTGCCATTTGCTGACGGCGTTTACTAAGAGCTTCGCACACATTATCCATTTAGTTCCCCCAACAATCACATGAAGGCGCTATAGTTATCTCCCCTATTTTATCCATGAGAAAAGTGAGGCTCGGAGAGGTTAAGAACTTGCCCAGGCGCACACAGCTCGTAACTGTAGAATCGGAAATCAGACTCACATCTTCCTGACTCCAAAGCAGGTGACTTAACGTTGATTATCTCATCAGCTGCTCAGGGAGCAGTTGATGGTCCTGCTCAGCCATCCTGTCCCAGCTTGCGCCAGGCTGCAGACTCCAAGGCCGAGTCCTGGGCTCCTGCTCTCTGTCTCAGGCCCCTCTGGGCTCAGCGGTCCACAGAAGACCACTGTGCCCTGTGCTGTCCCTTCCGATCCCACCCACCAGGAAGCCACTTCCTGTCCAGACCAAAACATCCATCCCCTGACTTGGAAATCCAGTTTCATCTGGGTGAAGAACTCGATCGGAGATGTGTCTACGAGAGATTTTTTTTTTTTTCTGGTTATCTTTCGAGACAGGTTAAAGGACAAGCTCTCTAATAAATGCTAAAGGTCACCGTGTGGTTTTTGCGTGAGTGCTAAGAATTTCCCACCGGAGTGTAATTGAAATCCTAACCCGAACTCATGATGTTTAATTGTGTGTGCAAATAAAACGATGCAAGAACTCCCTAATTAGAGTATTAAGTTCAAAAGACCTTTTAGATTTCACGAAGAATTTTTAATGACGTGGGAACATTCGCATGCAAGCACGTTAGGAAGAAAAGGGCAGGTGTGAAACGGTACATAACGTAGCGTCATAATTCTGGTAAATTACCCAAAAGGTGTGTCGGGGGCTGGAGAACCTGAAAATAAACATGCCGAAATGCTAACGATGGCTGCTGATAAACAGCATCGCGGAGACTTCCAATTTTCTGTTTCGTACTTTGTTGAAATGATCTCAAAGAAAACATTTGCCTTTGTCGTAGGAGGGAAATAAACATTTAAGGAACCACAACTTGTTAGGTTCCAGCATTAAAATTTACGTGGAGGTCTAATGTAGATTTGGGAGTGAACTCGAAAGGAAAATGAAGCTTTCAGATTTTGCTCCTGTGTCCATTCACCGTTAGAGAGCATTTTGTTTGCCTATGTTCTCTTTGTTCATTTCCTTCGGAGATAATGGAGTTGGAAGACCTGTGTTGTCTAAACGAGTCGGGGACCTGGGGGCCAACCCCGGCAGAGGGAGAGCTTCTGCTTTCCCTCGGTCTGCCGCACATATTTACGCTGGGCATAGGTGACACCTCTCTGGACTGAGGACAATATCGGCATCACTCTTGATTATTTATGGTCTTGCCACCGCCACACTACTTGTCACCGGTGTAGTTAGCGTAGCGTGCGGGGAGGAGGAGGAAAGGGGAGGACTCCTCATCTGAACTCATAATATCTTTATGAAGGCCTTTTCCTCAGAATCAAAAGCCCCTCCCCCCCTCCCATGCGGATGTTCTGCCTTTTGGGCTAAGCCACGTGGCCAGGAGCATTTCCTAAGTCTCTGTGGGGCAGAGTGTCGGTCTTAATTTATACTTCCACGGGACTTTAGAAGCCATAACTTCAATAAAAAAATAAAAAGTCCCCAGTGATGATAACAAGGTCCATGTAATTTGCCATAGATGATTTTTTTTTTTTTTCAGAAAAGAGCAATGAGAAAAGTTTACTTCTTTCAAGCCTATGGTGAACGTTCTACCCATTTTCTGAGCAATTCGGTTTGCAAGAGCCACTCTTAATTTTGTAACTAAGAAAAAATTGATTAAAAAAAAAAATCAGTAAGACATAATAGAAAGGCTGTCGGTCTATTTCCTAACAGCCCAGATTCCCTCTTCCAAGGCCAAAGCCGTAACTTTAATAAGAAAATACACATTCATGACCGTCCTTAGCAGTGCCAGGGATGAGGCAAGAAGCAGAAAAGATCGACAGGATATTTTCATTCAATCTCTCCTAAAATAATGATGCATGCAACCTCACGTCATTACTTGTTAATGATCTTAGCCTAGTTAATAGCACCGTAATATTCCAAAAAGGAGCAGGGAATTACTTCCACATTTAATTTTCATTGCAAAAGTGAAAAGGCTCTTTTTTTTTTTTTGTCAGAGAAGCTGTCTGCTGCCTATGACTGCATTAGCTCTGCTACATTACAGCTGAGCTAATGGATCAAAACCAAGTGATTAGTTTCCTGCCCTTTTGAGCATTTCCAAGTACTGACTGACTGGCTCCCAGAAACTTGGACGTGGGTTTCCAACATCTTGACTTCCCATCGACTCAGGGCCTTTTGACCTTCTAACAGATTTGTTTTGGGATTCATCATGTGTGCCCCTTGGGCATCTTAGTCGCACAGAATAATTAGGAAAGAGGGCTTCTGGAGGGGGAGGGGAGGGTATAATAGAGACCATGCCTCTACTCTCAGTTTTTCAGGCTTAGTCAGAAGCCCAGGTGATCCAAAGTGGCCTCATGCAAGGACTGACCAAGTCATTCATTAGTTCATTCATTCATTAGTTCATTCATCCATCATCCATCAGGCACAGTCCGAGGCCCCTGGCATACTATCCCGAACACCATAGACATGGTTCCCTGTGTTGGAGCTCGTAGCAGCAATATTTTGAGCCTGGGATTTCCTAAAAAAAAAAAAAAAAAAAAAAAAAAAAAGGAAAAAAGGATGCTCTTGATTGCAACAAGAATGATGGATTTAACGGGGCTTTTTGTCTCGGGGAGAGAGAGAAGGATAAAAAGCAGCAAACCAACTTGAACACTGACATGGATTGCAAGATGCATCCCTAATAATATTAAATGTGGGAAAAATAAAATTTTATCTTCAAATGACGATGAGGTGCCACTGTACACCAACAGAGACTAAACAGAGGCTACCGTCACAGGGACTGAAGCGCCATGTGTTGGCGAGGGCGCGGAGGAACTGGAACTCTTTTTTTATCATTTTTTTTTTAAAATTAAAATTAGTGGAATGATGTTGGTTAATAAAATCGAATCGGTTGCAAGTGTACAACTCGAGACTACGTCGCATGTATATTGCGGTGTGTGTCCGCCACCCAAAGTTAAATTTTCTCCCATTGCCGTGTATTTGCCCCCTGGAACTGGAACTCTCGTTCATTGTTGGCGGGAGGGTAAAACAGTCAACCACTTTGTAAAAAGTTCTGAAGGTTTCTAACAAAACTAAGCACGCAACTGCACCATGGCCCAGCGGTTCTACTCCTAGAGGGTAGCTATCTAAGAGAAACGGAGCGTATGTCCGAAAATCACTTGTAGGTTAATGTCAGCCGTCAGTCTGGGTAGAGTGGCCAAAAGCTGGGACGGTTGTTCGTCAACAGAAGCACTGAACAAACGACAGTATCTTCATCCAGTGGAGGACCACTCGATAAGCAAAGGAAACGACCGATACGGGCGACGATCTAGATGAATCTCACAGACATTATGCCAAGTGGGGTAAGGCAAACACAAAAGAGGACATGTTATATGATTCCATTTATACGAAATCAGAAGAGGCAAGGCTAGGCTCTGGTGGAAAAAAAAATCTGAATAGTTACTGCTTCTGGAGGAGAAGGGAGAGAGGGTCGACAGAGAAGTGATTTCAGGGAGCTTTCCGGGGGTGACCGTAATGTCCTGTGTCTTATAGGTATTTGGGTTATACAGGTGTATTTAATTTTATAAAAGTTCATTTAATGCTACACTGAAGAATTGTGCATTTCGTCGTATGTAAATTTTACAAGAAAAAAGAACTGTAAATAAATATTAAACTCTAATGATATGGATGCAGACTACAGCTTACTTTAAATTGCATCAAAAATGTAACATGGAAGGAAGGAAGGAAGGAAGGAAGGAAGGAAGGAAGGAAGGAAGGAAAATGAATTGATAGATGGATATACAATAAAGCAAATAGAGTAAGATATAATTCTAGGAACTAGGAGTTTGGTATACGTGTGTTCTCTGCAAAATTCAACTTTCCATGTGTTGAAACTATCATAAGAAAGCGTTGGGAAGATAAATCTTTGAATCAAATACCTGTGGTACATAAAATGGTCGCCAGCATCCTTCCCTGTCCCCAGTTAAGCTCTTTTTAAACTTTGTTTCTCGCTTTGTCTCTCAAAGAACCCAAAGTTCCCCTGGCATGACTTCTGACCCATTAAGTAAACGGAAAAATCAAAGCACGTGAACTTGTTAAGGCTCTAAAGTAGGAAGATGTATGTGACCTTCACAATGGGGTATTTATATTTTAATCCAATAATTCATTTAACATCCATTATCTTTTAAATTCTCCAATTGCATCATTGCCTGTAATTGGCCCATTGCCTCATATTTAAATATAGTAACTACCATGTTTTGTGCAACTTCTGTGTGCCAGCTCCTACGCTAAGTGCTTTCATGAATTATCATTATTATTATTATAAACAACCTTTTGATTTAGGAGTCACTGTCTCTGTTTTACAGATGAGGAAACGAAGCCTCAAACAGTTCTAGCAATTCCCCTAAGGTCACATAGCTATTCTACGGGTAAGCCAGCCTTCAAAATCTGATGTGTCTGAATTTGAAGCCCAGCCATTTTAACATGCGATGAAAGATGATCTTCAAAGTTCTTTTCTCTACTGGACTCTCTGATTCTAGAGGGTTTTTTAAAACAACACTATACTAGACATTCCTGAGCACAGTTATTAAGTTTAAGGGTCTTACTGAAATTTTGAATAAGTAAATAAATAACTGAAATACCCCCAGCTTATTTATAGCATTACCTCCAGCAACTCCTGCAGGCTGGTTTGTTCCCTGTTCCCTGGACACTTTGAGTGTTTAAACATAACGCAATGCGCAACTCCTGCAGGCTGGTTTGTTCCCTGTTCCCTGAACACTTTGAGTGTTTAAACATAATGCAATGCAAAAACAAACAAACAAACAAACAAAAACAAAAAACAAAAACAAAAACCCACCATCGGTGATAAATCTGGAAGAGAGCACCCGAGCTGTTCCCGGGACTCTGAGATCCACTGATGCTAGATGCTACCAGAATGTTGCCTTTGCTGTTTTCCTGAAGCCACCGCGAAGGCAGAAACAGTGTGTATTCAATAGCACTTACTTTCAAAGAAAAGATAAGCATATAAATATATCTGCAGGGGTAAACAGGTTCCCCCACCTCCTGGACGACTTGGTAGGAATCTACCATATCCTCACTTGCGATATGTTAAGAGTGAATGGTATGTCTGGCTTTTTTTTTTTTTTTTAACAGAAAGATAATAAAGCATCACTCAAATGGACAAACCTTTGGGAATATTCCTTAAAGCGATGGGTAACTTTAAGTAGGAGCCCTGCTTTGCCATGAGGCTCACATACTTAGTTCCGCGAGAATCTCATAAAATATTGATTTAGAACTTGGAGACTCAAGATAAATGACTAAGTTGACTGGTCTTTTGGTTCTTATTGGGCTGCAATTGATCCATGACTTGTTTCTCTAACAGAAATTCATGGGCCAGAAATTCAGAGTTTTGGGTTATAATGCACACATTTCTCATTTTGCCGTTAAACACTGCAAGAGTTTCTTACCTAGATGATCAATTAAATTGTAACAATAATCCGTTATATTATATAGCACTATGTGGTTTTCAAAAGCCTTCAACCTCGCTCTCCCTCTCTCTCCAAACTCCTCATCTTTGTATGACAGACATTGTTATTTCACTTTACACATAAGAAAAACAAAAGAAAAGAGATTTGACAAAAATTGCAAACCTGAGAGTTGGGGCAGCCAGAATTCGACCTCGCCCTATCCCTCTGATTAGTAATGGCAGTAAATAGTAATTGGAATAATAATAGTAATTATAATAGCAGTAGCAGCAATAGTATCAGTAGCAATAGTAACGGAAATGAAAACATCGCAGCTTTTAGCAAGATGCTTTACATCCATAGGTCGGCGATGCTCCAGCCCACCGGTAGGATGGAAGACATCCCAAGCTCAGAGGCTCCCTCTCTGAGAATTCAGGACACCAGAGCCTGTCCCATGTCTGCTGCCCATGTTTTGACAGTTCTTCAGCATTGCTCACGGCCATCACAGCAGCGCACAAAGAAACAGAGACGCTTCTACCTGGACCAGTGAAATGCTCGGATTTCCTACAGCCTTCCAGGGGCTGGTTGCAATGGCAGACGCCCAGATGAGGACCCGACCCTGTTGTTTCTGGCCGAGTCCTGACGTTGGGCTCACGTAGACTCGGCTGTTGCTGAGATCTATTCTGTCCCTCCCAATTCAAGACGTGCAGATGGGGTCCCCAAACGGTCTGGGGCGCATCCATCCTCTATTTCCCTCCTTATGGCTGAAAGGAGTTGAGATGGTTGTCAGAGTAAAGTAAAAAGTGTATGTCTCACGTTAGGGTTCGTGAGCTGAGGACATGTTTTCACTCAAAAGCGAGTAAGAACTGAGTCCTTGTGCCTCTCACATCCAGCACAAGCTGCCACGTCCGGGCTCTGTAATTCAGCTTGAGGGTCTCCCTCCTGGCTATAAGTGAATCGAAAAATACCTCGTATATGACTTATTTCAAATGCAACAACACATCTTTTGCTGAATGGCATGAAATTCCACAGTCCTCTACGCTTTCACATATGACTGAAGGCTAATGATCTGCAATACACCAAATGAATTATCGAGAATTATAGATGCCGGTATTTGGGAAGTAAGACCAATGCATTTTTAAAGTTTTCTGAAGATTCTAATTAAATGTTTTTGAAAGAGTAATTGGCCCATTCAGAATCCCTTATGCCCTTTCTCACATCCAGCAGAGGGTTCCCTGGCGGCACAGGCAAAAAAAATCATTCGATTTGCCATAGCTGAGGGAAAAAAAAAAAGCTTATCGAAACTAACCACTAGAATTTCTACCTTGGCTACCATCACATGACCTGTCTCTTTCCTCCCAAGCTCTTCATTTTCTCATCGTCCTTAACTCACCTTCCTGATTTTGCAAGGGAAAATGATGCATTTCTGGTTCCGTGGCTGTCCTGACCCCCTATCTGAGTGCTCAAGAGAGTGGAAGTTACTCGTGAAAACACAGGGCGGAGGCGGGAGGGGCGTTTGCAGCCTGGGGAAAGAGAAAGTGGGAGAAGGCTCTGTGGCACATCAATTACCGACCTCAAGGGCTGTTCATTAAGTGAGATGATTTATATAAAGCACCTGGCACATAATAAATGTTCAATAAACATTAGACCCTTTCACGCCCCCTTCCTGAAGAACGCGATCCATTTTCTACCTGCTGATTAATTAGCGAGACTGCTGCATATCTGAGTGATGCGCTGTACAGAGCGTGGACAGTTGATTCATCATGAATAATGTAATGTCACAATCTGGACTATTTATATCCAGATGAATTGTATATAATATGCCACACATACTAAAGAGGGACATTAATATTTAGCATTCCGAGCTAAGCCGGGATGATTAATATGGCTTTAACTTTGTATCTTCTTTGCAGAATTTTCAATCTTCTCTGCTTTTAAAGGAACATTATAAGAAATATTTTCTAAGACATAGGTGGGACTTGCTTATACATGGCTAAAAACAGTTGAGCAGGATGTTTCAAGAGCCTTAAAAATCTCTGTGTTTTTTACCCAGATATTTCAGCTCTGAGACTTTATCTTAAGGAAACGTTTCAAAGTACAGATGGAAAAATCCTTATGCACAAATATATCATGATAGGTGGACTGGTTCAGTAAATTCATTCATTATGCAGAACATTATGCAGTCATTAAAAATTACTTACTCAAAGCATTATCAACAACAAAGAAATATACTCCTGTCATAGATTTAAGTGGAAATAATTAGCATAGACTGAGGGATGGAAGAAAAAAAAAAAAAACTCCAAAATATTTACAATGGCTGTTTTGAAGTAGTGAGTCTATTGGTAATTCTTCTTCCTTCTTTTTTCAAGTTTTTATAGATATAATTCCCCAATTGCTCTTTCAATTGAAAAAGTTTGTTTAGAAATAAATAAAACGTCTCTAACTCTACGCTCTAGGTTTTCAGAATTCTTGTTTCTCTTTTACTACGGTGACTCCAAGTCTTAGCACAGCGGTTACCACATAAACAGACTTGTAAATTTTATCGACTGTTTTTTCTTGCAATAATAATTTCCACTTTTTTTTTTTATGTTGGCAGATTCCTGAAGCCAGGTAAATTAATGATGAGGAGGAGGAGGATAACAGGCACCAGCCATCATTTATTGAGCACCTATCTGTGCCTGTCCTGTGATAGCCACTCGCTTATATTCTTTCTAACGCTTGCAACAGCCTTGTGAGTAAATGACATGATCTGCATGCTTCAGATGTGTAAACTGAGGCACACAGAGAAAGCTGAGGAATTCTCCCAAGCCCTACAGCTGGTAAGAGGGAATAAAACCCAACTGTGTGACTCCAGCGGTTTCACTCTCTCCACTGGGACTCACCCAGCCATTTGGATTATTCCGGGGAATTCCATAAGCAGAAACATAACACACTCTTAACGTCTCAGCTTCCGATTGCAGAATGTCCCTGATGATTAACTTCCTCCTCCTAGTTGAATGCACAGGACAAGGGTCTACATGTTTAAATTGGGGGCTCAGTGACCCACGACACCTTTCACCCACCCTGCTCTCCACATCCATTCACAGAAGCCGCGGCACTTGGCCTTCTTGAGTCCCTCAGCCCCCTTGGCAAGGCCAGAGGGGCCAGCCGTGCGCTCGGCCGTCTCAGCCTCTCACTCCAGCCACCGTGAAAGCGGACACGGATGTTGACCATGCGGTCAGTGATGAGCTCCGCCGGGCCTTGAGCGGGTTGGATCTGCGGGTTTGGAAGGTGCTCACCTACAGGGAGCCATCTTCGTTCGCTCTGCAAATACGCGTTGAGTGCCCGCTATGCACAGCATGGTGCTAAGTGCTGGGGCTTGAGAGCTTCAGGACATTTGAGATCCGAGTCTGTCTGGAGCCCACATCCCACTGGGGCAGGTGGACACGAACGGTCAGAATTACACACAGACATTTATAAACTGCCATGTGCCGAGACAGACAAGGGCATGGGGACTAAGGTGGGTCATTCTCTCCTGGCCCCGGAGACCACCGAGGACATATCAGTCATCTGAAATATGAAAGATGAGGAGAGACTGATTTTGCCCAGATGGTGCGGAGGGAGGGAGCATGTGACTAGAGAAACGTGGCACCTCTGAGAAACAAAATGGCCAGAATTCCCCAGAGCACAGAGAGAGTTGGTGAGAGAACAGACCAGCGCAGACGGCCGAAGCCTGAAGCAGGAGCCCGAAGGCCAGGCTAAGGACGTTTGCCTTATCCCAGGAGAGGTGGGAAGTCAGCAAAGGTTCATAGCAGATTCGAATTACGTTTTTAAAAACTCGGCCTGACGGGTGCGGGAAAGGAACTGGGGAGAGACAAGGGTGGATGCAGGGTCCTCCCTCTTCCCCGGGCACACGCCTGGGATATGGCCTCCTTCTCCGTACCTGCACGTCTGCCTGAGGCGCCCCCGTGTGCCCCGGAGCAGCCTGCCCTGCCCCCACCTCAGCATGTGTGACAACGCGCTGGAATTTCTTCTTTTCTTCTCTGTAACACGGACAGTGAGCTCCGTGAGCTCTCTGAAGACGAGGGTCCTATTTATCTTGTCCACACTTATACCCCCTGTGCCACCAACCATGTCGGCCCACAGCAGGCGTTCGATAAACATTTAGAAAGTAGCTAACATTTCACTGAGCACCTGCTGCATGCCGGATGTCCTTCTAACCCTTTATTACATATTAACCCATCCGATTCTCCCAAAGTCCCTGCACGTCACCCGGTTGTAACAGACAAGTAAAGCAAGGTGCGGAGGGGCCAGATCACATGGCCAGGGTGACGTGGCTGCCACACAGCACCACTGAGTTCCACAGCCCGTGCTCTCGACCACGACACTCTAACGAAAAACAAAAGAACGGAATTCTGACCTTTTAGAGCCAACGTTTAATTATCCGTGTTAAAGGTTTAAAGCAGCGGCCTGCATCATCCAGAACAGTGAGTAACTGTGAAATAATCCCTGGTGACTTGGTGATACATATGGGTTTTTTTCAGAAGATTGACCTTCGTAAATTACCGCTTAAAATAGCCAGTGACAAAACCGATTCCTGCTCCCTAAGTAGCGATCGAATTAATGGGCAGGAAGTAAATAAGAACTAAACTGGCACAGCCAAAAAAAGCACTCAGTCAACAAATTTAATTAGCACTTACTTCTCCGGGCCCCGTCACTGCCAAATTTCTTGACAGCGGATGCCACGCCCGCCATCTACGAGTCCTTACCTCCTGAAACCGGATCTCCGTTCCCACACCTCCACTGAAGTCCACTCTACGAAGAGTGACCACTGACCACTGTAGTGCCATGTCCCATGGCTTCCCGCCACCCCTGGAGTGGTCTATGGCATTTGATCGGGTACGACATCTTCTCCTTGAGATCGGATCTTCTCTAAGCACCTCAGGCATCATTACCTGCTCTGACAAGCGGGCTCAAGAACGAGGGACCCAGACGGTCCACGTTTTATTTCTCATCTCTCTACGATTTTGGAAAATCACACATCTCCCCCTGCCTTGAATGTTAACCCATCGAGTGCCGCTATGAGATTGATGCATCGTGGCTGTGACTTTCTCTTTTTTCTCTCTTCTCATTTTATAGGACATCTCAAAGAATTTTAATGAGGCAGTACTCCAAGTCGATGGGAAAATATATGAAAAAACTACGTCTCCGTACAAAGTGTACTATGTTGAATTCTGAGGCTTGCAGTCGAGGTCAGTGAGATCTCACCTAACCAAGGAAATCAGTTTTGTTTTGCTTTTCATGCTTGAGAGGGATTTTATTTAGGGACGGGAGAGGTACAAAGTTTCAGAGACGAGGGGCCCGGTGATCGTATAGGCTAGGAGATTCCTACAACTACATTTAAACATGGCGGTGGGATGTAAGAAGCTTGGGCTTTGAGATCAGGCACATGGGCTAGAACTCCAGTTCGGGAAATTACCAGCGGAATAGATTTCTGCATTCACACCGACTCTCCGTGAATCAAAGTCCTCACGTGGAAAACGAGGATGATAGCAGAAGGGGTAAAGGAGAACAAATGGAGCATTATACGTGCAGAGGTCTCGGCATGTAGGAAGCGCTTAATACATGCACGTTTCCTCTTTACCCTATAGATTCAAAGGGTCCAGTGCTGCCATGTTCCCTGGATCCGAAACACTACTTCCGGCTCTCTTCACAGCCGTGAGTGTCCCCCCATTTCCCAGCCGCCTGAAGTTGGGCAGAGCCGTGAAATGTGGGTGGACATCGGTGTCACTTCCTGGCTAAAGCCTGGAGGAGCCGGTGCAAGATGCTCCAGAAGCCTATTCCCCTGTGGCAGCAACCGGATGCCTTGAGATCAGAGCGGCTTATTCTTCTGAGTCACCAGCTGGAAGACAGCCCAGGAGACCTGCCTAACCTACTGAGGAATCTGTATGAGTGACGCGGAAGCCACCGTTGCGCTAAACCACTCAAGTTCTGAGTTGGTCTGGGTTATGCGTAGCCCGGCTCATCCTCATTCAATGTCACTCGCTGGGGTCTGGTATTTCCATGGTAGCGACAGGGATGAATCAACCTCGTGCCTTTTTCGAACCCACAGACCTTGCTGTTAGCATCTCTCTCCTTCACACACCAGAATCGGATCTCTTGATTTTATCTCTGGAGAACCCGAAGTCCAGAGGAGTGAAATGACTAGTCCAAAGCCGCACAGCACGTAAGCGGCAAAGCTAGGCCAAGAAGCCAGCTGCCCTGATACCTACAGCTCTCCCACCAGCCACCACCACCCTGAAGCCTGCAACCTCACGTGTTCACAACGTTCTGAGCTTGCTGTACAACCAGTCCGGTGGCCCTCCGAGTAGTATTCTTTGTCTGCAAAAAGGAAATGTGACAGGGCCGCAGAAGGGAGGTGGCAGATGGGTGTGGTCGGGAGTGCGGATGTGCTTTGGAAATAAAAGTCCCGCCTGGCGTACATTCTCATCTTTCCAACCTTTTTGCTACCACGAGTTGTTCAAAGCCTTACTTTTTAGCCATAAAATGGGAATAAAAGTCGTGCCCGTTTAACGGCATTGCCCTGGGAGTTCGACGGCGCCGTGCGCACAAAGTCCTGAGCAAAGTGCCAGGAACAGAGTGAGATGCAAGGTGGATGTCGGCTGTGGTACGATCACTGTTGAGAGATGGTTCTCTCTGTGTCTTAATAATTCATTTCAGTTAAAGGAAGGAAAGACATGGACATATCCCCTGGGACCGTCATTTGGGACATGTTCCGTCTTAACGCATTTACTGAGCATTAACTGTTCTCTCAGCTCAGCGTTCAGTACTGGGATCGTGGAGATGGGTGAGATGTGGTCCTTGCCTTCGAGGCCATCAGGGTCCGACAGGGAAGACTGGCATAAATGTGACACAATCGCAGTAATCTCAACCACACGACAAGATATGAGAGCACAGAGGACAGAGGGTGACTCAAGGGGGACGTCTTAGGGGAAACAAACCCTAATGCCAGTGGCGGGAGATCAGTAAGCACCCGCATTCGGATTTGGGGAGAAGGGGCATTCCAGATGTAAAATGACATGCGCCAAGTCACCAAGGCGTGAGAAGCCGTGCTGCTCTCAGAAATGACCCACGCCCAACTCTGCTGGAGTACATGGCGTGTGCGATGCTGCGTGCGTGAGGAGGAGGGAAGGAACAGATCCAGGGCAGGCTAGGGTCCGGTCACGCTGGGTCCGAAGCCACCGGGAAGCAGTATGGGGTTCTAAGCAGGGGATGACACAGCTGAGTGGGCTTTATGATAGACCCTCTGCTTGCTGGCCTTGAAGCCAGGGAGGTCTAAGGCAGAGGTTCTGAACCCTGGCTGCGGGCAGCATTTTAGAAGTCCAAAGTCAGGACCCTACCCCAGACCACTTAAACCACACGCTAGAAGCACGTTTGGGCCCTGGTACGTTTGAAAAGCTCATCAGGCCATTCCAGAAGCAGAAACAGCATTCCCCAGGCTCGCGATGGGGAAGCGGAGTCCGAAAGAGAGAAATGGACCAGATTCGAACCAACAATATTTTAAGGGCTAAAACTGACAATTGCCATCGGTGAGAGGTGGGAACTGAGAAGTGAGAGGAGGCGCTTGGTTCTTTTAACTTGATGTTTCTGTCACACTCCCATACGTGCCTGTCGCACAGAATATTGCCAGAGATTCTAACAAGCCCATGAGCAATTATAGATGCTTTCCATCCCCACGGCGTTGTCTCTGAGAATCCAGAAAAATTACAGGAATTCAAGGAAGCATCCGGTGTGCTGTAAACCCCATACTCAAGACTCAGGGGTCCTCATTCATTCATTCATTCATTCATTCCAGGGGGGTTTGTCTCGAACTCACCCCGGCCTCTTGAAAGAGACACGCCGAGGGAATTCTGCGGGAGGAAAGAAGCCACCGCCTCGTTAGTGCGCCATTGACTCTGACACAGAATTCCGGCAGCTGCAGCCCGGGCCCTATTGTCCCCACAGTGGGGTAGGGAGCGCAATAAGAATACCATTAATTTGATGGTTTTCAAGGAGGTGATTTCCAATTTGAATCATTCGCGAGTTGTGAAATGAGTCTGAGCCCGTTTGTAAAGCAGCGAGGAGTCAACGCACCGTATAACCTTGATTTTTTCCGAGTCCCCGTGTCGGGCAGAAAAAAATCTCCTTCACACCCATGATAAGGGGGTAAAAAAAAAAATGCCACCATCCACCCACCCCCGAGGCAAATTAGCAAGACAAATGTTAGCCAAAAGCTCTGCAGATGCACCATTATTTACAAAGGGACAGGAACGGAGATGCTATGGAATAAATCATGCTGACAGTTCAATCAAAAAAAAAAATCAGAATATATTACACCGCTTCTCAAGAGTTGGAAAGGAACTGGACGGGGAGAGCCAGATATGTACTCATGTGCTTTATTTACCCATAATAACAATTTGAATTCCTCGGGTACTGCTGTTTAATGAAATCTGCCTGCTCGGCTGACAGGACAGGCTTGTCCGACACGTATATTTTTGAATTCCCACCCCGAGCCAGTGCTGTTCCAGGTACAAAGGATGCGAAGGTGAGGAAGGCAGGTAAGACCTCTGCCTCGGTGAAGGGGAAATCCCAGTTATGAGTGGGGCAGGCGGGCAGGTCACACACAAGCCAGCAGGTGCACTGTGGTCGACGGTACGTGTCCTAGAGCAACCTAAGCAGGAGAGGTACGGCGGAGGCCAGCTGAGGAGGTTCCGTCGCACTGGTGCGACCTGTCTGCAGAGGGGCCATTTAGCCAGAGACTCTAGAGAGAGGGCGCTGCAGGAAGGGGTCCCCCAATGCAGAGACCTGGAACTAAGACTAGCGGGGAATGTCCGAGGAACAGGAAGAAGGTCTGGGGGTGAGAGGTGGGGTCCACCAAGGACCCAAAAGTGAGGAAATCCTCGAGAAAGATGAGCTATTTAAAGATATGGAAGGTGAGAGGAAGGAGTGAGTCATGGGACTCACAGCTTCCTGAGTGACATTAAACCACCAGCATGACCGCATCGGAGAAAAGATGACAGTGTGCGCGGAGCAGGGCTGCCCTGCCCATGAGAGCGGGATATGGAACAGCACACGTGGGCGGGCGGGTCCCAGGATGCTGGGTGCTAAACCCCAGAACCAGGAGAAACCTGGTCACTAAGTATGAGATGGACAAGGATGCTGCCGTAGGCCTCATGGTCTGGACCAGTGATTCTCAACCGAGGAGCATCTGGAGACATTTCTGGGACTTAGGAAGCATCTGGAGGCATTTCTGGGAGAGAGGATGCTTCTGGCATCTGGTGGGCAGTGGCCAGGGATGCTGCTAACCATCCCACAGTGCACAGGACCGGTCCCACGACAGAGAATTATCCTGCCCCGAGTGTCAGTAAGGCCAAGGACAAGAAACCCCGGATGCACCGCAGCAGCAGCAGCAGGGTCTGACGGGCCTGGATTCCAATCTGCTGGGTGAGCTCGGGCAAGTCCTTAACCCCACCGAGCCTCTGTGTCTCCATCCGTAAAACACCCCTGTTTCCCGTGGGGGTGTGGCTATGGAGCGGAGGTCACCGGGGTCATAACCACGCTTGCGAGGCGCCGAGACAAGAAGGCGGAGGCCGTGTCGCGAGCTTTCGAATGAAGTCTCCAAACGCCCGAGTCGCTGCGGCCCACGGGACAGCGCCCCGGATTCGGCATCGGAGGACTGGGGTGTGGATCCGGCTTCCCTCACACATCATGGGTGACCTGGGGAAGTGGCCAGCCTTCCTGTGCCCTCCCTGCTCTGGTTTACATGTGGATACAGAAACACAAGAACGCAACAATGTGACTTGGGAGAGGGACAGTTTTTCCCAGGTGCCATCCCGTAAGGCGGGACAGGGGAGAGACCGGGGACAATGAACCGGTGTGCCCAGCCCGAGCGGGAGCACCGTTCCTGCGGGCAGCTCACTTGCCCCAGGTAGCTAGCTCTCCTTAGTAACACCTGAAACACCTTTATGTAACTCGACATGAGCGAGATGGTCCACAAGCATTAGCTGAGAACGTCTCAGCTACCGTGTGGCTTTCTCGGCCACAGCACAGCTGACATCTGGGCCTGGATGACTCTCTGTGAGGGGCTGTCCTGGGCAGTGCAGGGCATTTAGCAGCATCCCTGGCCTCTGTCCTCTAGATTCAAGTATCCCTCATTGAGGACCACTGACCAGACATGGTATAATGAAATAAAATAATCTGCGTAGGTAAATAAAAGTTGGGCTCAAGTCATACCTCTTCCCCTCACTAGTTATGTGGCCCTAAGCAAGCCACTTCCCTTCTTTAGGATTCTGTTTTCTCATCTGTAATTTACGTCTAGTTTTCCCCTGCAGCGAGGATGAATAATAAGTGAAATTCTTAGCACAGTGTCTAGCACAGAACTGGTTCCGGAAAAGTCCTTATTCTTATCTCTTTTACACGGTGGAAAGTTAGACAGATTCGAGATGGAACTCGGTGGCCGAGTCCCCAGAATAAAGCTCACGTGTAACACACGAGGCACAGACAGCGAGAATCGCCCAAGGCCTGTGTCAACCTGTGCCGTGAACGTCTGCTGACCTAGAGAGCGGCCACTGTGGTTTATTAAGACCACCACTGTGATCAGTAGCCAAAGAAGAAACTGTTGGACTTTGCCCCATATCTGGAAGCTGCTTCGACCCGATCCAGACTCAAAGGACCCCTGAAGTTCAAGTCTTCCCCTTTAGTGGGAGGGAGGCCACGCTGATGAAGTCTTTACAAGGTCAACCAACACGCGTGGAGACAAACAAGCATCGCAGCAGGCTGGGGTAGCGTGTGGGTGGTCTCCTTGACAGCTTGTTTTTAAATACTTTCAAACGAAAAGAGTTCTCCTCCAAGAAACTGTCTGTGGGCTGGCAGCTCCAAAAACGGAAGTGAAGCCCTGGCGGCCTGTTGCGAGCAGACATTCTGCTGAGGGGAAGTGCTACTAATTTAAGCCCATTCGGAGAGGTGCCCGCGGCTTCAATGGGAAATCACCCCATTCCCTGGAGAGGACGGTTAATCACCTTTCGCCGTCACGGGGATGGAGAAAACAAAACCAAAAAGAACTGAGCGGCCTCCCAAAAAGGCAAGTGGCCTGTTCAGAAGGCTCTCCAAGTATTTCCTCCTTGCACTGCGTCCAGCTGAACAGAATAGAGTGTTGGGATTTAAGATGCCGTTTGATGCTATTTTGGTGACAGGGGGCCAATTATGTCTCCAGTTCTGTCCCACCTGATTATTCTCCCTCTCGGTGGCGTTCCTCCAGGAGACAGAACAGCCGTACGGAAGCAAAAAGCGTGTCGCTGTGAGTTGGTTCAGCGCCCAGTACTACAGTGCTGGACTCCAGAGAAAGCTGGTTTAAGAACCATGAACTTGATGTTCACCTTCTCCTTAACCTAAATCAGAATCTTAACTGGACTCTGTGAAAAGGATCTCTGGATATTAGGCGTTTGGCTGACACAACTCACTAGACAGACAACTCAGTGCGTACGGGGCAGGAGGCCAAGTGCAGAGGGAGACGGTGTGGCTGGTCTGGGCCTTTAGCTCAACTCCTCTACCCAGAGGCATCCCACGGCCGATGGTTGACGGAGAAGGGGAGACAAGAGACAGCCCTCTTGCCTCCTGGCGTTTAACTTCAATGGTATACGCTCTAATGTCAGGATCAGCAAATTACAGACCGGTGAGTCGAATACGACCTGTCATCCGTTCAACTCGACTCCCTGTGCCTAGCACAGAGCCTGGGAGAGACCAGACAGAGTAAATGTTCATTGAGTAGAATGGAATGAAATCGAACCGTGAAAGTTCAGCCATATTTGGGCAGGGCTGGGAGAGGAAGTCAGGTGTTCTTGTAGGTTCTCAAACATACCAAGGGATTTTCTGCACACTGCTCCACCTGGCGCCAGCATCAGCCTACCGGCCCCGTACCACTTTGCCTAGCTAGCCCACTTCATCGCTCATCCTTCAAGTCTCAGCTTAGACAGATCTGTCCCCGGCCTGAGTTCATTGCCCCTTCTCTGTGCTCCTAAAGCACTTTGCCTGCCACTCATTCTCCCATAGCATAGTAGGTCTTTAAGTGTATTCTTCTGCGTCCCCCACTAGATCGTCCCCATGGGGACAGGGACCTCACCTGTCTTGGTCACCTCTGTGATGTGAGCACCTAGCACAGTGCCTGGACCATGGCAAGCCATCAGCATCATATCTGAGGAATTGAAAGTCTATTCCATTGCCATTTTGACTCTATATTTCTTTATTTCTTTTCTTCCAGTGTTTAGTCGAAAATTTTCCTAAACTTGCAGAAAAATTCAAAGTTTTGCACAATGAACACCACTCAGATTCAACAACTGTGACTATCGTACATCCCATGTTTTTAAAATAACAGCAGACATTCTTTGGGCATTTCCTATTATTTCTTTCATCCTGACAGATACCATTGTTCTTCCCATTTCGCTGACGAGGAAACTGAGGCTTAAAGAAGTCCTGTCGCTTTCCAAAAATCGAACAGCCACTAAGCGTTAGATTCAGACCTAGAGCTGAGGGGAGTCACCCGAATTCCTGACTCCTAGCTGAGGCTGTCTCAGGCCCCCACAACTGTACGATGTGCTGGAGATGTCCAGAGATGGTGGGGTTCTGCTATTTCTGGGGAGTCTGAGGTAGCTCGTGGAGAAGTGACTTCAGACAGCAGCTGAAAGGCAGACTGAGCTGAGGCAAGGAACCCATGGCAGGAGTTTGGCGGCCAGTCTTCAGAGATTAACGCCAGCAGCACGCGCCCCAAGCCTGTTCTTCCTTGCCATGTATCTCTGCCACAGCCGCTATTAGGGACTGGGCTCAGAAGCTTGCCACCTTGTATGATCCGAATTGATCCAGTAAAGAGTCTCTGAAAAGCACCATTAAGATGATTTATAGTCTAATCTTGGTTGCTATAGATTCCAAGTCAGACTACGGCTGGGGAGAGAAAAAAAAAAAAATCCCCCCCTCGCTTGGAATTCAGTCGAAGTTTCCGGTATTGATAGGGAAGCATGACTGGCTGGGGGAAAAAAGTCATATTTTTTTAAACTTTGCAGCTACCACTCCAGGTTTGGGGTTGCTATAGCAACTGAGGGCATGGGGAAGCAGGAGCTCAGCGGATCTCACACTCCAGAAAGCTGATTGATAGGTCTCCCAAACACTGTTTAGACACTTCTGTACTGGGAGCCAGATAACATTCGTTTATTTATTAAAACGCATGTTAAAACGCCAGTCCTCTCTCTGGCCCGGCGTTTCATCCTCATCATTGTTGTTAGGGAACCACGGTAACAGGTTGACAGTTAGGGAGGGCGGTCCCATTAGGGGGCTAAACTCCATATTGTGGGGGATAATGAGAGGAGGGCTTGAGGCAGACCCTGCAGGGCACCTAATTACATTAATTTAGCATGACTGATCCCTTACTTGAACCATGCCCCCAACCCCCAGCTTTGAGGGAAGGCTAATCTCAGTAAAGACTTATGTTCCTGGCTATGAGGGGCTCTGGGTGGGCTGATGACCAGCGAAGGCCTCTGGATTTCTGTCTTCTCTGTCACTAGGCTGACAGCCTGTCCTAGGTGAGTGACAGTATGTGCCCTAAGCAGAGCGAGTGTCATCAGGCACAGGGTCCGGATGTGTATGGCCTGTCGAAGGTGACACAACTCGGGACGTGGCCTACAGCTGCGGTCAAGACAAGCTAGGCGTGGATCCCAGTCTTGCTATTGCTACAGCTGTGACTGAGGGAAGCTCTGCGCTTCCGTTTACCTATCTGGAAGGGGGGATCCTGGCATGGCTCCCATTTATGCAGAGTCAATCATACGCAAGGTGCTCCTGTTAGCCCTCGGTGTGGATGAGCTCATTCACTCCTCGCGAAGCCCGACAAGTGAGGTGCTTCTACGCTCACAGACCGGAGGGGCAGCAAAGCAAAGCTCCTCGGCTTTGGGGAGGATGAGACGAGGGTGCGTGTAAAGTGCTTGGCACGATGCGATACTTGTGCAATACTTAGAACAGAGTCGGTCCTCTGTAGATATTACTAGGTATGTACTATTATTTTTATCAATTTTATTAAGCCATAATCGACAAACAAAATCGCATATATTTAAAGTATATAATGTGATGGTTTGATATTTGTATACTTTGTGAAATGATTGCCACACGCAGGTTAAATACTTTCCATCACCTCATAATTACCCTTCGCGTGTGTGTGTGTGTGTGTGTGTGTGTGTGTGTAATGAGAACACTTAAGATTTACTCTTAGCAAATTTCAAGTATACGCTACAGTATTATTAACTATTGTCGCCATGCTGTACATTAGATCCTCAGAACTTAACCCACCTCATAACTTAAGGCTTGTAGATGTGAAGTCTGGTGCTGTGGCAGCCATTATTCATACATGAGGATGAGACACTTACAGCTGAGAATGGTATCATAGATGTATGGAAAGAGCCTGGGTCCCTGATAACACCACCGAGTTGCCGAACAAACCTGGAGACGTACGCGCATCCTTATATTTTACCCAGTCTCTCCTCAGACAGAGCTCTGTGAGTGCCCTTTTCCCTAGATGCTTCTGTAATTTGCATACGAAAATGTTCTTAATCGACACCAGGAGCATTATTGAGCCTCTTTGAGAGTATTATTGAGCCTCTTTGAGAGTATTATTGAGCCTCTTTGACAGATAGGGGTGGGAAGGCTCAAAAGGCAAATCACAAAAGTTCACACGGCTTTCGAGTAGCAGAGTCAGAACTCGGTCCCAGGTTCTGTCCAGTCCCTAATGCCAAGCTTTTCGCTGACGCAGCTCCACTACACTCAATGAACACAAGTCCCCCTACTCTGCTGTCTCTCCTCCATATATCTGAGTCCCATTTAGATTTCAAGTCTGGTTCCTAGACCCTCGATAAGTCTCTCCATGATTCGTCCAGTCCGCAGAGGACTCTTGCTGTACCGATTACGATTTCCCCATTCCTACAGTGTGGCACTTCCTGACTTTTTGACACTTCGAGTGCACTGTATTTTGGGGGCCACTCCTCCCATCACAGCTCCTGTGTCTTAAGGTCGGAGCAGCCAGCTAAGATGGGTTGACGATCAGGGCATTTGGAGATCGTTTCGAATCCTTGCCCTGTCATGTGGCTTTGGGGGAGAGCCGGTTCATCGGTCCGATTGATAAAATGAAAATCATACAGTGGCTTTAAGGTATTAGTGAGGAAACTACTTGTAAAGCAATTAGCAGAGTGCCTGACTCGTAACAGGCACTCGAAACGATGGCTGCGGCTGTAATCACGGTGTGTTTTCTTTCTTGTGCACTGTCTTAGTGTGCGACAAGGGGACAACAAACAGTATCAGTTCAATAAGCGGCCGTTAATAGAATGGTCCATTGACTATTTCATTAAGAACTTACTGAGATGTCATTTTATTCCAGACAATATACTAAGTATTTGACTTAAAAGATTTTTTTTTTTTTTTAAGTCAGATAAAATACCCCTGGTCTGGACATATGAACCGATAACTACAACGTGATGTAACAAATTTAATAATAAAGGAACTCCCAGGGTTCCGTGGGGTGACACTTATCAAATCCAGGAGGGCTTCTAGGATTTAGGCCCCAGGTAGACGCCTAAAGAATCCCAGAAATTCGATTATAGGCCCTGTGACTGCCTTCCAGCCCCCAGAATTTTGTTATCCTTGCCAGGTGTAAGTCACAGAAAAGGCAGACAGAGGGGTGGTGTTTGCACGTCTGTGAGCGGGGCTCAGGTTTGCGCTTATGATACCTGCTTTTACATTTTAGGGCTGCTGTCTCAAGGCTCAGTTAGTTGGAAACAAGCCGCCTTTTCGAGCTCACTTTCATTTCAGCTTCTCTGCCCTTGCTGCGAACACATAAGCCATCCTGAAACTCTCTCCCGTTTCCTTTCGGGTGCGATGCATGTTCTGAGAAGCAGCCGACTGGGAGAAACAAAGGTTAATTCCGCAGGGAACAAACTGCCAACCCGTGTTCTCATTTGAAGTTTTGATTGCGGGAAACAACCTGCGTTTTCCTTTACTTTGCAAAGTTCCCTCGTAACTCCATCGGAGGCAGCTCTGTGGCTGCAGCTCCTCGCATGGGCCAGAGTCACTGGTGAGATTTTGATTCCGCCGTTTTTAAAAGGCCGGAGACTGGCTTTGTCAGTGACAACGGGACCTCTGGTAAGAGATGCTCAGTTGGAAAGCTTCAAACCTGCCAGCTTGGCTGCACACGGGGCTGTAAAGTCAGTGGGCAAGAGCAAGTCTGACAGTAGCACTTGAATAAGAGCCCCTGAGGTTGGTACATTCATGAAATATCAGGAGGTCACAGAGGTCATCCTTGATTGGTTGCTGAGCTATTGAAGTGCTGTCGTGTTCCAGCCGGGAGCCTCTGCCAACCCTACCTGGCCTGTGCGGGAATGGAGCCGGGTCTCACGCAGCCTCCCAAGAGCTTCTTTGTGCTCTGCTGTAAAGATTGCGGGGTGCCTCGTTCACTCACGGGACATTGATGAATACCCACTAGGTACCACGGGTGATCCCGAATAGCAGCGGACGAGCGTGACTGCCACCTAGGCGTTTGAAGTTTTTGTACTGGACACAGAAGGGAAGTGAGGGGTTAGAATCCACTCACCAAGCTGTGAACCCATGTGATGGCGATAGTCTGCCGAGAGCATGTGGCGCTTTCTCAGCCATCCGTTTAGAGAGCGCGAATTTCTCTAATCCGCAAAAAGGTGCAGTCGAGCTAGCTTGTACTGTGTGTGAGACGATCACGGTGCTTGCTCTCGTCTTGCAAAGGGGGAAGGAGCTATGCGTTGCAAGCAACTTGAGAACTCTTTCCACACTTGGGTAGCTCAGATCTGAGTGGCCTTGTCTCCTCTTAAGGGACCCTGAAGAGAATTTATGCTCATAAACGCACTAGCGAATAATGTAACACGTACTGAGGAGTCCGTGGGAGTAAACGGACAACCTAATAATATCGAGATGACTTCAGGTTACGCCAAGTGCTAAGGAGGAAATGAACAGTGAGTTAATGCAGGGATGCGGGAAGGGCAAGGCGTTACCTTAAATAAGTGGTCAATGAAGCCTTTCTGAAATGGGTAGCATTTGAGCTCAGACTGAAGGCGCAAATGACCTGGTCATTGAAAAGCTGGGGGCCAAGGCGTTCCAAGCGTCCAACGGTCTAGCTAGAGGAAGCTGTGTGTGGGTTTCCCAGGGCACTCATCCGAGGGAAGATAAGCTTCCCAGTTATAGCAACTGCGCTTCCATCTGGGGCCTGATGGTGTTCACATGCTCAGAATCGATCGATTCCTTGCTATTCTTGGTGGACAGAAAGTCTTTGGCAAGACTTGACCTCTCCCAAGTGTTATCAGTAGAGCTAATAGTGATGCTGTCAGAAACGTCCACTAATCGTCAGACACCGGGGGGCCTTCCGAGTTCAGCTTCTTGGTTCAGAATTTCTGCCACCCTTGGAAGGTGTCAATGTGTGTTGAAGGTTCTTTCCTTACAGAAGGTTGATTATGGTATCGTACTGATTTATTGTGTGTCTGATATTTTTACATATTTAGAGTATGTTTGCACCGATAGACTGTGAGTCTCTGGCAAGAAAGGGCTCTGTCTCTTTGCACTTTGTGCTCCCACACTAAAACAGTGTATATTTCAAAGCAGGTATTTAGCGAATTCTTTCGTGTTCCGATAATTCTACGATGATCCCACAATCAAGTGGTGCGTTGTTTAGATACTTTAGTTAAGTTATAACATTAACGGACAGACAAATAACTAGAAAACCCCAAATCACCTTTTTTAGACTGATGACATTCACCCATGCACTACAAACACCTTGAGAACTGGGTCCATGCATTTTTCCATACTTAGGTACTCTAGATATGAGCTACCCTATTATGTCCTCTTAAAGGACCCTGAAGAAGATTTATTCTCATAAGTCCATTAGTGAATAATGTAAAATTTACTGAACTTTTTCACAAGACTTTTACATTGCACAGCAAGTTCAACGACCTAATCTCTCTCTGTGAGCTTTCATTTAACCAGAGTCCACTCTCCGATGCTGTCTGGACACTGCGTTTCTCTCTCCTAATTTCCTAAAGAGCCTCCAACTTGTGACATCTCCTCTTCCCTCCTTCCTGGACCATCTACTGTTGCCCAAATCATCTGTCAAAGCTTTTCTTCCAAACAATTCCTGTACTCTGCTTAAGCGAACTTTTCATAACAGCGTCTAAGAGAATGTGATAGTCTCCATATTGTTGGCCCTGTACTCTTTGCAATATTTTTTTAACAAAATAGATGCTCAATGAATAGCTAACTAAATCCACGATAGCACAGTGCAATCTATGATGTGCCATGCTATGAACAAAACAAGAGCTTCTAATCTTTCTCAGACTGCTTGAGATTTAGCCCATTTTATCAGTTGCTGGGGGAGCCATTGCTGGGCCCCATCATCACCAAATGACAAAAAAAAAAAGAGTCTCCTTAGTCCTGGACTTGCCAGAATGAGGTCACTCAAGACCTTATACTGTTAACAGCTTCCAAGTTTGTGCACGTACAGGTGAGTGGGTATAAACCACTTCTTACCCAGTTACTTTATGGTTTAGGAGCTAGCCTAATGCCAAAAAGCCAATGACACTGAACTCCAGGTCGTGACTGCTCCACAAATTCCTCCTTCTTACTGTGGCTTTAAAAACAAAAAACAAAAAACAAAAAACAAAAAACCTATCTTAAACTAATAATAAAATAAAATTTTTAAAAAAAGAAAAGAAGAAAATTTCTCTTGCCAAAAGCCCGTAGCACGTACCCTGCCTCGGCTCACTGGCCCAGAGCAGTCACATGGCCCTCGCTGAGCCAATCGCTTCCCCTCTACCCTGGGTAACTGGAACGGAGCCAAGGAAATGGAATAAGAGGCTGAACGGGAAGGTTCTGCAGACCAGTGTGTGAGTAGATGAGTGAGAAGGGAAGCTGGACTGAGACAGAAGAGATGACGTAGCCAGGGAGAGGGTTTCTGATGATTTCGGTTTCCACGATGCCTCTCACGTTGGTTTCGGTGCAATTCCCTCTGCGTCTCTGTAACGGCTTCGCTTCCCGCTTGTCCTCCTTTGAGTGCGGCTCTGAGCCACAAACCAAACTATGCCCGACCAAGCACCTCTTTACACCAAGCAGAGACAAACATCCCTTCCCTGTGAGCTCCCCATGCACCTTGCGCACGGCCTCCTCCTAACACACTGAATTGCGATTCCTCATTTGCAGATTTCTTCCCTGCCAGGCTGTGAGCAGACTGAGGGCCACGACTGTCAACCCATCCTTTGCCCCTAGTACCCAACTCCGCACCGGGGACAAAGTAAATGCCCAATTGTTGTTGGATGAATCGAATTAAGAACGATGTCATCTGCAGAATAAAATCGTGCCCATATCAATTTGTTCTCAGCCCTTACTCTTTCTACAGGAGACCAGGATTCCACAATCAGCTTAAAGCCATGCCTTTTCAGCATGTACCAGTCACAAGCCACCTTGGGGATGCTTTTTCTAAAAATAAGCCATCGCCTTAATTATATCACTGCCTCTGCAGAATCAGCATACCCTCTGTCGGGTATTTGTGCAGGCCTGCTTACACAAAACCAAAGGTTGATACTAGAACCATTTTTCATTATTGAATAAGCCCTAGACCCACCTCTTCAGACTAATGGAATCACACAATTGGATGTGCTGGCCAATTTTTTCCTTTGTTTTCTTCTGATTACAAGGGTCGCATAATTAGAGATGATTTTACAGTGGCGTCATGGGTGGTTTTGGTACCCACCTCCCCAGAAGAAAAGCCATTTCCCCTCAACATCTATCTCGTTCGGCCCCAGCCTTCAGCAACCCTTTATCCAAAGCTGGGAATGTGTTCAACAAGACACAGAGTGAAGCCTGCCAACGTTGCCTTTTCTGCTATTACAGACATTATTTTGTGGCAAAAGCAAGGCATTATTTTTCCCAAAGACTGTGTAGTTCACTGAAAAGCTGCTGAATGCAATTTAATAAAATGAAATTTGAACTCAGAAAGCAAAATTGATAGGTTTAGTAAATAACAAAACCTATATTGTAAAACAATCATATGAAATGTTTATCCAAAAGTACGGTTGAAAAAGCCTTGAACATGACTGGAACTGGGTAGTTCTGTAAATCATTACAAATGATATGGAAAGGAAGTCACCTATGGTCGCCTACCCTCGATTTTTGTCTGGGTGTCTCAAAATGAGCTAATAAAAAATAGCAAAGCATGTGTCACACTGTACTTCTTCTTTGAGAGAATCCATAAATCCTTAACCTTTGTAAATTGAAAGATCAAATGTTTAAAACATCCCACGTATGACATTTTTACAAAAATGCATAGGAGTTAGATTCTATCTTAAATTGAGTAATCCAGAATTAGATACCTTACTATGCCCCTTGGTCTATGTGCACCGTCTCCATGAATGTGCATATCTGAATACCCAGTGGAGCTTTTAAATTGTTTGCTCATTCAGATCAATTACATTAGAATCTCTGGGCATAAGACCCAAGCTTTGGCATTTTTTTTAAAGCTCCTCAGATGACTCCAGTATACAGCCCAGACAGAGAGCCACTGTCCCCAAAAGATTTGGAAATGCAAATCATTTGCTACCATTAAACAGCAAACCTCTCACTTTCCAAAGCATGTCTTAAACAACTGATCCAGACGTGTACGACCTAGACAAGATAAGGGGCCAGGTTTGGGTAAGGGGCTCTAAAATACAGATGGATAATTATCTTCTTGTGAGCCATCTGCGTCACACTGAAAAGTCACAAAACACCCTTTCTATTAACCGATGTTAATTTGGGGTCAGAGTAAAGACTGACAGCTGAGTTTCTATCAGTTTTGGATATCCTGAAGGCGGGGACAGAGGGCTCATTGGTCAGCACTAGGAATTAGTCACCTATCACCCTGGCTGTCTTAGACTCTCTGCCCTCTTTACAACAAAGTACAAGCTAGAACAACATGAAGCAATGCCAATGACCCATCAAAGAGAATAAGTAAGACTTTTTAGAGGTATAGCTAGGACTTTCTACCCTCCCAGTATAAAACATGTGTATTAAATGTTTCGCCATTATTCACTTGGTTGACAGTTGTAATCCCTTCTGGTGGATTAATAGTATTTCAGGAAAAACCTGGTGGCAGGAAGATAAGGGGTCTCCATAGCTGAACTGGGCAGAGCTGAGATTCGAACACTCGTCTCTCCCTCTAAATCTAGAATGAGGGCACAGGCATTGGCCCCAGATAAACCGAACACATTCTAATCTGAACTGCCAGCTCAGAAAAGTAGTAGTGGCATCATCTGGGAAAAGATAGCTCACCTCTTTGAACCTCAGTTTCCTCATAAGTAAAATGCGTATAATGAAAAATCTGTCTTGCAGGATAGCTGGAAAAATAAAGTGAGATCACCAGGGGTCAGCAGACGTTTTCTGTAAAGGGCCAGCTAGTGAATATATTAGGCTTAGTGGGCCACATGAGGTCTCTGTTTCCTGTTCTCTCTCTCTCTCCTTTTTTTACACTTTAAAAAATGTAAAATAATAATAAAATAAATAAAATAAAATAAAACAAACATTCTTAGTTCGTGAGCCATAAAGAAGCAGGCCACTATCTATATTTTGCCATGGCTGATCAAGACCATATCCTCCAAGAATGCAGGTAACAAGTACATCTTAGCGCTGCAAATTCAGCACCCAGGACAGCACCAGATGCTTGTGTATTTGCTCAGTGGATCCCCGTTAATGAATAACGTCGGTAAAGGGCCTGGTCCAAAGACTAACAGGCAAAAAATTACTGGGTGTTTATTTAATGCTGTTACTTTTGTTGTTGTTGCTTGCATAGCTCCAGCAGTATGAGGCAATAGCTAAAGATGTATTACGGGGAGACTGAAACGGGTGAATTAGTTAATTAAAGAATTTGGAGGGAAAACAGGAAACTAGGACCTGGAGTGTCTAGGAAAATCTCACAGAGGAGGTAGTGCTGGTTTGAGCTTATGAGAATGAGGAAATGTTGGAGTAATGAAGAAGCTAATTCTAAATGGGTTCCAAGGGAAGTAAGGAGGAGGCGAAACACCTGCCACTGTGCCATGTTTTATAGATGTTACCAGGGCAAGATTATGACTTAACAAATACCACCTCATTCTACGACTCTTTGGGATAAGGAATTCAGTGGTTATTGGAGAGAGATCTAGGCAAATTTCCAGAGGTCACTTTCCCATAAGAACCGACCCCTCGTCATTTTGAGTTTCAATGACAGTGGACTATCTCTCACGGCAAAGATGGCCCTGAATAACCTGTGAACGTGAAAAGATAGAAAAGGTCCCCCACGACTCACTAGGAAATAAAGGGGAAATCGGATCAGGTCTCTTGGCTCAATGCCAAGATCTCAACAGTCATAGGAGCTGATTCTGCACGGATTGCGGCGGAGCCTGGAAATTACAGGTGTCCCATCCCCCTTAGCGCTATAGCTGCATTGGAATCACTGACTATGCATGTGTGTGTAAACTGAAGACCTGTAACTTAAAACTCGGCCTTGGGACAGCCTGGAAAACTGCGGTTGAGCGTCACATTAGAGAGAGACGCTTTTTCCTTCCTCCTCTCGCTATACACACCTTCCGCACATGCTCAGGGAGTTGTCACCAGACCAGCGTTAGGGTTAAGTTGACGTTAGTTGCATCACTAAAGGAAATGTGACTCGATTTATACCTCCGAACTTGTGGATGGTACCGGCGCTGTAAACATGATCGCATGTAACCCTTCCGTTCTCTTAAACGGATGAGGCAATAGTGTCAAAGGTGAAATGACTTGTTCGATAGTTCGCCCAGCTAAACAGTGAAGTTAGGTCTCTCTGTCTTTTCACGAATCCCTATGGTTAACCCAAAGAATGAATTATAAATGACTAGCATTTCTCACTTCCCAGAAATGGATTTTTGAATAGCAGAAGGCTTTGAGGCTCTGAACAAGGGTTTGACATTCAGACAGGGAGGCGGATAGAATGAGGATAAACTTCAAAGTTGCCTTACTTGGGTAGAGAAACCCTAGACTTCAGCAGTCAAGTAAACAGGATCTCGGGGCCTTCCTTATATACTAGAGTTTGCACAATGATGACACTCAGAGGGTGATAGACCACTGTGGCAGACAAAACGGGCCCAAAGACCAAACTCGGGGTTGCAACTCGGGCTTCATGAAGCTGCCATCTTGAGGAGTCAAGAAAAAACAGACAGGGACCGAGGAGATGAAGCACGCCCCACTCTCTCACCCAGAATAATTAGCCGTATCTCTCAAACGTAACCTCTACATTCATCATGCTAGACTGGCTATTTCAAGGACAGATGCTAGTATTTGGTCTATTTCATTCAACTCTTTGAGACTGATCAATAAAAAGATGTATACGGTGCCTGTGTGTCTAGCTAAAAAATTAAAAAATTAAAAAAAAGAAGGAAGGAAGGAAGAAATGACCTCAGTGAATATAAACAGTGTTTAGGTTTCTTAAAGCATCTGGAGGCCTTGAGGTAACCAGGCAGGTTCGAGTCCATGATGGATTTCTGCTGTCCAATTTAATATTTAATATTTTAATATTGAATCCTAAAGCTATGTGCTTGATTTCTTAAGTTACAGAATATTAAAATGCGAAGCTATTAAAAGCACTAAGCATTTTAGTTCAGGAAGAGAGCACAACCTTCCCTAAGTGACAGGTGACTCTGGGTGTCATGCTTTATCTGTTTTCGAAATCGTGGATTTATTTCTTAAATATTTATTATTAATGCAACGATAATGCTACCCGGTATTTTTATAGTACCTTGTCTTCTGAGCACTCTGGCTGAACAACATCATCTGTCTTTATGAATTTCATTGTCAGGACGACGACTGAACTAACGTTTGCCTTCTTTGAACAGATGAGAAAACAGACCCGGAGAAATGAAAGGAGTTTTTCCAAGTCACGAAATAAATCTACAGAATTTGCTCGTGGAGAAGCTGCTCACACCTGTGTCGATCGGCTCTAATAGTACAATTTCTGCTACAGATTTCCAGAGCAATGTCCTTCCGCCATTTTTTTTTTTTTTTTTTTTTTTTTTTACTGTTCACTCATAAACTTTTACCTGTGAAGGGTTGTGTGTGGAATAGAGACCTATACATTGCATTACAAGTGACTCATTTACTTATCAAGTTCCTACAACGTGTCAGGCACTAGCTAAGCCCTAGAGCTGTGTATTAGTTAGTTTCTTCTTGCTTCCGTAGCAAATTACCATAAACTTAGTATCTTAAAATGACACAAATTTACTATCTTACAGTTCTGGGGTGGGGTAAAAGTCCTACAATCGAGATGTCAGCAGGGCGGCATTTCTGCAGGCTGTGGGGGGAATCCGTTTCCTGGCCTCTTCTAGCTGCGAGAGGCCGTGTGCACTCCTTGGCTCGTGGAGTTTTCCTCCATCTTCAAAGCACGTCAGTCCTACCTTTGCTTTCATCCTTACGTCTCTTTTTTCTGGCTCTGACCCTCCTGCCTCCCCCTTATAAAAACCTTGTGATTATATTGGGCCCAACTTGATAAGCCAGGAGACTCTTCCCATCTCGAAGTCTACAAAGTCCCTTTGCTATGTAAAAGGGCATATCTGCGGGTCGCAGTGATCAGGACACAAACTTATTTGGGGGAAGTGAGACATTGTGCAGCCTACCGCAGATTGTAACGATGTTTAATACTCTTTCTAGCCCTCACAGAAATTTCATTCTGTGGGAAAGGGGTAGACAAATGAATGATGGCACCACATGAGTGCAAATGACAAGAGGTGGTGACTAAGAGAATGGGCTTCTACCCCAGGCTAATGGGTGTGAGGAAGAGCCTCAGAGAAGATGAGGTGTGAAGCTGGTCTTAAAGAATTAATGGGAAATAATCAGACAAAAGAGGAAGATAATATGTTGGAAGTCAGGCTGTCCAGGGACCAAGGATGCTCCAGGTAAAAGATCACACCTAAGCAGAGTGGAGTCCAGTTCATCAAATTCTGTTTCCGATTGGTCTGCTTTGCTTCAGAGGTGCCTTAGGTGATAGAAAACGGAATTGACTGTATAGCACAATGATGAACAGCAGGAGGCCTGATATCAAGTGATCTGGGCTTCGTCCAAGCCCCGACCCTTCTTAAGAGTCTAACTACACTGATCTTCAGTTTTCTGATCTGTCAAATGGGAATTATAATGGGCTCTGTCTTACAGAGTTGCTCCAAACCTAAAATCAGCTAACAAATAGAAAGTTCCTAGCACAGTTCCTGGCACTTAGTGGAAGTTCAATAAGCATTAGATTTTTTTCAGTTGCTTCACTTTGGGCCTCTTCTGCTCCAGGATGATGAAATGGGGGTGGCATTTTGACCTGTGCCATAAAACCCCTACAGGAAGACCCAGGGAGCTCCCTGAAGTCACTTCATGTCACTTCATGAAGATCGCGGGGACGTCTCCAGGATGTAACGTGGGGTACCAAATGCAGTTCTGAGAACACGAGCCCATGGCTGGAACTGTCCGGTCCTAGAAATTTTCCGTCGTTGGAATCTCACTTCTCTCTCTTGTTGAAAGAGTCAGCTGTGTGTTTATTCTCGGGGACAAATAGATAGCTGTGATTTCTGTTCGCTGGAGGAGTCCTAATTTCCTGACTTTTCCCTAAAATGTGGCAGTATCAATGTTTGCAGAACCTGGGCTAGGTCAGCTATTAATAACCGTGTCTCTTCAGTCAAGTGACAGAACCTCAATTTACCGACCGACAAAATGAAATGTTTTGAACCGGATGATTCGTAAGTCTCCTAGATTTAAAATTCTGTGATTCTATGGTGAGTGTGGAGCATAAATAGAAACCAGCGACAGAAAGGCCGCTTGGGCTGATAGGAAGAGCACGACAAGTGTGCGCTTGAATCTTTGCCCTGAGATTTACGTATAGGGTTTCTTAACCCCCAGAGTCTCAGCTTCTGCAAAATGAGGATAAAAGTGCCTACCTGGAAAAACTGGTTGGAAGATTACATGAGACAACATATGTTAACAGAGAGTCGGGCACAAAATCGTGGAATGCAAATGTTGAATGTCTCACCAGAGTTTCACCTTCAAATGCCGGTGGTGAGATCCTGTTCCGAGAGGTCTTTTAAAATTTTAATGTTTACTGTTATCAAAGTATTATGTGTTTATAGTTCAAAGAGTCTAGTATTAGCCAGCGTAAGTAACAAAGAGCAGTCCCCTGCCTCACCCCTGCCCACCACTAATTACGGTTGCTCAGAGTAAGTAACTTTTTTAACTTTCAGCCATTCCTGGTAGTTTCCCTCCGTATTTCTGAATAACAGGCTTATACTGTTGTTTCTTAATTTGTCGATTTTAACTTCCTGTTGATGGTGTTGGAAGATGTAATCTTCTTTTCCCTTCTCTTCCCTTCACTTCTCTCTTCCTCCTCTTCTCTCTCTCACTTCCTCCCTCACCCCTTCCCTCTTCCTCTCCCCGCTACCCTCACTTCCTGTCAATTCTGTAATACAGCACTTTTTGGGCAAATCGATAATCAGCATGTGCATCACTGTGGCCGTTGAGCCAAGTAGAATACAATGATACAATTTCTTCCTCATACAAGTTTTGTTCTTCTGGAAGTCATTGACTTTTCCCGCTTTGACTGATTTTCTATGCACTTATCATGAATTCTTCCCAGAGATCTCCACCGGAAGTCTAAACAAATTTGAATGTGACAAAACTCTTCAGGAAGCTATCAGTCCTTTATCTAAGGGGTGCCCCTCCATGACACCTGTGTCATCTTCTATATGGACCTGTTGCTCTCCAGATCTGCTACATAGTTGTCATCCTATATCACCCACATCCTTCCTCTCCTTCATCACCTTTCCATCCTCCTGGGACTTTCTTTAACCTCTCTGCTCTTTTGAATCCATTTTCATGCTTCCATATTTTCCTTTTTAAAAATTTTCTTTCTTTTATTTTTTCTTTCTTTCTTTCTTTTTCTTTCTTTCTTTCTTTCTTTTTAGAAAGTCACATTATTCAAAAGCTTTCTCTGGTAAATTTTTGAGTCCTTTTTGCATGTCTGAAAATAGTTTTTAGGATATCCTCACTGTTAAGTGAGGTATAGAAATTCTAGGTATAATTTTGAGAGCATGGATCTATTGTCTTCTAGCTTGAAGTATTTCTATTGAGAAGTCCAATGTCAGTCAATTCCTTATTCTTTATCCTTTGCATGGGATCTGTTATTATTCCCTTGAAGTTTTTAGGGTTATCTCTGCAACCTCAACCTTCTGTGATTTTTAAATGGTGTGCGTTATAATGAGTTTTAACATTTATTTTACTGGATACTCAGTAAATCTCCATAGCCTGGCGCTTCATGTCTTTCACTTTTGAATAATTTTATAGCATTCATCCTTTCAGAATTTCCTCCCTGCCATTTTACGTTTCATCTCTGCAATTTCAGGTAGTTATATATACAACTTCTAAACTATTCCTCTATTTTTCTTAAATCTTCTCTAATTCCATCCCTTTGAATTTTATTTCTACCTTCTTGGAAATTACCTGAATTTTCTCTTTCAACTCTGCTTTTGAAAGCTTGTTTGAGCTTCCTTTTTTTTTTTAATTTCTAAGAATTGTTTCTTGTTCTCCTACAGTTCATTTTTCATAGCATCCTTCTCTTGTCACATTAATGAAATATTTTTTCTAATTTCTGTGACGATCTTCACTATGCATTTATTTTCAGTTTTCTTCTGCTTCCTGCATTGCCTTTGTTTTTCCTCAAATCTCATTTAACTGTTTTTGTGTGTTTTCGTTTTTTTCTCATGTTGAAAACTTTTCTCCAGTGGCTGACAACCCTTTCTTATGCATTATTTGAGTGAGGCATGCATACACACACACATTGATTAGGGGGTCTGTAGTTAGGGCTCGTTAATTGAAATTCATGGAAAATTTTCACTCTCAAGAATCAAGCCATTTGATTGGTATAATCCTAAGTGTTAGTCTCTGTATTTATTTCTTTATTTCTTTATTTCGTCTTTTAATCTTTTTTGTGTTTTTTTTGTTCTGGTACATTTGCATTTTAAACTATGACAAATTTTGAAGTAGGTAGTAAAATGGTGCTTCTTAAACTTTTGAGAAGAGGTTTTATTACGTGTTAGTCTCTGTATTTATTTCTTTATTTCTTTATTTCTTTACTTACTTACTTACTTACTTACTTACTTACTTACTTACTTACTTATTTTTGGTCCTTTCTGCGTCTTTCAGAAAGGTTCTTCCAATCTTCTATAGTGAGGTATAATCCTGGCTGCGAGCCTTCCAGGAGCCCAGAGAAAGAGAGCTGGGCAGTCTCACCATTCAGATTACTGCCTTCCATTCAATCCTTCTCGCTCCATGCTTCCCATGCTTATTGCTCCCTGTGCTTGATATTTCTGAATAAAGAACCATCTTGATTCAATTTCTCCAAGTCTTTACTGCCCATTCTGTGTCTGGTTTTGCAGAATGGGGTTGGTTACCTGGGTGTCTGCCAACACTCGCCCCTGTTATCAGTTCACCCTTTGCTCGTGCATTCGGAGGTAGCTGGTACCTCCAGTTACTGAAATCTCCTGAGGTTCTGTGACCCAGATCACCTGATTTATACCCCGCCTTGACAAGTCCTTAGATTTTAGTTTTCTTCACTCTGTTACTTTCTTCACTCAGTTCACATTCATCAGTTCACATTCTTCGGCTCAGAACTTGGTTGACATATCTTATCCATTATTGCCTCCTCTCTCGTTCTGGTTTCCTTATCGCGTTCAAGTTTCTCACTCTATTACTACCCTTTTATCCCTCCGATGCCATTTAAGTGGGTGTCTCTGGGGAGGAATGGAGATAAATGGATGTGTTCAATCTCCAGTGTTTACCTGGAAGTCGACTGGTTTTTTTGTCTGTTTGTTTGTTTGCGTTTCAGTGAATGACTCTGCATGTGGGTGACGAAGGAAGAAAATCAGAGAGTGTGTTATCCTGACAAAGTCTCTCTCTGAACTGCTAATTCACAATGGCCTCATTTTCTAGAATAACACCCAGTATTTAGGGCTACTCTGGCATCCTTAGATCTAGATGAAATTAGCTGGAACCCCAACCTCTCATCCTGTTCTTCCTAAGAGTTCCATCATTTCCAAAGCTCATACTTTTCCCAGGAATCTTTTTCTCTGTTCAGATGGACTAGAG
>NW_006435763.1:5193027-5204845 GCF_000325575.1 Pteropus alecto | reverse complement strand
TATATAAAATCTGAGTCTACCACCTCTCTTTCCCCCAAGTAGCAAGAAAATACTCCTCTGGAAGACATCTGCATGTAGCAGACTTTTACTGTAGGTTGGAAAGTAATCATACCTTCTCTAGAATGATGTGTGATGGCAGATGGTAAGATTTTAATTCCCCCCACCCTGCTATACCATGGTGTCTATGTATAAGTTTATTTCCAAAATAAACAACAAAAAAAATCAAATTGTCTGGATCCTCTATGTGTCCTGATAGAAGAGATGAGGAAATTATAGCTTTCAGTCAAGAAAAATGAAGGTCTGCTATTATCAGCCAAGAATCCTCATAAATTATATTTAACAAGACATTGTATGTCTACTTTTGGTTTCCACATCCCCAGAAAGAAATGAGATATTTAGAACATGGCCTAGAGGCAACAAAGGATACTTATCTACATTATTTTATTTAACCTTTTAAAAACCTTTGAGTTATCATTTCTTCCCATTTTACAGAAGAGGCAACAGAGACTAAATGACTTTACTGCGCCGCATAGCTAGAAATTGGCAAAGCCAAGATTGTAACAATAACTTGCACTGACACTATGTATAACACTTGCTATACATAGGATTTAGATAGATCCAGAGATAGAGATGCAAATATATGTGTGTGTGTGTGTGTGTATATATATTTATGTGTGTATATACACATATTTATGTGTGTATATACACATATACACACTGTCAAGCACCACATAACATTTCAATCAATTTATGGGGCCACGAACACAACAGTGGTCCCATAAGATTATAATGGAGCTGAAAACTTCCTATCATCTAGTGAGGTCATATTCGATACAGATGAAACCTCCCTATTCTGGAAGCAAACCCCCGAAAGGACTTTCATCTATAAGGAGGCCAAGCCGTTACTGGCAAGTAATTTTCCTCCAGCATCTTATCTGGTGTTTCAGCTGCCTCCACATCAGCATGCACAGACTCACCACCCACTTTCGCATTGTGGAATGAATACGATTCTCAAATCACTTAAACCACCCAGAGCTAGCAGTAAATTCAGCATCGTAGTCAGGTCCAGCCTTTTCTTTCAACAACACAAGTAAACTGCTTTGGCTGTACATGCAGTGAAGGTTTATAGCCTGAAAGTGACAGGCTGTACCGTGCAGCCTAGGTGTGCGGTGGGTTACACCATCCAGGTTGGCGTGAGTGCACTCTGCTATTCGAGCACGACAAAATCACCAAATGACGCATTTCTCAGGACACGTCCCCACCGCTAAGTGACGGATGACTCTATATATAAACATACGCATATATATAACTTTTCACTCACATGATTGCAAACTGATTTTATTATCCTTGCTTCTCAGATTTAGCAACTAAGACTCAGAGAAGTTAAGTAACATGCCCAAAGTAACACAGCAGTGTCCCGGCCAAGACCAAAATCCAAAGCCACCTGACTCCAAAGTCTATATTCCTTTCATTTCTTCCTGCTGCCTTAGTTAACTAGTCTCCTGAGATGGCCCCCAACGATCCCTCCCCACTGAACAGACATGTCACCTGTCACATGAAAAGGTGAGGCATATTTCCCCAGTCTTCGAATCTTGGCTAGCTCTGTGACTTTGACCAATAAAAATGTGTCAGAAGTAGCCTGAGGGGGAAAAAAAACGAGGCTGGAGGCATCGACTCTACCCAACTTCAAATTACACTACGAAGCTACAGTAATCAAAATGGCATGGTATTGGTAGCAAAACAGACACATAGACCAGTGGAATAGAATCGAGAGTCCAGAAGTAAATCCATATTTATATGGGCAAATAATTTTCAACAAAGAAGCCAAAAACATACAGTGGAGAAAGGAAAGCCTCTTCAATAAATGGTGCTGGGAAAACTGGAAAGCCACCTACAAAAAAAATGAAACTAGACTGTTGTCTATCATCACACACCAAAATTAACTCAAAATGGATTAAGGACCTCAATATAAGACCTGAAACAATAAAATGCATAGAAGAAAACATAGGAACTAAACTGAAAGACCTTGGACTTCAAGAGGATTTTATGAATTTTCCCTCAAAAGCAAGGGCAGTAAAAGCTAAAATAAATAAATGGTACGACATCAAACTAAAAAGCTGCTGCTCAGCAAAAGAAACCGTCAACAAGGTAAAGAGACAACCATCCAAATGGGAAAATATATTTGCAAGCAACACCTCCCATAAGGGCCTAATATCCAAAATATACAAAGAACTTATATGACTCAATAACAACAAAAAAACAAATGATTCATTCAAAAAATGGGCAGAGGATCTAAACAGATACTTCTCCCTGGAGGACATATAATGGCCAACAACTGTATGAAAAGATGCTCAACATCGTTAGCTATTAGAGAAATGCAAATCAAAACCACAATGAGATACCATCTCACACCTCTTAGAATAGCTACAATCAACAGGACAAGTAATAACAAATGCTGGAGAATATGTGGAGAAAAAGGAACCCTCATACACTGCTGGTGGGACTGCAAATTGGTACAGCCGCTATGGAAAACAGTATGGAGGTTCCTCAAAAAACTAAGAATTGATCTACCATATGATCCAGCAATCCCTCTACTGGGTATTTATGCCAAAGACTTGAAACCCATATCTGAAAAAATATTTGCACACTGATGTTCATAGCAGTATTATTCACAGTGGCCAGGACATGGAAGCAACTGAAGTGCCCTACAACAGATGACTGGATAAAGAAGGTGTGGTACATATATACAACAGAATATTACTCAGCCACAAGAAGAGATGAAATACTGCCATTTGCAACAATATGGCTAGACTTTGAGATAATTATGCTAAGCAAAATAAGCCAGACAGAAAAAGTTGAAAATCACATGACATCACTTATATGTAGGATATAAACCTAAAAGCAACAAATGAGCAGGACAAACAAACAGCGACTCAGGGACATGGACAATAGACTAGTGGTTACTAATGGGGTAGAGGAGGAGGGAGGAGGTAGACGGGGTAAAGGAGGTCAAATATAGGGTTTAGGGGGAGGGCGAAGTGGGTAAAGGGGATCACATATATGATAGCTGAAGGAAACTGGACTTTGGGTGGTAAACACACAATAGAATATACAGATGTCAAATGATAATGTAAACTGATCCTCCTGAAAATTATACAATTATATGAGCCCAATAAGCTTAATTAAAAACTTTTTTTAAATGTGGCAGAAGTGACATTCTGGGCTTCCAAACTCAAGCCTTAAAATAACTGGCAGTTTCCATTTCCTGCTCCATGAATCTCAGACATCATATTCTGAGAAACCCAAGTTTCACAGAGAGACCATGAGACACTCACTCCCATCTGTGCTCCCAGCTGAAAGTCGGCAGTGACTGCCAGCCACACAAACAGGCCAACTTGGTTGTTCCAGCCCCGGCAAGCCCTCGGATCATTTCCGTCTCGGTCAATACCACGTAGAACAGAAAAGCCACCCAGCTGAGCTCAGGCAGCCTGCAGAACCACAACATGTAGTGCAATGGTCCCTGTTTTGCATCGCCGAGTTTTGGGGTGTTTTGTTATGAAGCCAGAGAGAACTAAACCATTGCTTCTCTCAGAAGATAGGACCACAGGCCCTGTGATTTCAAAACCAGTTCTCTTTCTAACGAGTGATGACTATGACGTAGCCTTTTCCACCATGGAGAGAAATGGCTTGAATCCTTTGGCATCTAAGGATGATCGCATCTGAAAACAAGACACTCCAGAGGAACTTAGAAATGGCTAATTAAAAATGTATGCAGTTTTGGTAAGAGTGTGTAGAAATAGGAACTGTTCTTTATTTACTGTTTGGTGGCAGTATAAAATACTAGAAGGTTCCTGGAGGGCAATTTGGCAATATGTATTAGACAGAATGCTATACTCCTTGATCCCAGAGATATCACTTCTAAGCTTTCATCCTTGGGAATCATAATAGACATGTGTGAAGATTGTTTCTATAAGAGGTTTAGCATAGCACTCTTTATAATAGCACACTTATGTAACGAAGTAGAGAGAAGGAAGAAGGAGGAGGAGAAAGAGGAGGAGAAGAAGAAACTGCAGCAAAGGGAGGGAGGGAGGGGGAGAGAGAGGGAGAGGGAGAGGGAGAGTGTCTCTTAAGTCTGTTTCTTTCAAGAGACAATTCTTCTATCAGAATGTAATACTTTTTCTTACTGATGAGCCACATGCTTCTTCATTTGAGAGAGAGAGAGAGAGAGAGAGAGACCCTAAACATCATTTAGTAGGGGATTTAGGTAAATCACGGCACATTTGTATAATAGAAAATTATTACACCGTCATTGAAAATAATGCAACGGAAGTCCTTTTTATGCCATGGAAATGTATTCAATGTTAAGAGGATTTAAGCCATATGTGAAACGATGTAAACAGTTTCCACTGGTCTTTGTACAACAACGGACATCAATCTATGTGCCAAGCACTCTTCAAGGGCATGTCATCAAAATAAATAAAGACTGTCTCGCAGTATGATTATTTCTTCTTTATACTTTTAATATTTTATTCAGTAGTTTTAATAAGCATATAAGAATATAAATACCAACCCATTACTATAAGCTTAGATATAATATTAAAAAATAGTTGGTAACTTTGAGAATTCTGAGATAATTAAAAAAAACAGTTCTGCCATCCTGTGATTGTCATGCACATAACCACACATTCTCATGACATACATTCTGGGGCAGTAGCTCGAGCCAAAAATTCTGGGCTGAAAGAGCCCCAGGACGCAAGCATGTTTTCAGTGTATAATCTTAGGCCCATTCAGGGACATCTCCTGGACAGTTCCAAATGTTGCTTCTTGCATGTGCAAAGGATTGGGCAAAGGATTCCAGGATGCCTCCTTACAGAGGATGGACCAGCTGAATGCTCAGCTTTATTGCATCCCAGAAGTTATACGCTCGCTGGCGATTCAGAACGCATTGCTTCCGTACGCTCTATAAGCTTGGGAAGCAGGGGCCTCTCTGCATTCTAAACTGACCCTCCTGCAATGAGATGTGAGATTTCCAGAGGGAGCTTCATCCTGCTGGGAACAGCAGACAATAGCCTTCAGCTCTCTTTAACGAGATCAGAGAGCCAGGCTCTTCAAATTGGCTAAATTATATTGCACGCTAGACCCTGTGAATAAATAACATGAAAATTCTTGAAAATAATCTATACGAATTCTATCTTCATAATGGTCTCTCAATAGGGCCACGCAAGTGCTGCCAGGCAGAAGCCAGGTCAGAGACGGGAGACGGTCTCAGAGTGTGGAGCGTCTGTAATGAAACGCTACACCTGCCGCCTCTCAAAATGGAATTGATTAGATAAAAATTTAGTATACAAGAGCTGTCCTGTGCTTGTTTCCCAGCCTTTCAGTGTCTGGAGATTAAGGACTTGAAGATGCTTTGAATTTCTAGTGTGATAAGCAGTGGCCTGGTACGTGGGGGGGAAGGGCTCTGTGGTTCAACCGGAAACTGTGTGGGATGCTAACTAAGCATTGGCCACTCCGTCAGTTAATATCCCTTCGGTGTGGTGCAAACCCTTTTCCACAGTGCCCGAGGCACGAAAGGAATTTATCCACTCACATAACTGAAAATTTCGGGGCCAGACCAGCTGCAGGCACGGCTTGAGCAAGGGCTAAAATCGCGTTAATAATATCTAATTCCTCTCTCTCTTTAAATTGCAACTTGATTCACCACATGGTGGCTTCTTTTTCTCTTTTCTTTTTTTTTTAAACAAGTTCTTCTATCATGGTCCAAGGCAACCGGAATGTCTTCAGAACTTAGATCCTTTCGGTCTCAAATTCCTTATGCAAAGAGTGAGAATCTCCCTGGGGGCCTTATGTTTCCCTGGCCACGTACCCATCCCCTGAACTAGTCGCTGTGACAAATAAGTAGATCTAAGTATGACCTCACTCAGACCTGGTTCACATCTCTTTTCTTGTAGTTAGGGAAGGTGGGAAGAGAGGTCATCACCACCAAAAACAAACAAACATGGATTAAAATGAGGGAGGATTGATGGATCCAGAGCCAGATCAAAGTATTCTTATAGAGATTCCTGAATCTGCTGGAAAAGACCTCAAATCCAACATAGATATTAAAGAAAATGTTAACTGTGCCCTTTGAAGAAGCTACTTAAAGTTCCTCCTCTACAGAGTGTCACGAGCTGTCTATTTCTCGAAGCACGATCCATGGGGTGGGGGCCATCTCCCACCTCATCTTGCAACCCCTGCTCTTCGTGGCCCGTCCTCCCATGTCTCCCACCTTCATTCCCGGCCCTATCTCTGTTCTTAGGTGCGTCCTGACAAAGGCAGGGAGGTCCCTCCATACCAGAGTGGCAGCGGCCACTTTCATTCTCTTAGTAAATACCAGGCACGGTACAAGGTCCTTTATGCCAAAATCTCATTTACTCTTCACAGAAACTCTAGGAAATCCCATCTATTGTTTACAAGAGTCAGAAAATGAGGTTCAGGGACATGATAAAACTCTGGCAAGATCATACAGCTACTAAGTGGAAGAAAGGGGTCTCATCGTTACAGGATTTCTGAGCCGGGGCTCAACTATACAGTGATTCAGTTGTCTCCTCTCTCCGGCCTACTGAACCATTCCAACGTGGCAAGGCTTTTATTTGCTCCCTTTTTCTTAGATCTGATGGTTTCCCTGTCTAGCCTCCATTGACACATTTCCCGTGTCACGGCTATAAATATGAACTTACGACTTTAAGCTCCAGACCACTGGCTAAAAGCCTGCTGCCTTCCTTCACATCAAATGTGTCTTATAGGAATGAATACATTTTCTATTGAAGACCCCACATGCTTGGCTCCGGGGAGCCTATCCACTGCTTGTGTTCTTCCTTCTTCAGCCTCCCTATTAGAAAAACCTACTCTGACAGTATTTTACTTTATTTCTTAGCTTTCCTGCCAATAAGAAGCTTCCTCCCACAAGAGAGGTAAAATAAAAATTACAGAAGTACGAGCGCTCCATAGCGATATATGTTGATAATAAGAGACATGCAAATTAAGACTCCACTGAAATATCCACTGATGGACTGGCCAATATCCCAAAGATGGACAACATATTTGGTCGTGAAGAAACAGAATCCTTCATGCATTCCGGTGAGAATGCAGAATGGTACAACCCTTAAGGAGGGGAAATTGTTAATTCTTACCAAAAACTCTCTCTGCATTTATCCTTTGACTAGCAATCCCCCTGCAAGGACTCCTCGCCAAGGAGAAGCTGTCAGAAATTTGAACGCACAAATGCACAACTGTTCCCTGTTTATCGTGGGAGCATTTGAAAAATGTGTGAGATGTCCACACAGCGAAGTACTATGCAACTCTGAAAAAGGAATGAGGAAGACAATCACTCCTCGCTATTTGTGGTTCTCTAGTTGCAAATTCACCTACTAGCTAAAATTTATTTGTAACCCAAAGTGAGTATCGAGGGCACCTCCGCGATCGTCCCCAGACACACTGTGCACAGAACAGCAAAAAAATCGAGTTGTCTGATGTGCAAGTTTCCAGCTGAGGCCAGACAAGGCTACTCTCTGCCTTTGTGTTCCAGGTCTGAAACCGTAAACTTAAATGTCCTTTACCTAATATTTAGTGCCATGTTTTTGTACTTTTTGTGCTTTTTTGATGGTGATTTGACTGCTTAAAATAGCCCCAAGCATAATTCTGAAGTTCTATCAAGAGGTCCCAAGCAAAAGAAAGCTGTGATGTGCCTGACAGAAAAAAATAATATGTGTGTTGCGTTAGATAAGCTTTGTTCAGGCGTGTGGTATAGTGTCTGAGTTCAATGTTAATGAATTAACGATACGTGCTAAATCAGGCGTCTTTGAAGAGAAGTACACAGAAGACAAGGTTGTGTATTGATTGGTTGATAGAAATCTTGAGACCAGAGGCTCACAGGAATCTATGTATTTCCCCTACGAGCAATGATTGAGAATTTGCTAATTCAGTGTTCATGGCAACTTTATAAAAAATAACCACAAGTGATGAGAATTTCCTGCACGCACTTCAATAAAGTAATAAGTTGTGATCTCCAGGATATATTCTTAAATAAGCAAGTAACGTGCATTAAAATGGTTATAACATGCTACTTTTTACCTAAGAAAGGGAACAGATGGGGAAAAAAAATACCTATCTGCTATATATAAGAAAAGCAATAGGAGAATAAACAAAACCTAAAACAAAACAATAAAAAAGAGTTACTTAATAGAAGTGGTAAGAAACATTTGGAGGGGGGAAGGATGGAACCAAATTTCTCTAAACACAATCTGTTCCAAATATATTACTTTTTAAGAAGGTAAATATTTCACAACATTAAAAGATAAAATTAAATCAATCATTTAAAAAGCGATCCCTCAAAATCTAGAATAAAGCGCAATGAAACAAACTAAACCATATATCGAGTTGGTGGCTTAACACTAAGAAATTATGTTAAACCACTTTAAAATACAGTAATTCGCCTGCGTGTCCCTGCTGAGGATAACGCCTCAGGTTAAAAACAACTGCAAAGAAATCGCAAGTTGTTTTCAGAAATCATATTTTTAGTTATAATATTGATTTTGTTATTCTGGAACTGTTGAAGGATAGAGCGAGTGACTAATCACGTTGGTGTCATAGGGGTTGAAGATTTTGCCACGGGAACACGATACCCCGGTACAGAATCAGTAAACTTGGTGTAACCACCTTGACCTTGGGAGATATCGGTAGCTGAGCATGATGCAGTTTCTCTTTTAAAAATATTCATTTCCTAGTTCTGTCTATGTAAAAGTCCTAAAAACAATGACACAACCCAGATTGTGGTTTCTAAATACTATTTCCCACGAAAAGGTACTAGGGATTTTTGGATAAGTGGTCAATACCTTGTCTGGGCCAGGAAACATGAAAAATGAGCCCACAACCTCTTACTGTACCACAAGGCAAAAGAGATATCAAATATCACTGGGGTCAGGTAGAAAAGATACCAGAGGGGCCCCAAGATGATATTCCTGTTGGCCAAATGTGGTTCCATTTTAACTTCCAAAAGAAGACTATACGTAATGAATCGAAATAATTAAATATGGTAAAATCAGTGAGTTCAAAAATGATACTTAAAAAAAATAGAAACGTCAATTTTAACAACCCCTGGGGGTGTTGGGATGTTAGGATAGGATGCCAATTCATTTTCCAGAAAACATAAAAAGTTTAACCTGGTTTTCCTATATAAACCCAACTTTGGGGTAATCGAAGAGTGGATGATGGGAAGTTCCTTTAAAAACATCTCAGCTAATAATGAAGGAATGAATGACTTAGGATATCACCACTTTGTGCCCCTAGAAAAATAATGGATCTAGGCGATGATATCAAGTGATGGCTAAAATAATTGAGTGACAAGCTAAAGCAGGACTTCATAATGGGTGGATCAGGCTGATACCACCTGTACCCATGGGTAAACCTTAAAAAGAGTCCGTCACAATTGAAATGCATCTTGATGTTATGCATTGGGATGTATACACCACTACGTACGAAATATCATTCCTCTCTCCCTCCAAAACTTGAAGCCACGTCTAACTACCAATTTATAATATAGGGGATGGAGGAACATGTTAAGTGATGCTGCAGGTAAATATCAGCAAAATCCAGAATGTCAGAAACTCTACCAGAAACACAAATCAGAAATTTTAAACAGATAAATGGAGAGAGAACTGAGGAGAACTTTTGATTAAGAGACTCAAGAAATATATCAACCTAATGCAGTATGTAGACCTTACATAGATTCTAATTCAATAAAATCGACGATATTATGTGCACACAAGTGATAGTTGAGAAAAGTTGGACGGGAACTGGCTCTTTTATGATATTAAGAACTTTTTCTACATGTGATGTTGGTACTGTAGTTATGTTTTGAAAAGTCCTTATATATTGGAGATACATTGTTCAATATTTATGGATAAAATCATATCCCATCTTAAAAATACTTCAACATGGTCCAAGAGAAGGTGGCCGGAAGGTGGCCAGTCACCTTGGTTTGCTGAGTATAACGGGGGTCCCAGGACACTGGACGTCGGGGTCCCTCTGAGAGTGAGTGAGAGTAAAGGGAAACCAGATTGACCCTGTGATAACGATGATGGCCACGTGGGCTTCATTCTAGAATTCTCTTTACTTTTGATTTGTTAGAAATTTTTCATGGAAAATAAAACAGGTGCCGTCTCTTTCGTGTAGTTGGGCCCAAGGAGCTGACGGTTGCTTCGATTCCCCAAACTTTTACTCTCTTCTGGTGTCTGGACTTTCTACTTAGCCTGCCACTGTCCCCTGGCCCACCAAACTCACACCCCCGTAAAAGAAGCACAAGGCAGAGGCTGTGAGCATGGCAGTTAGAAGCCTAGCTCTGGAGTCATAAAGGCCAGAGTTCAAGTCCTGGCTTTTCCTCTATGTGTCTGACTTTGGAACAGAGAGGCTTATTAACTTCTGAAACTCTGTTTCCTTGTGAATACATTTAAAATCAAACCAACGGCTGCTCCGTGGGGTTCTTGCGAGGATTCACTAAGGAGAGGTGAACGACGTGCTCGGACTAGTGCCTGACTCCTTTCCATATTGCCTTGGGTGTAAGACGCATGCTTTTTCGTTTTCCTCATTCAACGTTCGCAATCCAGAAAGCTTTAAAATCGAAGTCGTACAGTCAAGGTGCTCAGATGTCAACCAAACTGTGATAACCACTTTTTCTAGTTGCTGTATCTAGTGCTTTGATATCTTGGGGCCTTGCTGAGCCTGTAGAGACTGTCCCTCCCCAGGGCTAGCCAGTTCCGAGAGATAGCAAAGGACTCATGTGAGAGCACTCCTTGCATATGCAAACCAACTAATCATAACCCATGTCCCTAACTGCCTCCTTCGGGGGGCTCGCCCGCTCTGGGTCAAAATCCACCTGTCTCATCAGCCCTGGGCCAGGCACCTGACACTAGGGGCAGCCCCAACACCCCAGAGCCTGCTCTCATTACTCAAACTCACCAAGTCCGCTTACCCTGATCCACCAGTTCCCTCCAAGAGAACACACAATAAAGGCTCCGACCTTCATTTTCTCCTTGTCCCCTCTGCCTCCTGCCCAACCCTGGTACTCCCCCACGTGGCCCTGCATCACAGGCTGTGCCTCCTGTTTCTAGGGAATTGTGAGTAAAAACTTCTTCCCTCATGAAGGTCACTTCCATATCTTTGTGTCTTTCTTCCTATTCTGAATTAAAACAGATCCCAGGTCCCCTTAAAGCAAACGAAAGCCATCTCTGGCTTACTTATGTAGAAAAAAAAGACAATGGAAAGTTTGCGAGTGTTAAGGAAAGAGCAGGCGACCGGACTCTGAAAATAAGCAAAGCCCTGAGCGACTCGGCAGCCCAAAGCCCAACTGAGATGACGCCAGAGGAGGAGGAGGCCGTCACCGATGCAGCCGCCACGGGATGCCCGGAGCCGGGCCCCCTGCACCGCCGCCATTTCAGTGCTGCCGCTGCCACTGCCACTGGATGCTTGATGTTCTCGTTACCAGACCCTCAAGATTCAAAGTCACACGGCTGAACTTCCGACTGAGGAAGTCTGTGTGATTTAACTAGACTCCAGACGCCCGGTGGTAGGGAAGAGGGAGTGTTTGGCCTGTTTGGCTTCTATCACTAAATACAGTATTTCCCAATGGACGCACAAAGATTCTCCTGAAAGTAAAAAAAAAAAAGAAAGAAAGAAAGAAAAGAAAATCTGTGACAAGTGGATTTTTTGGCTTTCCTGTCTTCAAAAGACTTGAAAAATTAAAATGACAATTTTAGCTGTTAAACTGATGGCTTTGTCTTCG
>NW_006435763.1:5188964-5192867 GCF_000325575.1 Pteropus alecto | reverse complement strand
GGAAGGAAGGAAGGAAGGAAGGAAGGAAGGAAGGAAGGAAGGAAGGAAGGAAGGAAGGAAGGAAGGAAGGAAGGAAGAAAGAAAAGAAAGAAAGAAAGAAAGAACTCGATATGAAGATGAGTAAGCTTTACCTTGCTGTCACTGAGCATGTGCTAACTAAGCCAAATACCTCGACATCACAAATCATGAAATTTTCAAAGTCGGGAGAGGTTGGTGTTAATGGATTCATGGGCCATGAAGGACTCGTCGGTCGGGGGCGAGGGGGGCGGTGCTGGGCATCTGTGGATCACGAGGCTTCCAGTGATTTTTCGGAGAAGCCCTTTAACTTCTTCAGCATTGAAGTCAATTAAAGGATTGCAAGTTTGACCGAACAGGAAGTGTAGATGAGAACCTAATATTCTCCAGTTCGACTCAAAATGATATTATCAACCCTAAGGACATGAAAGGGGTCACGCAGCCTTGATAAAGGGCAGCAGGAGAAGATGGCTCTGCGGGGATTTCTGTACATCGCCATCATTCAGAAGAGCTTCAGCGTTCACGCCGGGAAGGGGCTCGACTCGAAATCAATTATGATTTTGAAAGAAAAAGGAATAAAATGTTGAGAACAAACTGAAGCTATTCCGGGTGAGTCCAATAAAACTGTCTACGAGTTAATGGTATTTCTCCTTCTCGCCCGTGCCCTCCCCCAAAAGTTGTCATTAACCTGGTGGTAAATTTCAGAATCGATGAGAGACTGTAGTAGATGTCAAATAAATCCTGGTTTAAAGATATGGCCTTGGAGCTGAATCGCCCAGACCCGGCAGCCTTTCTTCTCCATCTCCTGAATGTCCTCATCTCTGAAGCCCACAGTCTGGGCCTGAGCTTTATCTGAGCTGAGTGGAGCGTGGGGGCCGAGGAACACGAGGCGTTTGGTTTCTCCCTCGCAAGCAATGCAGGGAAGCAGTCTTTCCTGTGTCGCGAAAGGGGCCCGTGGGGAAAAAGCAGGAAGGCAGACCTGAGGCCGTGGGTTCCCTTGGTGGCCTCAACCCTTGAGCCAGTGACAGAGGCCCCACAACACTTGGGAAATTGTCCTTCCTTCCTGTCAAGCCTATTATGGTTCTGGCTGCAGACAAAAACAGAGAAATGGGAGCTGGGGACCAGCGGGAGAACGCAGCTGCTCCCTGAGCTCTGCCACCTGTAACGCGCTCAAGGCCAGGAGCCCTGCGTCACCAGAAAGACTCAGCGCTTCTCCAACGCTCACTTCTAAAAACAGTGACCTTTCCCTTCGTTTGATTACATTCAAAATCCTGCTTTGCTTTCTTATTGGATTCCATTGGGGGGGGAGGGGGGCGGTCACTTTTCATGTTCTGAGAACTAGGTATACACTACCTCATTTAACCCTCACAAAGGCTCTATCGATATCGATATGATTTCTCCCGCCCCCCTCATTTTACGGACGATGTTACTGAGCTTCAGAAGCAAAGATGAGATTTGACTCCAAACTGCAAAACTCGTTGGAACTGATCAGCACGGGGTTGAGCTACAGTTACGCACCATGCAACGTTCCAGCCAGTGATGGGTCGCACATACGACAGCGGTGCCGTTAAGATTGTAACGAAGCTGGAAACTGCCTACCGCCCACTGACGCGTTCACTGTTGTCACGTCAGGGCGCGAGGCGCTGCTCACGTGCCTGCGGAGATGCTTGCACAAACGAACCCACTGTGCTGCCAGCCGGATGTGAGTGCAGCACGTACGATTAGAAGTAGGCTCCGCCATCCGGGTTTAACGTCACCCCACGATGCTTGCACGACGAAGTCACCCAACAGTGCACTTCTAAGAACATAGCCCTGTCGACAAGTAGCACGTGACTGAATCAAATACTCCCCCAAACATACTTCTTTTAATGGCTTTACTGACATAGAATTCACATATGAAACAAATCGCTCTTTTAAAGTACACGATTCAATAGTTTTTAGCATATTCATAGAATCATACGACCATTCCCCAATATCTAATTCCAGAATATTTTCATCACCCCCAAAAGAAACCCCTATTTCCATTAGCAGTCGTTTCTCATGCCTGCCACCCCAGCCTCTGGCAACCACGAATCTATTTTCTATCTCTATTAATTTTTCTATTCTAGAAATATCATATAAATGGAATCATACAACACGTGGCCTTTCGTGTCTGATTTCTTTCACATAGCATCATGTTTTCAAGTTCATCCGTGTTGAAACGCAGATCCGTATTTCATTCCTTTTGGTGGTGAATATTCCACTGTATGAATAAACCACATTTTATGTGTTCATTCATCAATGGATGGACATTCGTTTCCACTTTTTTTGCCGTCATAAATTATATGCTGTAAACATTCAGGTACGAGTTTTGTGGGAACACATATTTTCAATGTTTGCGGGTATATACGTAGGAGTGGGATTTCTGGGTCACGTGGGAAAAATCTGTTTAACTTTTGAGGAACCGCCAAATTGCTTTCTGCAATGACTGCATCATTTCACATTCCCATGTGCAGTACGAGGGGTCCGTTTCCCCACATCCCAGTCAACACTTGATATTGTCCGTATTTTTTATTATAGTCATCCTAGTGAAACAGTGCTTTTGATTTGTATTTCCCTAAGAACTTATGATGCTGAGCATCTTTTCATGTGTTCATGGAACATCCATGTATATTCATTGGAGAAGTGTCTATTCAAATTCTTGGCTCATTTTTAAATTGGATTATTTGTCTTTTTATTGTTGAGTTGTAAGAGTTCTTCATAAATTCTGGATACAAACCCCTTATCGGATATATTGTTTACAAATATAGTAAATACCGTCTCCCATTCTGTGAGTTGTCTTTTTACTTTCTTGATAGGGTCTTTTGAAGCACAAAAGGTTTTAATTTTGATGATGTCTAATCTATTTTTTCTTTTGTAGCTTACGCTTTTGGTGTCATATCTAAGAAGCTGTTGCCCAATATGAGGTCATGAAGACTTGCTTGTATACATTGTTATAAGAGTTTTATAGTTTTAGCTCTTAAATTTAGAGTTATGAGTTTTTCAGTCAAATTCTGTATATGATGTAAGGTAGAGTAGGAATCCAACTTCCTTCTTTTGTATGCAGATATCCCGTTGTCCCAGCATCATTTGTTGGAAAGACTGTTTTTTCTCTTGTTGAATTATCTCGGTAACTATAGAAAACTTAAGAAATTATTTCTGGATTCTCAATTATCTTCCACTGATCAGTATGTCTATCTTTATGCCAACACCACAGTGCCTTGATTACTATAGTTTGTAGTAAGTTAGAAATAAGGAAGCCTGAGTCCTCACCTTTGTTCTTTTTTTTTTTTTTAAGAATATTTGGGCTCTTCCGGGTCTTTTGCATTTCCATATGAATTTTCAGAGCAGCTTCTCAAACTATGCAAAAAAGGCAGCTGGGATTCTGATAGGGAATGTGCTGAATCTGTAGATCAATATGGAGAATTCTGCCATGTTACAATATTAAATCTTAATATCAATATTAAGTCTTCCAATTCATGAGCACGAAGCGAATTTCCATTTATTTAGAGCTTCTTCAATTCTTTCAGTGATATTTACTTTACAGTGTGTAAATCTTATGCTTCTTTTGTTAAATTTGTTCCTAAGTATTTTATTCTTTTTGATGCTTTTGTAACTGTAATTCTTTTCTTAATTTTTTTTTTTAGATTGTTCACTGCTAGTGTATATAGATACAATTGATCTTTGTGTATTGTTCTTTTATCCTGCAACCTTGCTAGACTCATTTATTATTTCTAACACATTTTTGCATGTGTATTCCTTAAGATTTCCAATCTACATCTTCCAAACACTGCTGAGCGAAGGCCTCAATCTCCGATGGTCTCTTCAGACCCAAACTTCACATTCTTTAGAAGCATAACCTTCTCTTTC
>NW_006435763.1:5117627-5188950 GCF_000325575.1 Pteropus alecto | reverse complement strand
TCCCTGTTGGTTCTAATTTCTGTTTTTGTTGTTCTTTAGTTGATTTCCACCACCTCATACCCATTCCCTCCTCTTCTGGAAATAGCACCCTGATTTTTCTCTAGGGATCGAATCCTTCCCCTTCTCTCAGTCCACAGCCTTCAGAGAGCTCCAGTTGCAGAGGTAGGCATGTGCTACAAATCAGCCCATCACATTCATCCGGCCATCGTAACGGGTTCAAGCTGGGCATATGGCACAATCGGAACCAACGACTCACGATCTCAGGACTTTAGAAAGTCCTCCACGAGATCACATATTTTTCTTTTCTGCTGGACATAGAGTCAACAAAAAAGAGATGGCAAGAGATTGGTTTTGATTATACCACTTCAGCCCAGGATCAGATTTACAGGAAGTTTGATCAAGCAAGCCCTACTCGGGTTTGTCATCCAATAAATTCTCCTTATGGATTAGCCAGTTCAGGGTCACTTGTCTGTCACCTGTACTGATGCCATCTCAGATCATGTGTGAGGTGTTATTACTCATAAAAGACCACAGTATTTTCCCATTGCAACTCCTAAGAATTTTATTTTAAACGAATGGTTTAGCGATAAAAGGTATGAAAATACTTTTCAAAAACATTATCATGGTGTACCCTTGCATTCTGCAAAGGAGGTTCAAACGAAGAAATCTGATTTTCATTAGGGGCCCACATATTTGAATTATTTAGCTTTGCATCTGGCAATGCACTCTGTCTGAACTCCATGTGCAGCCCCTCTAGTGGTTAATTTAATATGTAACAGCCCAGGCTTCCTTCTCTCCCAGTGGTTTTGCTAATGGCGAGTTTGCTCTCAGAGGGTCCGCGGCCACGCCAACTCATTGCCATAGTATTTTTAAAACTAATCCCATTAGATGGAAACAGCTGATTTATTTTATTAGAAGCCTCTTCGAGAAGGAGCTTTGCATAATATTCAAGAGCGTTAAGCAAGGGAAAAAAGATCTCTTTTAAGTGAGCCGTTCCACGAGGGAGGCTGTTTACCTTTACCCTTTTGTACAGCTCAGGAACTCTGGCCTTGACTTCCTGAGGGAGGAAGCTTCCCTCGTCATGATGAACATTCACCAGAACCCTGGAGGTGTTCAGCTCTGGGTACTGAAAACTATCCCTCTGGCTCAGAGTTTTCCAGCTGACAGGGAACCGAAATTACTTGGGGGAAGGCAGTTCTTTTATCTCCCAGCTGTAGGTTTATTTAGAAAGAGGGGATTCGGGGGGTCACAGAGTGGTCCTCTTCCAACTAAACGGGGTTGATTTACCATCTGCCACCTTTATAAAGTGAAGGCATAGAGGAGTGCTTAACAGCTTGGGCATGGGCTTTGTCAAATACGGATGAAAAAATCGTCTTTACCTCTCATTAGAACGTGTCCATGGGAAAGTTACTGAACCATTCTGAGCATCAGACTCTTCTTCTATAAAATAAGATTAATAACAGAACCTACTTCTTGGGTTATTTGAGGACTGAGTGGGATGACAGAAAATGCAGTTAATTCCCGGTGCCTAATAAGCACTCAATAAACACTATGTTGTTGTTATTGCTGCTTCTTACCCCAGGCAGGGATGGCGACTCTCAGATATCCCCGCCTCCCTCTGAGAAGGCGTGTTCACAACCCTTTCTCAAAGCCCCGCTGGCCAAGATGCGCGCACAACTCCCTCAGATTGGACTTGGGCTGAAAACACGGGCATCGTCTGCTCTGGATACTGTCCTTGAAGGAATCAGCATGTTAGAGCATCACTGTGTCACGACCCTCTACACATCAGGGATTTCAGCTCCGGGAGCAGGTATTGGTTTTGCATCTCGATTTTTAAAAAATTCCTGGTTCTTACTTTTCCTTCCTGCCTCCTTTTCCCGATTCCTGAGTTTTACAAGAGTTGGGGGATACTGCCATTAAACTTTTCAAACCTGCCTTTGTTTTTATCTCACCAGATCGACTTAAAAACCTCTCTTTTGAAATTTGGCCAGAAATGACAAAGAGTCATGAGTGAATTCCACCGAGCATCCACCCAAAATGATGACTCCCAAGCTAACGGCGTTTTTCAACCATCGCTGTGGGGTGAGTGATGTGGACATTAGCGCCCCTACTTAGAGTCATTGATGAATCAGCTCTCAGCAGCCGGAGCACCCAGGTGTGACTGCAGCGGTGGGGAGGGGAAGGGTTGTAGGGGGCGATGAATGAGCTCGTTACGCTTATGTATTTTGGAGGCCAAGAGTACTGCCAGATGTTTCTAGAAATGGGATGCAAAAAAAAAATGACTTTTATCACCTAAAAAGAGTAAAGGATTCAACAAAGGCAAACTCTGGGAAGATGAGGACGGCCAATATCGCCCTATTTCTAGCTCTTCCAATCATGGCATAGGTCTATTCCATTATGCTAGCCAAGGACAAATGCTTCCTTTACAGGTTGGTTCTGCAGGAGACAGCCATTATTAAAGCAATTTGTTAGAGGCAGATTGCGTACATATTAAAAGCAAGATAATCGTATTGGAGAAGCTGGCCTGAAGCAGAGATTCATCTGAAAAGGCCACTGCACATAACTCTGCTTTCTAGACCTGGGTAATGATGGCTACATTTAGTGACCAAGTCGCACGGCATGATGTAATGGGACTTCCCCACCCCCGCCCCCAAAATGGATGTGGTAATAAGATTAAGCCTGCTTAAATAGTAGACACTTCTGGAATCCTGCTTTGATTTAAGAGAGGAAAGCTTATCTATGACATCGCAGCCTTTTTTTAGGGGAGAAAAAAAAATCACTCTGCCTCTTGAGTTTATTTATTCACCAGCAAATATTTATCCAAGAGATACTCGATAAGGGAATGAGAATATATGCAGTAGAGAACGGAAAAGACATAATGTCCATCTTTGTGGGGTTTCCATGCTGCTGAGAGCTCAAACAAGGCATCAGACAATTAAACATTCAATTACAATCATGACAAGTGCTTTAAAGGAGACTTCTGTGTAGCACTTGGCATATGATCAGAGAAAGTTTTCTTGAAGAGCTAGCTAGCATTTGAGCTGAACACCGATGGATAAGAACTAGTTAAGAAGAGGAGTAGAAAGTGGAAATGTGTTCTAGGCAAAGAATAGGGCATATGCCAAGGCTCCAAGGCAGGAACAATGACGAGAGATGGTGTGACTTGCCTGGAACACATTGGAATGCTGGGACATGCAGGCGGGGCCAGGGCTGGGATTTGGCTCGACACTAAGAGCAGTGGGGAGCCACCGAAGTGTCCTAGGCAGTGGGTGTGACAGTAGTTGAGTATATTTGAAAGATCCCTCTGGCCTCACTGTGAAGAAGGAGCTGGATAGGCCAAGAAGGAATGCAGATTCAGATGGTGTTTAGGAGGTAACACCGGCAATACTTGGAAATTGAATACAGAACTGATGGATGAATCCCTGTGATTTATTACTAGTAGGGAAATTTCATTTTTTGATGGAAACTTTGACACTGGGGAGATTTCCAATAATTGTCCCACAACTACCCTCTCGAAGCTTCATTTAGTGAGACATTTAAATTGGTGTAATCAACACTGAATAGGATATTATTATTGGGCACGGCTGCAGTAATACTGGAAAAATAAATGCGGACATGTGCAGTGTGTCGAAAGCATTTTCAACTTTTTTCAACGAGGGCCCAGAATTGTATTTTAATGGTGAACGTTGCAAAGAGGCAAAATAATGGACTTGTGAAGTCAGGCACGGGTGAGTTCCATCTCATTTTATTCCTTATTTTGGGTGGTTGTGACTTTGAAGTCGTTACTGGATACCTCCAAGGTTCACTTTCTTCGTCTGGAAAATGGAGCTGAAAAAGGCTTTGTGTGTAAGGGACTCACAGAGCTTGACTCAACAAATGCCAGTTCCTATCACCTGTCCCTAAAAGTAATTACAAAGATCTAGCTAATAATCATTTTTGGAATAAAATAATAGTAACGGCTAACAGTTATGGAGTGGCAATGATGTGCCGGCAACTAGTCAAAGCGCTTATATTCATACTTATTAATTCATTGAGTCCTATAGCAACTCTCTAAAATAGATACTATCGTCACTCTCATTTTACTGATAACGCAACTGAGGCCATCGACTCAGGGCCACCCGACTGAGTGGCAGAGTCAAGCTTCGAAGTCAACTAGTTTGAATGAGAATTTAAAAAAAAAAAAAGAAAGAAAAAGTTTTCATACAAGTTATGAAAAGTCACACAACAGGCAGAAACAGAGGTTGAAATTTATGTTAATCACCTTCTGTGATTCTAAACTCTCCATAAATTCAGATTGAAAAACCCAAGCTGACTGCACAGAGGCACAGAGCTCTGAAAAATTTAACACTGTGCCATGCTTACGAAGAACGAAACCTTCTGGGTGTCGACTCCACGGCACTCCGAATGTCCTCCCGCCCCTCGCCTCACTGGAAGGAACAACGGCTTTGATGCATATGCCAACTAATCACGCCCCAGCATTCCCAGGCACTTTGCTGGGGCTGAGAGGCCGTGGTGTAACAGTGCAGTATGTCATGCTGGTAGATGACAGAGAGTACAGGTGGCAGCAAGGTCCCCAACGTAGATTTACGAGAGGGGACTCGGTGGGGAATCTGGGCCTGCTGGCCAAGCCCAGACTGGGGAAGGTTGAAAATCTGCAGCAGCCGCCTTCTCTGGCGAGGGGCAAAGACATCCTGCAAACTCGAACGCTTTAGAGCTCTGCAGAAATGAACTACCTAACGTGAGATGCTTTCATCGCGGCCACGGCGAGGATCACAACCGGATCGGATAAGGTGGCGCTTTGAGAACTAAGCTTGTCATTCCATCTTTAGGTACCGAAGTCAATGAATATTGATGTACAATAATGATGTGCTGTTATTACTGCCTGCTTCCCCCAGTGAACCCTATGAGGGCAAAAGTTGAGTCATTATGATTAAATGCTTCAGCACAGCACTTAGCATATCTGGAAAAATAATACTGAGGGGGAGGAAGAAAGGAAGGTAGCAGTTTACATGTATTGCGTACTTACCAGAGGCCCATAGTCTAAGTCCTTTCTGCGAATTGTTATTTAATTCTGACAAGAATCCTATGAGATGGGTTTTATAAATACCGTATTTCACAAATGAAGAAACTGAGGCAGAGTGAACTGTGGTAATAGACTGACTCTGCTGCTAAGTAGTAGAGGCAGGATTCTAACCCAGGCTCTGATTCAGAGCCTGTGTTGCTTAGCACTGTACCATGATGCCTCTTGTAAAGACCAGAGATGGGTTAGTACTTGTGGAATAAATACGTGTTCCAGAAACGCTGAGAGCAGTGGGGGATGTGGGCAGATAGGAAATAAGTGCCTTCTTTGGGGGGCACATTGAAATCCCCAGGAGATGTTTTTAAACTACCCATCCCTCTGTAAGCCACTCCCGCCCCCACTTCCGGATGAAACCCTCACCGAGGTCAGTCGCTCTTAGGAGGTGTGCGTTCTCCCTCAAGCATCCTGGGGCGTGAGGAAGACTTTGGAAATCAGTGCTCCAGACCAGTGGGCCTCAAACCTGGCTGCAAATTAGACAAAACCAGGGAGCGTTTTTTTTTTCCCCATTTAAGTTATTTCCTTTAATTACTGTTCTTTTGCACAGAAACTCTCTAATACCATGAGATTATCATCCAATGACTGATTCTGTTTAATGGAATTTTGTTTTCAGAATAGAAATCATGATATTTTAAAATATGCAGTGTACAACATATATTTTGACTCTCTTAAAAAAAATTTCTGAGAGATTGAAACAACAAAAGAACAAAATCCTGAAGTATGAGAATAGTAATATCAGAGATCTATTAATCTATTGTTTTTTAAACAAAGACAAACCAGTGAGCTTTTAAAAACACTGATGCCATGCCTACCTTAGAGGGATTAGGTGATGATTGCGGGGAGTGGGGCCTGGGCACTGGGCTTTCTTGAGGCCACCCAGGTAGTTCTAATATATGGTCAAGCCTCAGAAGCACTTTTCCACTCTCCTTATGAAAAGCAACCAAGGGTTTCGCCAGGCCCACCTCCTTAGCTTAGAGGCGCAGTTCCCTGAACAGATATCAAAGGTGTTAAGTATTTAAAATTTAATTTAATCCAATAAACATTTCATGAGCACTTCCTATATGAAAAAAAGCAAAGAAGCACAAAACAGAACTTTCATCTTTTATGGCAATGAAGCTTCATAATGGGGTGATACAAGCATAGCAGAGAGTATATCACGTAGCTGTAATATACGAGAACACCATAGAGATGGGAAGGAGTCGGGGGTCTAGCGGGAAGAGAGGCTCTGGTGGAGAATGGAAGGGACTCTGAGGACAGCTAAGGAAAATGCTGAGGAAAGCAGAGGAAGCAAAGATGGCGCCTCTTTTCCCTAACTTTTGATTTTGAGATAACTATAGATTCACACACATGCAGTTGTAAGAAATAACACAGAGAAATCCCATACGCCTTTCATGCAATTTTCCCCAAAGGTAACATCTTTCATAACCATAATATATACCACATCTCTTTTATTTTTGACAGAAGCTCTGAGAATAAGTACATTTTTTTAAGTTTAAAATATCCCATTAGATAATTTAATTATGAGCATAGATCAACATTTTATTACAAACTTGTGGGGAAAAAAAAGAGACCTTGCCTGACCTTGGAAGAAACATTTCATGGGAAGAGGAAAATGAGATCACGGTTCGACTGGATACGTGTAAAAAGAATGTCTGGCTGAGATCATTAGATAGTTGACTGACAGTTGGCTAAGTGGATGGGTAGTTTCCCAGAAGTCTTAATCTCATTAAAGTTTAATGTAAGACTGTTTAAGCATTTTATCACACATCTTAATATTCTTCCTAGTAGGAGGCAATGAATTATATCACGAAAAAACTTCTGTCTAAACCGGGTTTGGGACAATTCTTCTTTATCGTAAGCCAAGGAACTAAGCACAGTGTGGAAGACCTGCCTTGAGATTTAAAAGGACTGAACATGATGCCTAGACTTGAGCCCCTGAGGAAGATGGCCCAAGAACAGACCCATAAATAATAGATCAGCTACATGGGAACTTTAGCTCCTGTGTCATTTGACATTTGTTATATGTCATCTCCATAGTAGACTGCGATTCTTCTATAATGTAAGCTAGAGAAGGACAGAAATTTTTATCTGTTATTTACACAGATTTTTTTCCCCTTGAATATTATCAAGCACCTAAAAGGCATGCGATAAATACTAATTGAATAAATTAATTCCTAAACATTGAGATAACCAGTCATACTGCTGGCCCTATATTTAAATCATGTTGTAGGTGAACTAATATTTGGAGAACACATGTGTGAGTGTGTTCTCACACATAAAATTTTAGCCTCGGCTTAGACAAGGACCTCTACCTGGACATGTCCAAGGATCAATCAAGAAATCCTTCATTGTAATTATAATGGGGTATGATTGCATAGAGACAGCATGAGAAAGGTTTTTGTTTGTTTGTTTTTGGCTATTCTATATCCTGATTAGATAGTGGTTATACAAATCTATACACCCATTAAAATTCATAGAATGCATATGTACAATAAGTGAATTCTTTAAAAATATCTGCCACTAAATGCCTACTGAATGGATATCTTGTGGGGTCAGCCATGAACCAAGACTCCCTTCTCTTGGACCAGCCCCTATCTTTACACAGGGTTAAATTTCAAAAGATGCTAATTATATTGTGATATTTCGTCCCCATCTCATCCTTCAGGGCAATTGGCAATGACTAGGCACCAAGCTGGACCAATCGAGTCTCTCTCAGGTATTTGAAATTGAGATTGTGGCCACAAGTCAGTCTCCAAGAGTGGCTAAAAAGGTAACCAAACAACCCACGGATGTGACCAGCCATTTTCCATTAAACTGCTGCAGAAGTGGAGAAAGTCAGTTTACAGAGTAAGAGAGAGAGAAGGATGAGAACCCACCAAAAGCAGTGGAGTTGAAGGAAACGAGAAAGAGAGGCAGACTAATTTAATGGTTCCTCTTTTCAAAAAAAGAAAATTTTCCTCCTAACCCATCTACTTTCTTACTCTTGATTTCGATGAGCAATTCCATGCTTTTATAATATATTCTTGTTTATATTTATACTTATATTTAATCAAATTCGAGTAATCCTGTGTCTGAGAGTGTATGCTCTCGATTAATCTATGTGCCCTTAAACACTAGCTCTATCCCCTTCAACCTTGAGCATTTGGGCAACTCAACTTCTCAGTGCTTTGGTTTCCTCATCTTTAAGGGAAAGATAATAGTACCTTCCAAAGAGCTGTGAGGATTGAATGAGTCCATGTAAAGTTGTACGAGTAAATGCCTGACGTCTAACAAGAACCCAAATGCCGTTATTGTTGTTGTTGCTGTTTCGTTCCCTTTCTCTTTCTCCTTCTCCTTCTTCTTCTTAATACTAAGAAAGCTTTCTTAGAATCTGTCTAAACCCCCAGTCTCACTTCAAAGCAGGAATAGCTATAATTGTTAATGTTTTGCAAGGTAAAAGACCAAAGTCTGGAAAAAATATCTCATTCATTATAAGAACCTGAAGACCTCCCCCAAATCATTAAAGAGCCTCTTGGAGTAATTGTTCTAATATAATGCATGAATTCTGAAAATCAACACATTTATTATATTTCTCTAACTTCTGCTAAGATTTCCTGTGAAGTTATACTACCCGGTGCCAAAAAAGATATTCAAGATCGTTCACCAAGTTCTCTCTGTGGCATGAATATAGTGGGTAGTTATAGATATCTTAAACTTGCATTGTAATTTAGAGTTTACAAAACACTCCCTTGGAACCTATTTCATTTTTATCTTTATGACGGCCCTTCGAGAAAGGTATTACTGTTGAAATTTTACAGATGAGGAAATTAAGGCTCAGACAGAGTCCAATGTCATCCAGATACTTAGTATAGTAGCTCAAATGGAAGTCTCTGGCCCCAAGAATTAAGCTTTATTACAGTAATAATAGTCATGCCTAACCAAATAGCTCTGCAAATGAAGCCAAGCCTGGTCTGGATATTTTCCCTGCTTCTCAGATTCTACTACTAACTCATATGTCCCAGACCTATATATTCAGTGCTTGTAGAAGTGCAGTAAGGTAAACAGACTCTCCTCATTGTACATAGTATGAAGCTACATCCTTAGTATCTCTAGTTCAAGGTCACCCTTTGGATATGGGAATTAGCAAGCGTGTAAACCTAGAGAATCAATGCAAATATCTTTTGACTTCAAATCTAGTATCCCCGCCCCCCATTATATTGCTCTGCCTTTTATATTGCTTTATTCTTAACCCTGAAATTTTAAATTCTCAACCAGGGTTGGGTGGTGGAGACACATGTTCCTTATAGTCATAAAGTTGCTAGATTTGGAAAAGAAACATGCTTGCTTTTCCTAGGGTATAGGGATAGAAGAAAAGCTAAGGTTAATCAATTAATATTGTGTGAACATTATGCAAGAATGAGGTAGATCTATATTCCAACACAGTACAAAATAGAGTATTAAGTGTGTGGGGCGGGGTGGGTAGTGGAGGAGGTAAATTATACAACAGATTGGCTGTTTGCTTAAAATAAAAGGAGCAAAGCTACATAGGTACGTAATAAGTTGGAGTATTTCTCCAGAAAGCCCTCAAAGAGAAGGTATACTAATATGCTAAAAAAGGGGGGAGGGAGTAAATGAAATAATCAATAAATTATTGATTAATCCAAAAGAAAACATAAGCAAATTAAGCAAAAAATTATGACGTTTTTAAATGTTAATACATCGACAATTACTACTTAATGTAAATGGACTAAATACACCTATTCAAAAAGGGATTGTCAACTTGAATCAAAAGAACCAACTATATGCTACTTATAAGAGAAGACCTTGCATATAAAGAAACAGAAAAGGGTGGAAATAAAAAGGTGAAAAAATTGACCAAAGATACACCAAAGCCAGTGTGGCTGTAATAATATCAGACAAAGAATGCTTTACAGAAAGCATATTAGAGACACAGAAGAATGCTTCATAATGATGGAAGGGTCATTCCACCAGAAACATAAATTTGTATGTTCCTAATAACCTAGTCTCAAAACATGTAAAGAAAAAGTTGACAAAAAAGAGAACTAAACAGAGCCCTATCTTTCTTAGTAAATGGATTGAAAAGTGACCAAAAAAAAGTATAGATAAAACATTTTGGAAAACGTCATCAACCAATTTGATATTATTGGCATATATAAATCATTACATCAAACAACCTCAGAATACACATATTTTTTAAGTACACATGGGAAATTTATAAAAATAGATTAAAAAATCAAGTCTCAACAAAAACATACAGAGTATGTTCTCCGACGACAATAAAGCTTAGCTAAAAATCTATAACAGAAAGATAATTAGAAAATCCTCAAATGATTAGAAATTAAGCAATACACTTACTAAATAACACATCAAAGAAAAATCATAAGAAAAATGAGAAATATATTTAAGTGGATAATAATCAAAATATGACATCTCTAAACTTATGGAATAGAGCTTGTTTTAGTCTGCTTGGGTTGCCGTAGCAAAGTATTAAACTGTGTGACTTAAACAACAGAAATATATTTTCTTAAGGTCCCAGGGTTTAGAAGTCCAAGATCGAGGTTTCGGCCGATTCTGTTCCCGGCGAGAGCTCCCTTCCTGGCTTACAGACCGCTGCCTTCTCATAACATCTTCACAAGGCCTTTCTTTGTGGCAGGCAAGGAGGCAGAGATTGAGAGAGGGAGAAAAAGAAAGGAGAGGAGGGGAGAAGAGGGGGAGGGAAGGGGAGGGCATGGGAAGGGTGGGGACGGGGAGAGAGAGCTCTCTACTGTCCCTTCTTTTTCTTTTAAGGACACTAGTTCTATAAAATTAGGGCGCCACACTTACAACTCTAGTTTCGTCCATGAAGGCCCTGTCTCCAAACACAATCACATTAGAGACTGGTACTTCAACATAGGGATTTGGGGGGACATCATTCAGTCCATAACATTGTGCCCTGACCCCCTCAAATTCATTTCCTTCTTTCATGAACGAACGTTCATTTCATCTCAACAGTCCCGAAGGTCTTAATTCATTCCAACGTCAGCTCTACAGCCTACGGTCCAAAGTCTCATCTAAGTATCATCTAAGCCAAGTATGAGTGAGACTAGCACAATTCATCTGGAGGCAAACTTATTCTCCAGCAGTGAACCTGTGAAACCAGACAAGTACGTGCACCCAAAATATGGTGGTGGGACCGGCATATGATAGACATTACCCTTCTAAAAGGGAGAAACTGGAAAGAAGAATGGGGTGATGGGTCCCTAGAAAGTGTAAAAACTAGCAAGGCAAAATCTTAGAGCAGATTCAGAGCATACACAGCCTTCTGGAGAGTCTCGTCCCAGCCCTGCAAGGTATTGCCACCTAGCTGGCACTGGAACTGAGTCTTCAAAAGGTCATTGCACTGTTCTATCAAGCCAGCTGCTTCAGGCTGGAAGGGGGCACGGTAAGATCCATTGCTCCGTTTCATTCACTACGAAATAAATTCCTTGCTTAGAGTGAAGCTGTGCGCAGTACCATGATGGTGAATAGGACATACATCTGCAAGTTCATGAGCAGACGTTTTGGCAAGATTATATCCAGAGGGAGTGTCTATTCCAGTGAGAAGAAAACATCGCCCCTTCCATGAGGAAAGGGGCCCCATGTAATCAACCTGCCACCAAGAAGCAAGCTGATCATCCTAGGGGATGTTGCTGTACTGGGGGCTCAGTGCTGGCCTCTGCTGGCAGGTCGGGCACACAGCAGTGGCCTTAGCCAGGTCGGCCTCGCTGAGCACATGCGTGACCTCTGTCTCCGCCACTTTGCGCAGGAGCCCACTGGGGATGACAGGGTGGCTGGGGAAAGAGGCTGACCACTGTGCACAAACAGGTCAGCCTATCTGCTTGACTAGTAACATCCTCCTCTGCTGAGGTCACCCTTTGGTTAGCATTCACATAGGACGTAAAACAAATAGCCTTCGCATTTTTTTTTTTTTACCCATTCAGAGAGGCCTATCCAATTACCTCTTCCCCCGACTTCCCTGTCACCAAATTTCTAATGTTTCTTCTAAGTCCCTGACCAGCTAAGCCATTGGCCACATCCTGTGAACCGGTAAATAATTACATGTCCAGCTATTTTTCATTCCAAACAAAGTGAACAACCATGTGTCCTGCTCTAAGCTCTGCCCTTTGCCACTTCCCTTCAGGGATGTCCCATAAAGGGACATCTCAGAGCTAAGGCACTCTTAGACATTGGTAGTTTTAAGTGCATATGCTAAAAAAAGGGGGCGAAAATCAAGTTATCTAAGCACTGGCATCAAGAAGATAGAAAAAGAACAGGAAATAAAATTCTTCCCAAAATAATAACAACAACAACAATAATAGAAGGAATTAATGAAACAGAAAGCAGGCAGGCACAAGAAAAACATCAGCAAAGCCAAAAATTGATTCTTTAAAAGGGCAAATGAAATTAATAAATGCCAAGCATGACTGATCAAAGGAAAAAGGAGAGAAAATCTAATTACTGACATTAGGAATAAGAGAGGGAAAATTACTCATGATTCTACAAGCATTAAAAGGATTCTAAGAGGACATATCTAAAACTTTAAGCCAGCACATTTGAAAATTGTTATAAAATGAAGGAATCCCATGAAAAACGATTTACCAAACTAGCATAAGGATTAACAAACGTGAATAATCTTATATCTGTTAAAAACTTTAATCCACAGTTTAAAAGCTTTCACACGTGTGTGTGCGCACGCATACACATGTACACACACACGTTGAATTTATTCCAGAAAAGCATCGTTTGTTTATAATTCAAAATTATATTGGTGTAATTAAACACATTAATATGTTAAAAGAAAAAACTAATATCTCAATAAATACAGAAAAAGCATTCAATACAGCTGGAGAGCCATTTGAAATTTAAAAAAAAAACTTTAAGCAAATTAAAAATGAAAGGGAAATTTCTTAAACTGATGCAGTGTATCTACCAACACTGCAAAAGAAACATATGTACTGGCAAAATACTGACAACTTCCTCTCTGAGGATGGAACCAGACAAGGAGACTGTTGCAATGTACAGGGAAAACAAAAGATAAGGTTCGTAAAGAAACAAAGCTATCGTTATCTCAGGCAGCACGACTGTATACCCAGAAAATTCAAAAGGATCTTCAAAGAAATATCAGAATTAGTAAGCGATTTTAGGAACAACATTGGATGCAAAGTTGAGGCGCAAAACAATAATATTTCTTCACACGAGGAACAAAAAATCAGAAAATGAAAATTCTTTGGATGTCGTTAACTTCAGATGATACCAGAAAATAGTAAATACCTAGGAATCAAATGAAGGAAAAAAACATGTCAGGCCTCTACGTGGAAAGTTACTGAATATTACTGAGGGAAATTCAAGAAGATCTAAATACATAGAAGAATATACCATGTTCATGAATTAAAAGACTCAGTATCTTAAAGATGTCAGTTTTCCAGTCTGCAGCCATGCCACGCTGAATGTGCCCAATCTCGTCTGATCTCGGAAGCTAAGCTGGGTCGGGCCTGGTTAGTACCTGGATGGGAGACCACCTAGGAAGACCAGGTACTGTCGTTGTTAAAAAAAAAAAAAAAATTTCCAAAAAATTATCTATAGATTTAACATAATTCCAATTAAATCGCTAGCAGAATTTTGGGGTAGATCAATAAGTTGGTTCTAAAATATGAAAATGAAAAAGAACTGGAATAGCAAAGAAGAACGAATTTGACGGACTTACACTACTAAATATCAAGATTTACTTTAAAGCTAGTTGTTAACAAGACGCAGTTTTGTGTGATAATAAGTAAATAGATCAAGGGGACTTCAAGAGAGAGTTCAGAAACATACCCTCGTACATGGTAACCTAATTTACAGGAACAATCAGCAGCATAAGAAATAATTAATGCTAGATCGATTTCATACCTATATGGGAAAATAAGCCTTTACTACTGCATACCATCTACAAAACTAATTCCAATAGATTGTAGACTGACGTGTAAAAAGAAAAAAATATATATATAGAAAATAACACAGAATATTTTTGTGATTCTAGTTAAAAAAAAAAAAACTTAAAAAAAAACAAAAACAAAAAGACAGCACTAACCGTAAAGGAAGAAGAAACGGATAAATTGTATTTCATTAAAATTTAAAAATCCAGCTCAAAGAACATCATTTTAGAAGGTAAGTTAGATAGTGGAAGAAGATTCAAATGTGTAACAAAGGACTCATAATCAGATATATAAAAAACTATAAATCAGTATAAATAAGAGAAAGACAACTAATAGTGTTTTTATTGGGCAAAGGAACTGAACAGGCCCTTAAAAGAATATCCAGTGGCCAATAAGCTTGGGAAAAGATGATCCGCATTGTCATTTATCAGGAAAGGGCAACTTAAAACAATGAGGTATCCACCAGAATACCTAATATTAGAGTGAGAATAACAAAGGTCAGCAAAATGACACTCAGGCACTGCCGAGGGCAGTGGAAGCTGGGGGACCGCTGGAGAAGTGACGTGTCCACTCTCTGAGCCCTGAATTTCACTTCCAGATATATTCCCAACAGAAATGAGTATATATGTCCCTTCTACGAATATGTGAAAGATATTCATAGAAGCGTCATTCACAATAGCCCCAGACTGGAGCCCACTCAATTATTCAGCAGTATAATAATAAGCAAATAAACATATGGTGACAGAGTCGTACGATGTATATTACACAGCAACCGGAACGCGCAAGCCTCTTCTAGACAAAGAATTATAGATGACCAAAGAAGCCAGAACCAAAAGGGCACACATGGTACGATTCTATTTATCAAAAATCCAACATAGGAAAAAATTGAAGTATGGTGGTAGATGTCAGCATGATGGTGATCTCGGAAGGACGTGACGGTTTGGAAGTGGGTCGTTTAAAGCCTTCTCGGTAATGGTCACTCTCGGTAGTGGGACCCCTCTGAACATTCACTAAGCTGGTCGCTTACGAGTGCTGTACTTTTGTAAATGCATGTTTTACTTCAATAAGATGCTTTGCAAATACATGCAATGTGATCTCGTTCTGTACACTAAGCTAGCGAAAAAGAACATGTGCTCCATTTATAATTGTAATCATTAACAGTGATAACAGACACTTGACTAGCCAAGTCTATATGACACATGCTCTTCTAAGTGCTGTAAGTATATTAACTTAGTACCGACGAGACTCCTATTAAGTAGGTACAATTATTGTCCCCATTTTACAGATGAAAGAACTGAAGAAGAAGGAGGTTGAGTCACTTGCCCTAAAAGACGCACAGTCAACAGGCGGCTTGCATTCCCCTCGGCCTCCCCCTCCATTCTCCGGCACATTATAATCGCTTGGAAATATTTTCTAAATTCCAAACTGCAGCCAAACCAATTCAATCAGAATCTCCAGAATGGAAAACAAGCAAAAGTATCGTAATTTGTTTTTAAGAAAAACAGCCCCTTGATAAATGTATGTTTGATTGGGCTCTTTTTATAAATGTGGAAGTCGAAGCTTGGAGAGGTTTAACAAGTGCGGGGAATGAATAAGGAAATCAGAATGTGAACCCCACTGTGCTGAACCCTAAGATTTGAGAGTTGTACCGCCTTTCAGTGAACAGAAGCTTTGGATTCTCTTCCGGGTGCCTGAACCTCCATCTTAAAGGCACGGCCCAACAATCTGGGGGGCAGGAAGAGAGGTGTGGTTTGCCCCAAGGGTCTCCTTGTTTCCTCAGTGAGCAAACACGTGGAGGTAGGTAGTCACCTACCCCAAGAGACACATGCCAAGGGTGGGGCAATGGGAGCAGGGCATATTTTCACCCCAGGGCTCCAGCTCTGTTCTGATGCCCATGCTGCAGACCTGTAAAACTGGTCCTTCAATGCCTAAACTTCTTGGAAAGGTGCCCGAAGTAGGCTTGGCTCCCACTCATCTCTCTCCAAAGTGACTGAGTAGCTAGCGCTAGACCGATACTCCAATATGCATATTATGAGAAGTTTGGGTGTCAACTCAGGTGGGCAAGGAGAAAGTCTTCTAACCATAGAAGTATTAAAATCACGTGATGTTGCTAAAAACATTCTGAGAAATAATTCTTTGGAAATCTCTATTATCCAAATCTCAGTACAGGAGAGATCAAAGAAAACAATGTTTGCACAGACTTTATCAATTAAGAGTGCTATAATTGCCATCTCCAACCCGAGGGGGAAAAAAACGAATATGTGCAGTTTTTAAACATATACTTAAAGCCACAAAATGGATTTTGAGTGCAAGTTAAAGCAGCAAAGGCTGCGCAGTGTCTCCCTAGGCCTTACCCAGTTGTATTAGTGAGAAGCAGGCCATGAAGGTAAAAAGTCCCGTGCTTATTCCTAGCATCCCGTGCCCATCAACTTCCAGTCTCCTTAAAGGTCTGTTTTCTTATATAATTAAAATGATACTCACACGGTCTTATGATCGGCTTCCCTGAGTCACCCACTCCTTTGCAATTCAAATGAAATTAGCTTAAGCCACAGACCAGCTGCTGTGGAAACGCTCGGCCCTGACCCCCTTCTCTGTAGAGATTCTTGAGAAGCGGGACAGGGTGGTCGCCATCACTTAATGGTTTCTAACTCAGAGCCCTACGATTCAGGCGAGACCGTTCAGTTCGTGGATAAACACGCTCTGCCCATTTCTGCGCAGTTACCAGATAAGCCTCACCCTCCACCCCACCCCAAACTCAAGCTGTAAGTACAGCAGACTTTTACTAAGACTTTGGGACGAGGAAGAGGATCCTATTTACACCACATCGCAACCAAGAGCACAGCAGTAAAGCGCCTGGCTATCTGAAAAACCCTTCGCTCTCTCTGCCTGCCGACAGGGTTCCTGAGATCCACCCAGCTCAGCCCCATTTCCTCTCTCCTTCCTCCCCTTTGTTCCAGGCAAACCGCAACTCCCCAACTCCCAGGCTTCTGTCTCTCTCTTCTGCAGGTCCGTTTCAGTCTCGTTCCTTCGCTGGCTGCTTTCTAACTGTGCTGTATCCCCTCACCACCCTCCAAACACGAGCGGTCGACACGAAGCTCTTTTCCAAACAGCAGCAAGGAACTCGGCTGCCGGATCAAAAATTATTAATTTTTACCCTGCTTCGATCAAACGATATCCGTTTCCTTCTACTTCTAAGTTCAACCCGCAGATGGTACCTAACTTGTGCCAGGTACCGAGTTACTTGGGATATAGTGGGTGAAATGACTAAGTTCCTAATTTCATCAAGCTCCCAAGAGGAGGCTCGACAATTCCTTATTTACTTGGAAAAATACAGTAGAGTCTTCTGCATTAATGAATGAATAAGGGGTATTATTTCCACATCTGTGATTTGGAAGTCAGACTTGTATACATAATAATAACAACAATTCCTTCTCTTCCTCTTAGGATATCCGCCCAGACCCTCTCTTTCCATAAATGGGGGAACCATGAGCTGCGGAAGCAATGTTCCTAATTCAACCTCCACTAAATCCGCCTTATCGAAACCATCTCCATTTCTTCTGCAAAACATACTGAGTCGTCTCCACAGAAAGCTGAAAGCTCGTGGCTAAAAGGCACCTCTAATTCTCCTGCTAGATTAACCATCCAACTTCCAGTTCTAATTGTATCAGATAAGATACAATTAGACTGTATTTTTCCAAATAAAAACCTTTTCTCTCCAGAGCAATTCTAACGCAGGCTGTTGGGAAAAAAAGTAATTCTGTTTTTTTCCCTATCTCGTGCAGATGACCGCGGATGCTTCCGAAAGAGTTTGCCGAGACTGTGCAAAATTCACCTCCTCCTTATCGCTGAGGATAATTCCAACCTTCGTTGGCTGGAAGGAAACAGAAGCGGCTCCATCAGTTGAACCAGTTACCTATTCTTGAATAACAAGTTCCCCAGTGCTCGATGATTTAAAACAATAAGCGCTTATTGTTGCTCATGAGTCTGAGGGTGGGCAGGGGAGTTCTACCGACCTGGGCGATGCTTGGGTGATCTCATCTTGTGAGTGGGGTCAGCTGGCAAAGCCGCTGGGAGCTGGCTGGTCAAGGATAACATTATGTGTCTTGTGGCTGCTCTGCTGTTGGCTGGAGAAAAGGTTGTGACTGAGCCCTGTGGCTCTCTCCATCCATCAGGCTCGCTCATGGCAGCTAGACAGAGATCCAGGCGAAGAAGCAGAAGGAGCAAGGCCTGTAGAGGTCTAGTCTCAGTGTGGACACGCTGTCACTTCCACCACGTTCTATTGGCCAAAGTAACTTACAAGGTGAGCCCAGACTCAGTGGGAAGGGAAATAATTCTACCGATTAACAAAAGGAGCTACAAAGCCATACCGCAAAGATTGTGGATACGGGGAGGGATGGTGAATCAAAACCATTATTGTAATCAATGTGCCACATTGATTACATTGATTGATAAGGCTGAGGCAGCCTTATCAATCTTTTTTATCTTTCAAATTCACCTGAAAATTTTAGTACTGAGAAGAAAGTCAGTGCGTTCCCTTCCATTTCAGACATAGAAAGTTATGAGACAAAGTGGCTCTCACCCAAAGAATCAAAACTATACCAAAAAGCTATACCAAAAAACTGAACACACGCTCACACACACACACACACACACACATGCACGCAAAACCTCAACGAGCTAGATAAAGAAGAACAAAGTAAGCATAAGGGAGAAAAATCATAAAGAGCAAAAGTTAACAGAGTAGAAAATAGGAAAACAAGACAGAAAATAAAGTGTCACAAGCTGGTTCTTTAAAAGACTAATAAAATTGATAAATCCCTACCAAGATTGAAAGAAAAAGAAGAGAAACTGTAAATCACCAAGAAGAAGAATGCAAAGAGGAACGGCGTTGCAGATCACACAGACATCGAGAGGAAAGTAAGGGAGCATGTGGAACACCTTTATGTCAAATTCGAAAACTTAAATAAAATGAATAGATTCCTTGAGAAAGACAAATGATCAAAACTGATATAAGAAGAAATTAAACACCTAATATATCCTTCTATGTATTAAATAAATTGAGTTTATAGTTTAAAAACAAAAACAAAAACAAAAACAAACACTTTCCCACAAGGAAACCTTCAGGCCTAAGTACTGTCACCAGGGAATCACATGACACTTTTAAAAAAAATTATATCAGTTCTACATAATCCTTTCAGAAAACGGAGGATAAGACACTTCTCAACTCATTTTAGGAAGCCTGTATAACACTGATATTGACACTTGGCAAAGATTATTACGGAAAAGAAAATCACAGACCAAAATACCTCGTAAAGAGATGCAAAAATCCTTAACAAGGCCTTAGCAAAAAGAATCCAGTAATACTTTTTTAAAAAGTTAATACATCGTAACTAGGTAGGATTTATCCTAGGAATATAAAATCGATTTAACGTTCAAAAATTTAATTAATATACTATACCACATTAGTGAAAGAAAAGAGACAAATTATATAATCATCCCAATAGATGCAGAATCAATACTTTTTTGTGATTTTAAAAAACTCAGCAAACCAGAAATAAAAAAATAACCTTTCTCAAGCTGATAAAGCAAATCTATGAAATATCTACAGATACCATCATATCTCTTATCATACTTAATGTTAATCCTTTTCTCCCAGATTAAAAACAAGGCAATCGCGTTTGCTCTCACCACTTGCATTCAATATTATACTGAAAATGATGACCGGTATAGTAACAGTAAATAAAATGTATAAATATGGGAAAAAGGATAAAATTCTAATTATCTACAGACTACATTGTAGATGTAGTGTGTACAAAGAAATCAACCAAACCGTTAGAACTGGTTAGTAAATATAACAGTCACAGCACACAGGTTGCTATCCAAAAATTAATGTGTAACATATATACTAAGCTGACATGATCCCTATCAAAATTCCAGCAGGCTACTTATTACACATACACAAGAGAATTCTAAAATGTATATGGCAGTACTGCAGATCTAGAATAACCAAAACAATACTGGAAAAGATGAACAAAGATGGAAAACTAATACTATCTGGTTTCAAGTCTTAGTCTAAAGCTACAGTGATCGTGACAGTTTGATAGTAGGATAGAAAACTAGATGGAAAAGAACAGAATATGTAAAAATAAACCCACATGTATATGGTCAGTTGTTTTTCAAAAAAAATGCCAAGTCAATTTTATGGGGTAAAAATATCTTTGTAACAATTATTGTTTAAACAACCGAGTTCTACATAGGAAAAAAATGAACCTTGACCCCTTTTCTCCGTCTATACAAAATTATTCAAGATAAATCATGTACTTAGACATAAAAAGCAGAACCTTAACATTTCTAGGAAAAATAAAATAAAATATTCTCATGACCTTGGGTGGATGAAGGTGTGTTTTTTCTTTTAATAATAGAACACAAAGAACAAAAATCCTAAAAATAAAATTTTGAAAAATTAGACTTCCTCAAAATTAAAATTTTCTTCTCATCGAAAGACATCATTAAGACAATGAATGGGCATGGCGCAGAGTGGGAAATAGATTTACAACATCTACATAAAACAACAAACTTGTATCGAGACTAGATGAAAACCATAAGTCGATAATTTTGAAAACGAGCAACCTAAAATTTTTTAAATTCACAAAATACTTGAATAGATGCTTCACAAAAGATATACAAGTAGCCAACAAGCATTTGAAAAATGACTCAGTATCATTAGTCATCATGAAAATATAAAGCACTGGACACCCACGAGCATGGTTAAAATTTTTAAAAAATTAAAAAACGACAACACCAAATGTTGATAAGGATGCGGAAGAACTGGAAATCTCACACTTCCCTGGAGTGAGTGTACAAACGTTACTCCCACTTTTTAGAACCACGCGGCAGTGTCTTAGAAAAGTTAAACACATATGTATCCTCTGGTCCTTGTATTCTTCTTAGAGGTTTCCCCAAAAGAAAGACAAACATGTTCACCACGGTCTTGTACAGAATGTTCTTAGCCATATCGATAACTGCCCCAAAGTGGAAACAAAATCAATATCCATCAATAGGAGAAAGTTGAATCCTTAGAATGCATTTATTGCTACTCGGCAATAAGAAGAATGAACTACGAATACACACAACAACACACACAAATCTCAAAAACAGTGTGTTAAGCAACAGAAGCCAGACACAAATGACCCGAACCACAAGAGTGACCACACGCATAAAATCCGCATACGGACGAAGCTAACCCAAGGTGATGGAAGTCAGGTAGTGGTTGCGGGCAGTGGAGCGGGGAGGGGAAGGAAGGAACCGACTGGAAAGCAGCCGAAGGGTTTCTGGGAAGAGGAAGGAAGATCTGTGTCATTCAGAGTGGTAATGACACTGGTGTATACAACTGTCGAAACTCGTTGAACCGAACACTTTAGATGGTGAATTTTCCTGTATGTTAACTACATCTCCGTGAATACAAGAAGATCGTTTCCTCCACATGTCTAGTTCAGGACCTGATTTCTTCATTGCAGAAGAGCACGGTGCTTGAAAAATTAAGATTTTAAGACATGAGATAGAAGTATGCACATTTGCAAGTCAATGCTGTGAAATAATTGCTACGTAACGGAGCCATCACGATTCGCGTGTAATGGGCCAGACTCCCACAATGTCACGGGTTGTGTCCGACTCCCAGCACCGCCTCATTCGTGATTTGGTGACCACACTGTCACAACTACACCACTGAGCTTGACGGCGCCAGCTTTGATGTCAGACAGACCGAGGTTCGAACTCTGGCTCAGAAAATGTCCTGCTATATAGCTTCACGTTCTTCTTTTATTAATTCTGTGAGCCGTTAAGTCTAGCGGGGGTCAGGTAGGTATTTCAACCTATTAAATGGCCCTACTTGAGACCTCCTGGTTTTAGGTCTGTCTGTAAGGGTCACAAGATTTAGCATCAGTCCCAGTGGCCCGAGCCACACCAAAATTATAAATGGATGCTTTCTTCAGCCCCTCACACCCTCGGCCACCACCCACCACCACCACCTCCCCTCCCCTACTTTGGGAGACAGCAAACAAATGACAAGCTGTGGCGCCAAGGGGCGTAGATATTGCAAAGTGCAGCCAGAATGTAAAAACGCTTTTCTTGAACAAGACTGTCACGGGACACAGAGTCTACTTATTTTGGGGTTATGTGTGATGAGGGTGTCACTCTGCAGCCCCGGATTCTCATTTAACGTCCCTCAGGCATGCAATTGTTCGACAGGCTTAAAACACACGAATCTATTTCCAAAGACAGAGACAGACATCAAGGTCCCCTGCCCGAGCGTGTGGGAGAAAGAGCAAATGGCAAAAGCAGCAGCTGCAGAGGGGGAGCCCACGGACGGGCGCCGCTGCATTTGTTTGAGTGGAAGCAAGGAAAATGCTCCTGGGATATTTGAAAACTTCCTCCATCCACCCCTGTAACTGCCCAGTTACCCTAGACCTCCTCGCCAAAGTCCCGGATGCTTATATTTTTCCTTCTTCCTGGAAATAAATGCAACCCTCTTCTCCTAATGTAAGGCAAGCAAAGACCTCCAGATTTAGCCACTAGTGCTATGGGGACCCCCAGATAATTTGCTGAACCAAGAAGGAGGCCCAGCAGCAGCAAGGTGACGAGAAGTTCCTTAGATGGAGCCACGTGCTCTTCATTCATTCACATGCTGTCCTCTGGGCAAGGCAATTTTAAATCAGCCAGTGGGTCTTCCTGGACTTATAAAAATAGAAACACAACCAGATTTGAGGTTCGGTTGCCCCCTGTTCCCCGGTGCCACCCCAGCTGGAAGACACCCAGGAACAGGGTTATATAGTCTCTTTGGCAGAAATGGAGATTAACAGGTGTTAAAGACAGATTAGCAACTAAATGAGTTTTTTCCTGGCAGGATCAGTATTCAGACAATGGAAGGTTTTAGAGAGCAGAAGAAATTTGCCTGTATCTTCCAGGGCTGTGCACACTCAAGAAGCCAAAGTGTTAACAGTGGACCATCACTGGGATCAGCAGCAGGCAGGCACTCAGAACATGCAGCTGAGATAAGATGGGGTCACAGCGGACTTAGTTCTGTTTCCGGGGGCACTGCCTGGGGGCGGGGGGGAGGGAGGAAGTTCTGCTTTTGTACTTTCCTTTCTCTCTTGACTCAGATTCTGACTCTAATTTCAATACCCCTGCAATTGGCACAGAACCTTCTTTCTGCACCTTGTGGTTTGGCCCCGGGGCTGGCGGGCAGAGAGGCGAGTTTGAACAGACTCAGATCAAACAACACTGTCTTAGTTCAGTCAGCTATAATAAAAATACCACAGACTGGGGGTCTTAAACACCAAACACTTATTTACACACAGTTCTGATGACTGGGAAATCTAAGATTAAGGTGCCTGCAGACATCAGAACTGGGGTCTGGGGAGAGCCCTCTTCCTGGTCTGCAGGAGGCTTTATTTGCTTTATATCCTCACGTGGCTGAGACAGTGAAGTCGTCTCTGCCATGCCTCCCCTTAAAAGGGCACGAATCATATTCCTGAGTGCTCTACCCTCCAACCTAATCACCTCCCACAGGCCCCAGCTCCTAAAACCATGATGCTAGGCGTCGGGCTGTATCGTGGGCTGTATCGTTTGAAATGTGGGGTGAAAGGTGCAAATCTTCAATTCATAGCAAACATCAAGTTAATAGTCAACTAGGTTTTTGGAGCAAGAAAGTAAACAACTCTGTGCTAAGCACCTACTATGCAACATGCCTTTTGCTAGGCCTTTTCATCATTTTATATTAACTCAATCGACAGATTAACCCAAAGGACCAAGGCCACATGGGAAGATTTGGCACAAGGGAAACTAAAGACAGATCGAGCTCCTTATTTCTTTTCTTCCCATGGTTTTGTATTTCCTTCTTAACGTTATTTTGAATTTGTTTGGGCTCAAATTATATTACACCCTTGTCATCTCCATTAGCTAAAATGTATTTATGGCTGATTATGCATGCAGAAAATAAATTAAATATCTGAATAACATTACCAGTAATTGGTGAAATTGCCTTATGTTTTCACATCCTTACAACAAAAAAGGCATCAACAAATGACCAGGGGGTGGGAGTGGGGGGAATAATCCACTGTAATTGTCCATATTACCATAGAGAGAGGACACAGACACAATTATGGGCAATTTCAGTGTCTAAAAAATCAAATGTGATAAAAATTATATGGAAGTTAACCAAAAAAAAAAAAATTTACTTGAACTGTGGCTCCACAACAAGTGGTAATCAGGATAAAAGAAACTAGCTCCTGCTCTGAAAAATGCTCCACTGACATGTAAGTTGACACAGAATCTCTTCAATTTCTACAAAATATAAACCATCGCTGAAGTGCTCATTTAGATTTGCTTGAGTGATTCTTCACAGTTTCCCTTCAGGAACCACTGGTTTATTGGTGAAATATTTAGGTTGATTTACAGAGAGATTCCAGTGTATTTTAGTTTCTCAATTCCTAAGTACCACCTCTAGCATAGTTTGATATACATACTAGATCAGACTGGTATCATCTTTCCTCAGGTTGCCTATTTGTGTTTTTTGAAAAGGATATACATTAAAAACATTTAATAACCATAATAACTATGGTGGTATAGGTACTGAGCGATTGGGAAGGATGCCAGCTGTTGCATTTGAGTGAGGTCCTGAGATGCCACATGTGCAGGCAGGGGGCCCCAGAAACTGGGCTGCACAGGGAAGCTGCTAAATGGCAACCAATATGGAAGTCTTTTCATACTTTCATGATGGGGCAACTGTACCAGCGTGTCCTAGTACCTGTCAACACTGCACAGACGCAGAGATGAAAGACCAAAGTCTGGCCTCTCACTTTGCCTCTAGTTATCCAGGTGGCTTCTGTCAGCATCTTGCCACATGGACACCCCGGGAAATGGCACCCCTGCAGGTCTCTGGCAGGTAATGCGGCAGCCCAAGCCAAAGACCATTTCTACAAGGACACACCTACCCTTTCAGCATCGATACCTTGAAAACCACAGTCCTCCCCATGGAACACAGCAGCTGGGGCCCAAGCACAGTTCACACCATTTTGACTTTTCAAGTCAAAGATGTGCAAAATTTTAAACAGAGAGGAAGGCTCCGACTCCACCCACAGGAATCCAAAGCAAAAGATAAACCAACGGAGAGATGTGGCAGGGCCTGCATCTCAGGAGAAACAACTTTTTCATTTACACCTTCAGAGCGACCTTTATAACGTGCAGATCCGATCACGTCGGGCCATGCCTCAGACTTCCTCAATCGCCAGCCCTGTAGCAGGGCACACGAGGGACTGGCCTCCGCTTGCTTCTTGCTGCCTGTGCCCTAGATCCAAGCAGTAGTCAACCAATTGTGTGTCAGAACGCATCACGTTGTCTTACGCCACCCCCCACTTCCGCTCCATTACGACCCATGTCTTACGTCTCGGAACTGTTTGCTAGAGAATGACCCAGTTGTCTTCATCCAAGTATCCTGAGTAACAGAAGGCTTGGTGAGTATTAGCTCACCATAATTTTTGTTGGATAGATCATCCAACATCATCGAGCAGTTTCAAATCATCAAAAACAGTGGCCAGATTGTCACAGGTCTTTGAGGAAATAAAGATATGTCCGATCTCTCCTAAGATCATGAGATTGAAAATAAGCAAAGCTGAACAATAAAAAGACTAACCATATCCAGGGAGATGGCGGAGGATGACAAGGCACTGGAACCCTCTATGGAGCAACTGCATGGGACACAATCTAGCAGCTTCTTAAAAAGTTACACATACACCTACTATGTGGTTCCGCCATTCCAGTCCTGAGTATTTATCCAGGAGAAATGAAAGCGTCTGTTCATACAGACTTTTTACACAAATATTCATAGAAGCTTTATTTATAATAGCTCCAAACTAGAAACAACCAGATATTCTTAAACAAGTGAATAGATAAACTGTGCTCCATCTATACAATAGAATACTGCTCGGCAATAAAAAGCAATGAAGTATTGATATAGAAAACGACATGGGTGAACCTCAAAGCCATGATGCCAAGTCACCAGACAACAAGAGTACATTCTGTATGATTCCATCTATACGAAATTCCATCTATACGAAATTCTAGAAAATTCTAGTAATCTCTAGGGACAGAAAGCAGGTCAGGGCTTCCTAGGAGAGAGAATGGGAAGGGGTAGGAAAGAGAGACTACAAAGCGGCATGAGGATATTTGGGCGGGTGATCAATATTCACTATTTTTATTGAGATGATGGTTTCACAGGTATAGAGATAAGTCGAGATTCATCAGATTTTATGCATTAAATACGTACAGTCTGGTATATGTCAATTATGCCTCCATAAAGATATAAAAATTAAAATCCGAGCTGAACAGTCAATGTGATTTGGGGAAATTACTATTAGATATTAAGAAGTAAAATGGGCATCTGATTCTAGAAGTATAAGTTAGAGATTGAGAATAGTAACCCTTTAAAAGAAGGCAAATTTAAAAAAAAAAGTCTAACAGTCAAAGCTGTCCAATGATAAATAAACTGGCCTCAGAGGTAGTGAATTCCCAGTCCCTAGAAGTATTAATTTGATGACCATTAAATAGTCCTAGAAATGAATTCTTGCCCCTGATGGGGCAATTATCTTATCTGACCCCTGAGATTCTTTTACACTCTAAATTCATTCATCCACTGAGACCACACAGGCATGTATATTTGCTAGTAGCAAACTCCCTGTTATTCAGGCTCATGAAAACAACCATTAGGAATTTTCCTCAAGAATGAAAGAAGTGAAAATAATTTAAAGGCCTAGGACTTCAAAAAAGGAGAGTTGAAAGGAAGTCACTTCTTCAGATATAGGAATTACGAGCGAACACAAAGAGAACCCGGAGCGATGGCACTTTGGGATGGGAACGGCTGGGTGGCAGAAAGACAGTCTAGCTATGAGACTATTTGGCGGGGGGTGGGGGGTGCTCAGTACTGGGGTCTAGAAATCCTAGGATGTTGTAAGAAACAGAACTGGAGGTCTCAGTGGGCTTAGGAGGCTGGGGTCTAGGAATGCTTCATTACGGATGCTGTTGGACTTGGTCTGGAATAAACTTTTAGAAACAAAACAGACCTCTGTGTTCCAAAACCTCAGATCACTTCCTGTCGTCCTTAGAATACCATTAAAATTATTTACCAGGGCTATGCTGGTACTAACTGAAAATAGCAAGACGCAGAGAAATGTACAAAAAAATGGGATGGTATTAAAAACAAGGACAGTATAAACTCCGTTTGTGTGTATATGTATTCTACGTGAGCATTTTACACGAGGCGCTCTCGATGGCGACTCTGAATTAAAACTTGTCCAAAAGCCTGTCCCAGGTCCTCCACGAGCCCCACTCTGCCATATGGCACTGCTCTGAGCGGTGGATGGGGATCATTGCTGGAAGCAGAGAGAAGGGTCCGAGGAGGAGCAGATTTATCCCCCACCAGCCACCTGGTGAAGCACTTACCTGGATGAAACAATTAAATGATCAACTGCGTGAATGGTAACAAGATGCCAAAGGGAAGAAAATTGACTTGGGTAAGGGGAAAATGAGGTCAACTTGCTCGCTCCTGAAAACCAAGGTGAATGTTAAGGGCGGACCCTTCTCCTTATCTCACATTTCTTCCTTGGCTCAAAGAAAAGAGAAAAATGCTCCTCTCTGTGGGAAGGACGTCGCCAATTCTCTCTCCACTCCTTGGTCCTCCCACAGGAAGGAAGAAAGGCCTAACGCAATGGGCCAGCCTGCAACACCCGTTGGATCGGGGTTTACCGAAGGGCAGGGATAGGGTGTCTCGGAGGTAGGACCCACTGTGCACCACTTCCTCTTTGAACACATCCCAGACGGCCCTCTCCTTCTATCTTCTGTGTCCCATGGGCCTACGGGCCTCATCCCAGCTAGCTGGATGCATAACTCAAGTCAGACCTGACCTACAAGTCGACTGTCTTCAATTCCAAGAAGCAAGAGTTGGAGGCTCTACTCAGCCTCAGGCCATGTTTTTATTCAAGGTGTAACCAGAGACTCTGCTTTGGATGTGTTTTCGATGGCTGGGCAGCTGTCAACAAAATGGAACCATGTGCTTGGTCTGGGAGCCCGTCAGTCAGAATTCCGGAAAGAAAGCGAAGAGACTGGTGATTAGCTCATAAGGGGGCAGTCTTCATGAATGGGATCCGTGCTCTTATATGACAGAGCCCAGAGAGCTCCCTAGCCTCTTCCACATGTAAGGACACAGAGAGAAGACAGCCATCTATGGACCAGGAAGTGGGTCTACTCCAGACACCAAAACTGCCGACACCCTGATCTTGGACTTCCCAGGGCCCGAGAACTGTGAGAAACAAATTTCTGTTGTTGATAAGCTACCCAGTCGGTGGTGTTTTGTGAGAGCAGCCCGAATGCATCAAGACACAGTTAAAATAACTAATAATGGCACCAGAACTCTATCTCCCTCTAGTTCCACAGAGCTCTTCATCACGGCACTATTCCACCTCCTTAAACACATGAAGAAATATTATAATTATTATCATGTTATTATAATCGGAAAGAGAAAAACACAGAACCAAGTACGCCTGGCAGCTCCTCTAAGCCAAAGATAAGCACAGAGATGGCAGGTGGTGTAGTGGGCAAAGGTCCAGGTTTGGTCTCAGAAGACCTGAGTTCAAGTCTCAGTTGTACCATGAAGCTTCAGCCCCTTTGTCTGGGAAACTCAGTGTCCTGGCGGGGCTCAGACGAGGTCATACACAGGAAAACATTTTACACATTCAACACTATGCCTGAACATGCATATACATAATATGCTGGTAGCTTCCATTGTCACAAATCACCAAGTTTGAGTTGACCCAGTGGTTCTCCAAAATGAGAGGCAATTCTGTCTCCCAGGGGATACTGGGCAACATCTGGAGACATTCTTGGTTGTCACAACTTGGGGGAGGGGATGCTGCTGACATCTAGTGGGTAGAGGTCAGGGATGTCACTAAACATCCTATAATGCTCAAGACAGCCCCGCAAACAAAGAATTATTCAGCCCAAAATGTCAGTAGTGCCAAGGCTGGGAAACACTGGTTTGGAATGAATTCATGTGTTATAACAATTTAGGAAGAGATTTGATGCTCAATAGGCATTTGTTGAATATCTGTATAGGAAACCAAGGAAATAATTAAGCCCTACAATGTAGTTAATCCGAGAGAGCAATGTCAGAATAAGTGAACGGATGTGAGTAAGACAGGTAGATGGAGGGATATGCTACATCCTTGCTCCTCAAAGTGTGGTCCACGGATCAGCTTCGCCCTCACCTGGGAACCCGTTAGAAAGGAAAAACCTCAGACTCTACCCCGATCTACCAAATCAGAATCTGAATCTTAGCAAGATCCCTAGGTTATCGATAGATATGTTCAAGTCTGAAAAACACTGTCCTGGAATTCACACTCGATGGTGGGTTCATTTCCAAGAGTGGTCCTAGGTTCCACTGACTAGTGCAGAAACTGGGGTCTCTAACGTCAGCCCAGCTGAAGCATCTCTCTTGGCTATAACCCAACTCTATCCACAGGTGGCATTTCCACCTGGATACTCTCCACTTGGATAACAGAGAGCGGGTCCCCCAGGCACGTTAGCAGAGCTTTCTTTCTCTTTGTTCACAGAGTAGAATGCTGAACATAATGAAATATGGCACATCATCAATACCCCCTATGCAGAAACTGCACAGAATGCCACAGCTGAAAGATTCTTTGAAGAGGAAAGGAAAATTCTATTGCAACTTTTATTTGGAGTTTGATTGCTTCATTGCCTCTTGCCCTCCAGGTGAAGGGCCAGCCAAGAAAAAATGCATTCTGTGTGACGCCATGAGCTCAGATAGCATTTTAAGTGTCATATCTTGTTGCACCTGGAAAGGAAAAGAGGTGCTCCGCATTAGCCCCAAAGCCAAACAGGCCCCCAAGTCAGGATTATCATATTCTTCTTTCAAAGAACAGCATGGCGCTGCTCTAAGTATTGGACACGTATTAATTCGTGTAATACCTGTGAGGTATTGCTCACCCTATGAGGCAGGAACTGTCAAAATCCCCATTTCACAGATGAACAAACAAGCACAGAGAAGGTGAATAACTCTCCCCGGGCCAGGGAGCTAGGACGTGGCGAAGCTGAGATTTGGACCCACTGTGTCTGTCTTCAGAGCCGGTGCTCTTAACCCCTCCACCATACTCTTCACACTTGACTGTATCTTAGGGACTCTGCAAGGATATTATGAGAATCAAGGGGATGGAATTTCTGCCCTGATGGAATAGCCAGCCTGGAAACGGGAGACAGAGGAACAGATACAACAGAGCGCATTAGGCGCTTAGAGAAAGATGTACTCTTTTTTCTGTTTAGCACCATTGCATCCCTCCTTATTCTCTGTCCTTATTCTAATTTGACTTCATGTTTTGGAATCAAGAAAAATGTTACAACGTATCAGTCACCTTCTAGGTGGTCATTAAATAATGTTTGAATGAATGAAGTAATTCACGAGTGAATGTGGTCTTATGGCTGATTTTGAGGAAGTAAGGCACTATGAATGCTAATAGGCTCTTAGAGAAAATGTCTGCTCCCTGCCCCGCATCTGGCACTATCGTCCAAGCCCCATCCTTATTTGTGGGACTGCACCCCCATTCCGCCACGTGGCTCCCAGTGGAGTTTCTGTGGCTTTGTACTGTAGCACCCCGTTTGACTGGCCAGGGGTGACCTCCTCATTTTAGCTGGACCAATGAGCTCCCTTCTTCAGGAATTTTGGAATCAGGAGAATTAAAATCAGAATAATCTCTCTAGGTAGTTAAAACTGCATGATGAAAAAAAGTGGAACCCGTCGGCATCCACATGATCAACCCCAGGGAGAAGGCCCATCTGCAATAAGAGAGCTGCATAAAGCTTTATGCTCATGTGCAGCCGAGAGCCAAAGATGAGAGGTAGAGAGAAATTACTTCTGACATCGTTCGGGTCTCTTTTTCCAGACTCCGAACCTCTCTGAGCTTTCATTTCCTCTTTTGTAAAATAAGAGGACAGAAATCATACCTCAAAAGGCTATGGTCTCACCCCATTCAAGGAAGAAGGGGCTCCAACCAGACAATGTTTGAGCAATGGGGCAGCTGACTGTCCCTCCTATATTCTCGCTCACAGTCCCTAGTACCAGAAAGCAATACCAGTTGAGAGAATCCAGTTCCTTTTGTCCTTGAGTTCCATCAAACAGCCTTCTGATTCCTGAGCACAGGTGATATGGAGAAAGGGTTGCCCTGATGGGCAGTATGAACAGGTAAGTCTCTATGTCTCAAGTTTGTCATAAATAAAATGATGTTTTAAATGTACTCAACTGGCCTCTTGGGTCTTTGGATGCTGTGAGCCATCTCTCAGGGTTTGCTCACCTGGATGGGCTCAGTATTCGAATTCTGCTCCCATGGGGCTGAAAGAGCCCTCTTGGCTCTCACCAAACATCTGGCCTAAGCGAGGTGGTTTTCCATGCCCATCACAAGGCTTTACTTCTCAGTGGAGAATCAGGAGCATCAGTGAGTTCCAACCACAATACGATCAATGGAAACAGCCCTTAAAAATCCCTAGGCCCATGGTTTTCACATTTTTCTCTGAGATTACCAGGGGAGAAGTGGGGAGGTTAAATAAGATGGCCCTTCTACTGGCTTCCACCACTGCAACTCTACTCTGATGTGCTTTAAATATTTGGGTTTTGCATGTGTTAGCCAGAGTTCTCCAAAGAAACAGAACCAATGGGAGATAGACAGACAGACAGAAGAGGGGATTTATTATAGGAATTGGCTCAAATCGTTATGGAGACCAAGAAGTCCTACAATTTGCTGTCTGCAAGCTAGAGAACCAGGGAAGATGGTGGGGTATTTCAGTCCAAGTCTAAATGCTTGAGAATTAGAGGAGCCAATGGTGTAAATCCTCATCAGAGTCTGAAAGCCTGAGAACCAGGAGTACCGATGTCAAGGGCAGGAGAAGATGGGTGCCTCAGCTCACTCAGAGAAGAGTAAATTCACCCGCCTCCACCCTTTTGTTCTATTCAGGCCCCCAGTGGACCAGATGGTACCCGCTTACATGGCGAGGACCACTTACTTCCCTTAGTCTGCTGGTTCATACACCAGTCTCTTCCGGAACCACCCTCACAGACACACCTAGAAAAAAGGTTCTACCAGCTATCTGGGTACCCCTCAGCCCAGTCAAGTTGACACATAAAAGTGGCCACCACATAGCATGTGATACATTCTGACATTTTCTATTTTGTTTAAAAAATTTTTAAAAGCGACCATGTGAGGATCTGGGAGTCTGCTGGTTCATACACCAGTCTCTTCCGGAACCACCCTCACAGACATACCTAGAAAAAAGGTTCTACCAGCTGTCTGGGTAACCCTCAGCCCAGTCAAGTTGACACATAAAAGTGGCCACCACATAGCATGTGATACATTCTGACATTTTCTATTTTGTTTAAAAAATTTTTAAAGGCGACCATGTGAGGATCTGGGCAAGACGGTGGAATAGTAAACACTGTGCTTGCCTCCGCCCATGGCCACATTTAAATGACAACTAAATTATAGAACAATCTACCTGGAGAACCATCAGAAGACTAGATGAACAGAAGTCCTATAACTAAAGAAATAAAGAAGAAGCCACGATGAGATTGGTAGGAGGGGCAGAGACATGAAATGGGCTGGCCACACGCCTACATGTAGTGGTTAAGAATTGGGAATCTGCATTGGCCTGGTAAGAACTGTGTGCTTCACCCTGGTGATTCCATGGAAACCCACCCCAACCAATTCATGCAGGTGGAGGCCCTTTTGGTCACAGGCAGCCAGACCCAGCCTGCGCTACAGTCTTTCTTGGACAATTCTTGGGGGTCTGCAGGCCCCAGCTGGGTGGCAGCTGGCCTCGGTGTGCTCTGAGCCTTTTGCTGAATGGCCAGAAGCTCAGCATTCGCACCAAATCTCAATCTGCATTAACTTGGTGAACCCCTCTCACCCTGCCCTGGTGACTCCCTGAGACTCCGCCTCACCCAACTGGCTTACCACCCGAGGCTCTTTCAGTGGCTGAGCCTTACAGGCCACTGGCAAGCCTTGGGGTGCCCTGAGCCTTTTGCTGAGCTGCCCAAGGCCCAGTACCAGTGGCAGCCAGCCTCAGTTTGTAGCATGGCCTCTCCCATGCACCTCCAGGTCCAGTATAAGCAGTGACCAACCACAGCAATCAGGCAAGAAAAAGAAATAAAAGACATCCAGATTGGAAAGGAAGAAGTAAAACTGTCATTTGCAGATGACATGATAGTATCTATAGAAAACCCTAAAGTTCCACCAAAAAACTATTAGAACTGATAAAATCAGTTCTGTTGCAAGATAAAAAATTAATATTCAGAAATCAGACATTGAAGAAGGAAATTGAAAAAAATACAAATAAATGAAAGCGGATACTGTGCGACATGGGGTCTACGTTCCCACATTCCACAGCTGGGAGGAGCTGGGTGGCGGCCACCGAGTTAACAGAGCATTCCTCTTCCAGTTGATCGAGTCCTTCTTGTTTATGACAATGCCAGTGGGAAAAAAAAAAAAAAAAAAGATGTCTGAGTTTGCTCCCTCCACTCTAGGCCTTTCTCAAAATATGAGTCTGAACAGAAACCAATTCCAGCAAAACTCCTTGAGCCCTGAGGTCGCCAGGCCCTTCCACACATCAAGCCTTCAGCTGCAAATCCCTCTCACCACGGTCTCTGCGGGTACGGCCGGCTCTCCTTTTGATAAGCACCCTTTGCTAAGATGCAGGTCAGTGTAATTTTCCAAAAGGTTAGGAGGAGCGACCGCTCAGAGAGGGCTCGCTTATTATTTCAAATGCCACCCGTCCCATTCTCTAACATTCGCTGACTTATGTGCAGCTCGATTCCTGCCACACCTGCCAGAGTGTCTGACCTGCTTCCCTGCCCCGTTTCCCTCATCACCTCTGCAGTCCTGAAATGGGAGCTGGGCCATGCCTCCTAGAGCCGTGGCGGTCTCTCAGATAGGGAAGCCGCTGTAATGGGTGATTTTTGTGCCAAGTCATGCTTACAAGTCATCAGTAAAATTCACCTATTTTGAGGCATGCAGGGTTGTTGATTGTATCCATGTGGCTGCAAATGTTTAGTCCATTTTCGATTTGCTCAGCCACATTTTAAAAATCATGCTAACGTTTTAAACTAGCAAACCCCCCGAATACTTACTTTCTCCTTTAAATAATGTGGGGCATTTGTTTGTGCCAGTAATTTCAGTTAAAGAAACTGCTAGAGGACAAATATTCATCCGTAAGCCTGCTGCAGTTATAATAAAAATAATCATAAAGGGTAATATTAAGATCTATCATTTCTTCAATGTCTACCATGTACCAAGCAGATCCACAGTCTTCAGCTCTTAGAGAGAGAGGAGAGACCTAGTAGAGAGAGAGAAGAGACAGAGAGAGAGAGAGAGAGAGAGAGAGAGAGAGAGAGAGAGAGAGAGAGAGAGCTGTTTAACTCATAACATCTCCACAAGTTAGATATGAGAGAATTATTTTCTTTTACAAATAAGGAAGCCAAGCCTCAGAGAGCTTCAGTGACTTCCCCACAATCACTCAGTTATTCTCGAAGCCAGGGCTAGATTTCAGGACTGAACTTCCTAGCCCACCCACCAACTGCTTCTCAATTATAATTATACCAAGAAGCATCTCCATGCAGCCAGCATCTATGCCCACAAACACATCAAAGCTCCAAGATTACTCAGGATGACAACCATAAAAATTCTCTGTTATCAGCGACTTTCTTCTCGTCTGGAATGAGAAATTCTGGAGCTAGCGTAGACCCGCCCTCCTTCACCCCACAGGGCCCAGGGGATTTCGGTCTCACGGCCTAGGGTGGTTGAACTCTGGGGGTCAGACTCCGGTTCTAATCCTCCCTCCCTCATTTCTTAGCTATGGGAACTTGGGCAAGCCATCGAATCTCTCTGAGCCCCTGTTTCATCACCTAAAGAAAGGGGGGACACTAATAATACCCACTTCAGCGGTATGGTAGGAGGTGGGGAATGAGGTGCCGTGTGGAAAGCACATGACCCTGCAGGCAGAGCTGTGATTCTTCCCTAATTAGCCATCCGGAGGCTGCTGCCTAAGCGTCACTCAGAGCCACAATCAAGAATCTATAAGATCAGAACATGACAGCTTTACTATTGGGACAACAGTGACCATCTTCATCCCACGCATATACACTCTCTTACCCCACAGTGCCACCGCCACCTCTTCCTCTTCTGTAGAGAGAAGCCATCAGCTTTGAAAAGTAGGTAAGAAAAGTCAGTCTTTGTCAGTCTGCAGAGTCCGCCCAAGAAGCCCCAGGCTGAGTATGTCCCAGTGGTCCTCAGTATGTGCCAGCTTCTCCACGGGGCATCAGTTCTGGGACCTTCTGCTCCTCGGTCCATAGGACTAAGGGCCTCCAGCCTCCCGTAGCCTGATTCTCAGGTCCAAGGATACGCTGAATGATTCTCTCCCATCTCGTCTTCCTTCCCCCTTCCTCCTCCTGTCCCTGCCCTTGCCTCTTTCCTCTGTGCCTCTTCCTCGTTTTTTTTTTTTTTTCCCAGGATAGTTAGGTTGCATTTTGACCTATGAGATTTCAGATCTGCCCAATGTCACCCGTCTCTCCATCCTGGTTCAGTCGCCAGCACGGGCTGGAAGGAAAGACCTAACCCTCCCACCCCATCAGATATCTCCTCAGGATGCCCCTTGCGTGTCGGGTCTGTATTCGTTTCCTAGGACCGCCTCGTCACATGACCACATCTTGGAGGCTTCAAACCGAAACGAATCCTGGAAGCCAGAAGTCTAAAATCAAAGTGTCACCGGGCCACACGCCTTCCAGAGTCTCCCAGGAAGAAGCCTCCTCTGCTTCCTCCGGTTTCCGAGGAGTCTGGCCTTCCTCGCCTTGTGGCAACATAACTGCCTGAGTCCCCACCCCGTCTTCCCTTGTGTCTATGCCCTTTCCTCTTCTACCTCTCACAAGGACACATATCATTGGATTTAGGGCCTGTCCTGATCCCGGATGATCCCATCTCAGCATCCTTAACTTGATTACATCTCCAATGACCCTTTCTTCAAATAAAATCACATGCATGGGTTCTGGGTGGACATATTTTTTGGGGGGGGGGGCACCAACTTGAGCCATTTCTTGATACTAATGAGTCCCATGAAAGCTGTGACATGCCTGCCTGTCATCATCCAGCTCACCTCCCTCATTTACCAAAACGTGCCAAGACCTGGAGAAAACCTCCCATTTTATGAAACAAGCCAGATCTTCCCCTCCGGGTGTCAGTCAGCTTCCTTCAGGACAAGGACCTCGGGCTGGGAGACACTGGCCAGCGAGACGGGTCTGAGGCATGCGCAGACATTAGCACGTCCCCAAACTTATTGTCATCATGGTAACAAAATTTCTATTCTCAAATACATCTAGGAAGTGTTGAGTTAAATAAATGCAGACAGGTTCCTCCATTGCAGAATTTGCTAGAGCTCTCAATATAATCAACTATAAATAGAGGTAGAAATAATTTGTAGAATTTCCCAGACGTATAGCCCAGAGAACCCTGTTCCTTGTGAGACATCTCAGAGGCTTGGTGTCCTTCCATACGCACAGTGGGAGGTACTGGTATAGATCATTCTAGGCAATTAAAGAGCTATCAAGCCATGAGAGAAATGCAAACTGAAACCACAATAAACTACCATTTCACACTCACTGGAATGACGATGATCAAAAGACACACGATATGTTGATTTCACTTATATGTGGAATCTAAGGAACGAAAAGAACACACTAATCAAAAAGAGACTCACAAATAGAGTGGACACTTTGGTGATGGACAGAGGGGAAGGGGGGTTGGCGGGCTGGGAGGATGGGGTGAAGGGTTAAAGAAGTACAAATTAGTAGTTGATAGTTGGTCACGGGGATGGGGAGCATAGCATAGGGAATGCAGTCAGCAGCAATATGATGGCTGGGTGGAGGGCCAGGGAGGGAGGGAGCAATTGGGGGGACCGTTTTATGAACTACATAGATGTTTAACCAATGTACTGTACACTTGAAACTAATTTAAATAAATTAAGTTTTGTTTTTTTTAAAAAAAAGATACAATAACCAGCGCTGGAGCAGCGGGAAGCCTCATGCTTTTCTGATGGGAATGTAAAATGGAGTCTCTGCTTTGAGAAAAAGTTTAGCAATTTCTTTAAAAGGTCATATGACAGTATAACCCAACGATTCCACATACACCCGCATGTGAATGGTTACAGCGGCATTGTTTATAACAGCCCCAACCTGGAAACCATCCGAAAGTTGATCAACTAGTGAAGGGATAACTAAAATGGATGAACTATGATCCAGCAATAAAAAGGGGCAAAAATATTGATACCTGCTATGCCACGAACGAACCTTGAACACAATGTGCTCAGTGAAAGGAGACACAAAAGACCAGACATTATATAATTTCATTTATATGAAATTCCCAAAAAAGGTAAATATACAGGGGCAGAGAATAGATTAGTGGTTGCCAGGGGTTGGGGATGGGATTAGGGATTAACTATAATGGGCTTGAGGGATTTTATTAAAGTGATGAAAAGGTTTTAAAACTGGATTGTAGTGACGTTTACACACTCAGTAAATTTATTTAAAAATCATTAAACTGTACGCTTAAAATAGGTGAATTTTATGGTATGTAAATCACGCCTTAATTAAAGTCATTTTAAGAAGTGTTGTTACTGATGATGAAATAAAATTTTATTAACCTAAAAAAATTGTCTATCAGGCTATATGCACAGCCCTACGCTGACTCAAATGGAGGTATTGAGCTAACGTTTTTTAGAGTAAAAACTAAATATGCAAAGATTTCATCACACCTGGGAAAAGTTAGCAACTTGTATACAGAACCAGCCTTGTGGGTCATGTCTGGAAAGATGCATTGAAGTCTTTTTCATTGAAGGACAGAGGTACTCACTAACTAGATATACCTGTGATAAATCCCTACTTGCAAACTGTGCACTCGATGAAACCAGACTCAGCCCACAGAATTTATTAAAATGGTGGAATTTATTAGAATTCCAGGACCAATGCGATAGGCATTCTAAAGGAGAGGGACCAGGCTCTTTGATCTGCCTGGTGCCACCCTGACTTCTTTCTAATTAGCAAAGCTTTTTGAGGCTGACTGATAAGCATTCTGGGCACTGCACGTGTCTGGCCACTGATTAATTAATTAATTTTTGACTTTGAGCAGTGACACTTCATTTGAAAACTTTCTAACATCCATGAGGGGTGTGGAAAAGTAGGGCAAAAGAATTAAAAATATGCTACAGGTGTCATTTCAAATCCAGTTGATTTCCAAGAGGGCAGAATGGGTCAGTGATGGATGCTGGAGGGGACGGGCGGGGGAAGGGTATGTGAGGCCAGCTCCGCATCCACTGTGCTGTGTGTCTGGGCTTAGCCATTTACTTTCTCTGTTCTTTTGGTCATTTTCTTTGAAAATCATTCCCAGCAGGATTCTGCAGCATCCTTGTTTACTGAGAAGTGACTCTATGCACTGCCCATAAAGAAAAAGACAGAGGACAAAATTGACTCACCAAGAGGGGAATGGGAAGGTGGACAAAGCTTATGAATCTGCGCAGAGGTTTTGAGACAGGCGCTGTCCAGACTAAGGGTCTGCAAACTACACCCGTCACTTGGTTTTGTGAATAAAGTTTAGCTGGGACATGGATATGCCCGTTCACCTATGCATTACCCCTGGCTGTTTGCATGCTAGGAGGCAGAGCTGGGTGGGTGCCACAAAGACTGTATGACCCCAGAGCAGAAAATATTTCTCTCTAATGCTTTACAGAAAACCTTTGCTGACCCCTGGTCTGGATGGAGTCAGCATGATGCCTTTTCAGTGGGATCGAAGTAACACTGGGAGCTCTTCCTTTTTATCTTAAATGACCTCCCTTTTCTGAAAAGAATGGAGCTAAGATTTTTTTTTTTTTTAGCACCTCTACGAGCACGGCACCAGGTCCCTTTCTCAAAGATTATCCTCACCCCAAATCTGTGAGGCAATTAACATGAGCATGTTTCAGAGGAGGAAACTGAGGCTCAGAAAGGTAATTACTTGCTTATAAGTTACAGAACTACTTCTGGAATCAGACCGAGCCCTCTCCAACATCATGATGCTCTCTATTGGGTCAGCATTAAAGCAGACACTTCGGCAGGTGGCTTCTGCAGACAGTCCCTTCGTAAAGGGTCAGAGAGCTTGGAAACAGATTTTAGAGGGATGCATCTGATCGCCTTTATTCAGTCATCTCTGTACCAACTCTATTCTCTTGGCTCAGAGAGAAGCACCTCTGTTAATCTCGCCTCCAAGCAGGACCAAGACCAGGCCATAAAATTTAATAAATCTTTACCAAAGAGTTGGGGACTTCAAAATTTTTCACAGGAAGAAACCCTAGAATTATCTCCCCTCCAGTGGAAACCTTATACCTGAGGTCCCTAGCCTCCCCAGTCGCCTATGCAAAAGAAACCCCTCTCCCAGCCGGGGACTGACCACAGGAACACGCACCCTTTTTTTCAGAAGAAATTCCTACTCCAACCACATAGCGGGCTCCACCTCCCAAGGTCCAGAGGCATTCGAAATATTTACAGTGCAGTTCCAAAAGTCTGGGTTATTCACGACCCCAGATGGGCTATGGCAAGGCCGGTCTCATTCACGTTCAAAGTTCTTTCTCCAGCCCAAGGTAGATTGGGCAGGCTGACCAATCATTCCCAGCAGGATTCCGTGCCCCGGGTCACCTGTAAACAAACTTCTAGGAAAAGGCGCACCCATTCCCCATGAGCAAATAATAAGTTTCAATTATCATTCAGCCTAAATCCATTTTTAGAAAGAAACCAATTTCCTAACTCTGCAAAGGCATGGCCCTACTACACATAAGCTGGATTTTCATCATTAAATAGAGCTCTGAGCATTTCGGGCCACGGCGTCTACATTTAAGTTCATATCGAGCAAGGTCACCAAGCACTCCGATGGCATCTCCGTGCAAATTAAAAGCGGCTGCCACCTCCCGCCACTTGACAAGTGCTTTTGTGAATTAGAGCAAAGCGGTACCCTCCTCCTGGTAGACGCACTTCACCCCGGGGTGCAAGGCTGGGCAAACAGATCGGGCTGGGCTCCAGCATCACTAGTGACCCGCACAGATATCCATGACTCAACCTGGTTTTCTTGAGAAATGCTGGTCATTTCCTCTATATCTCCTTAACAGATGGGCCAGGTCCAATGATTTTTTCATAAACATAGGTTATCTGCAAAACATTCATTAGATTCATATCCACCACTAGAGGGGAAAAAAAAAAAAGAAAATGCTGGTATTTTCAGTAAAAGGATTCGGTTGAGTTGAATTCACAACTCGGCCAGTGGCCAGCTGTGCGATCTTGGACATGTCACTTGGTCTCCCGAAGTTCTCATCTGTAAATCGAAAGCACAGATGCCAAGGCTACCGAGATCTCAAAGATGCTTGACATCTCTAACTAGAAAACGTAGAACGGCTTAGCAGACATAAAATAATCTGTGGCTATTGAACAGTAACCACATAAAAAGACAAAAAAACAAATGATGTCATTGGTGCTTCCATCCAAAGCCATTTTGCCTTTTCCTGCTGTCTCTGGACACTGTATTCTTCCAGCAAAAAAGGAAAAATCTGAGAATGGCCATTAGTTGTCCCTGGTTTTCCATAAAGGTCATCCAAGTAATAAAGGGTTTCCAGTATGGGAGTTAATTAGCTCTTGAAGCCTTTCAATCTCACCTAATCAATTAGACTAAGCACTAAAACCCCCATCCCAGAGCGCATAAACTTGAATTGTACATGTGCTTTACTGTTCAAGAATATGCTGCTTTCAGAATTGGTCACACAAACTGGGGAACGATCCTTTTTTTTTTTTTTTTTGACACTACCCAGCCTGATGATAAGATGCTTGATTAAAAATTTTAATTTCTCAAGAAAATTAACAAACGAACGAACAAAACACGAAAAGCCATGACACGGGCTTCAGCGCGGCCCATCAGTGATGTTTTAAAGGCTCCCGCAGAATCCAGCCCCCACAGCAACCGCAATCCCGCATCCGTGACGGGCCGGATGTAAGCACCAGACGCGAGGCCCATTTTTCTTTGTCAAAGGCTCCCCGTGACGGAGGAGAGGTTCGACAACCAGCGCGGGTTTTTTTCTCGGCAACCCACCCAAGCGTAGACGGGCAACCCCTTTCCTCCTCTCCTAGAAGACGAGTTATTAAAAAGATGTATTTTTTTGAAATCGGCCTTCTCTGCATGTAAAGTCAACACTGACAAATAAAGGGGGAGGGAAGAAAAGTCCGAAGAGAGGGAGGAAAACGCCCCCGCGAGCGCGGTCTAGGGAATGATCAATGCGTGTGTCAGAGGCTGAGATAAGCCATGCTGAGCTTATCCGAAACGGAAGCTCTGACGGCAGAGTTCACATGTAGCAGGTAGATAAGAGAAGCCGGGTTCTTCTCTCGCTCTTTTCAATCCCCAAAGACCCTGCTTTAATTTCTCACTCTGCATGTTAGGCTTTCAGTCCCAGTGGAGACCATCTCGCCCCGTTCAGTTCCTTTCCTAATCTCACGGTAAACTTTTCCAGGAGACGGTGATTAGCAGACGTCGACCTCCAGGCTATTGGGGGAAATACTGTGCCAGTGGTATTGAAGATCTGAAATGCAGTTGAAGGTTCTGGAAATGCTCTGAGCACCCGAGAAAGGGGTGGGAAGGGCACTGGGCTGGATGTTGAAAAGGCATACACATCTCGGCTCTGCCACAAAAGGCTCTGTGACCTAGCGCGAGTCGTATTACTTCCCCGGAAAGGAGTTTCTTCTGTAAAATGGGGGGAGATGGACGCTGTTATTGAGAATCTCTCCATCTAGAACAATCCCGCCTTCGCCCCTGCTTTCTGGCTACAAGGCTGGGGGTTCACAAAGTGGGATACCTGAGCCCACTGTCTTCAACCCTCTTCTCTGTCACTAATGACCTGTCAGCCATTCATCGGGCTGCCATAACTAAACAGCATAGCCTGAGTGGCTTAAACGATGGACATTTCTCACAGTTTTGGAGGGTGGGAAGTTCAAAACCAAGGTGCCCGCAGATTCGGTTCCTGACAAGAGCTCTCTTCCCGACGTGTGGATGTCCACTTTCTTACGGTGTCCCCACATGATGGTGAGAAGGATAGCGGGGGTGGGGGGGAAGGTAAGCTCTGGTGTCATTTCCTCTTCTTCTAAAAGTACTAATCCCATCGTGGGGGCTCCACCCTCATGACCTCATCTAAACCTAATTATTTCTCAAAAGCCCCGCCTCCTAATACTATCTTATTGGAGGCTGAGGCTTCAACGTGTGAATTGAGGAGAACACAAAACATTCAGTCCATAAAAGAAGCCAGAGACAACCAGAATCTCGATCTAAAATCCAGAGGTTCCCCACCCACCCCGTTCAGCAGCTGCTCTCACACCGCCCACCCCTCCTCCCAGCAAGGCTGTGCTGATCCCTCCAGTCATCCCCAAGCATGAAGATGTCCTTGGATCCTTATCCTAATTTCAATCTGTCCTATTTTTCCTTGATCCATAACCAGAGCCACTTTCTGTCTCCTTTATCCAAGCCTGAGGTGAAAATAGCCAATTCGAGAGACAGATCGCTCTCAGTTTCCCTACTCAAGGCTCTCAGCACTTTGCCCTGATTAACTAGAAGCGGCTTCCTGGTCTCCAGAAAGATCCTGAGGCCACGTGTGGGCCAAGATGGAAAAAGAGCTGTGATTGATTAGTGATGTCTGCCGTGGATGCCATGTGGGAATACGATAGTAGATACATCACACACCCACCATCCCTGACAGCCAGAGCCTAAAAGAGTGGTTCTCCAACGCGGGGGAGCATCAGAATGATCTTGAGAGCTTATATAAAGTACGAGTTCCAAGACATTATGCGGGAACTTCTGACGTAGTAAGTCCGTGGTGGAGCCTATGCACCTCATTGCAGAAATGCCCCTAGGTGATTCTGGTGCACACCAGGTCTGTGTGGCAAAGATTTGGGAAGAAACTCATCCCCTTCCAATCGTGGTTACCTGAGGTCCTTAGTCTCCCGGGAGCCCCGTATCACAGATCACTCGGACGCGTCCCTTGCCCGCATGCCCCTGGCCTTGCACCTTCGAGGCCCGTAGGTCTGACATCCACTGTCGGCGTTTGCACCTCTCTCAGGCCGCGGGACCCACTCTCCTCGCATAAAGCAGAACAGAAGTGCCGGTGAACTTTTGTGCTCCAGAAGCAGCAACCAACCAAAGGCGCCCACAAACACACGGGAGATGCTCCCGGAGTCCCCCAGTGGGGTTAAGCTCCACCTGCCTACAGCAGCAGCCCACTTGGGGACATGCCCTTTACTGGCCACTTTCTCTTCTGTGTCTCGCATCCCAACTCTCCTCTTCCAAAGCATGTCCAGAAATTACCACCAAATATGTTTCTGCCCTGAGATTCTTGTCCTGGCATCTGCTTCTGGGGAGACTCACACTAAGACAAAATTAAAACCGAAACTACCATACGATCCGACAGTCCCTCTTTGGGGTATATACCCAAAGAAAATCAGTACCTCCAACAGGTATATGTACCCCACCCGGCAGTATTATTCACAATAACCAAATATGGAGGCATCCTAAGGGTCCCTCAGTGGATGACTAAAGAAACTGTGGTAAACATACATACAATGGGATATTAGCCTTAAAAAAGGAAGGAAATTCTATCATTTGCAACAACATGAATGAACCTGGAGGACATTAGGCTAAATGAAATAAACCAGACACAGAAAGGCAAACACTGCATGATCTCACTGATATGCGGAATCTAAAAGTGTTGAAGCCATATAAGCAGAGTAACATGGTGGTTAACAGGGGATGGGAGTGTTGGTTCGTGAACTGGCCTCTGTCCCTAGAGGACAAGGAGAGACCAAAGGAAGAGGCGGGCCACTCCAGACTGGTAGGTGGCAGGTTTACAAGCAGGGGAGCTTACACGCAAGGCGTGTCTGAGGCAGCCACAAGACACATGGATCTGTCCACCTGCCCGCCAGAACCTCGGAACTGCACATGGAACCCTTAACTGGGCTCGGTCACGTGTACCGCCCAGATGGTCTCGATGACACCTTACTCTCTTCAAGGCTGCGTCCTTGAAACCGCTCTGGCTATGAGAACAGTGGGCATCCCAAGGACGAGGTGCCAGGGTAAGGAGCCCCCGATTGCCTGGGGCCAGCTCTCCGGTCAAGTGGCGGTCACACCTTCTCAATGACCCCCGCCAACGGGGAGAAATCAGGAGACGATGGTCAAGGAAAAGAAAGTTGCAGTGAAGGAAGAATAAGTTCTAGAGATCGACTGTAAGCGTGACGGCTGACTATAGTGAATAATACGATGCTGAAGGATTGATGTCAGGAGCTCTCGCCACGTACAAAAAAAGATGGCGACTATGGAAGGACATGGAGATGCTGACTAGCTTGACCGCAGTAGACATTTCACTATGTACGTGTATATCAAAATATCATGTTATACATCTTAAATATATCCGATTTCAATTAAACGAATGGAGTTAATGTCAGGCATAAACTTTGTGGAAAAAAAAACATAGCTACGTCAACACTAGAAGCGTAATAGAGATCATTGTTCTTTAAGTTCTCTTCCCTCAAAACATGCGGCTCTAATTCTTTCTCCCATCCTTGCCCACGTTTCATTCATAACACGAATAATGATCCTGCATATTTGCAGAGCGGCTTTAACTTTTCAAAGCGCTTATGCATTTAGACGTCCTTTTGGTATTTACAAAAGATCTTCCAGGGAGGAGAGGCAATAGCATTATGCTCTTTCGGTAAGTGAGATCGGCCCTGTGAACACAGGCCCAGAGACGGGAGTCGAATCGCACGATGTCGTATTGGCCTCCAGCCTGCCACCAGCATCCCTGTCTCTCCAGGGCGGCATCATCCTGTGGCTCATACAGCCCCCGGCGCAGGGACCGGTAGGAGCTGTTCATAGTGGGCAGCACAGGGCACTGCAGCTCACCAGGACAGGGGCCTACTATGAGAACGCTCTAGAGGGTCAGAAGGCTGCTGTTCACATACTATCCTGGCTGGGAGGGATAAACCAGTTGAGCCAGCGTCTGCTGAGCTGGAGCCAGTCAATGATACCCACCTTTATCTCCGAATCATGGGGTCCCAACACTTTCAGGGGCAGGAGGAAGTAAACGAGCTTCTTTGATACAGTAATGCAAAGGTCAGGCCAGTGAATTTATACGTTCACAGGTATAAACGTCGGATACGGACTAGCACACCTGAAGAGAAATCAGCTTAAAAAAGGAATTGTTAAAAACAAATTCTCCCTGAGTCAGTGGTTCTCCAATTTGAACGTGCATCAGACTCCCCTGGAGGGCTTGTTAAAATCCGAATTGCTGGCTCTGCCCCAGAGCTTCTGATTCAGTCGGTCAACATGGGGCCTGAGAATTTGCATTTCCGACAAGTTCCTGGATGAGGCCAAAGAGATAGCTCTACCTATGCGGACCATTGCTTTGAGATAGTGCTTTCCAAATTCAATGTGCCTATGAATAACCTGGAGCCACAGCTGAAATGCAGATCCAGCTGCAGGAGGTCCGAGCTGTCTCCCTGACGAGCTTCTGATCATGCTGGCACCGCCGGCCTGTGGGCCGCGGTGAGAAGCAGGGCTCCAAGGCAGCACCTCCAAAGAGATGCGCAACCACCCTCACATATCGATCATCGGAGAGCTTATTTAAAATACAGATGGAAGCTCTGTGGTGCCAGGAGGTGAGTTGAGGGTAATTGGACCCACACTGTGGGATGGATGGACACATCTGCCATAGGCTCGTGGTCGATACAGGATAAAGGCTGCATAGTGGGTCACCGTGTTGGTCCCCGGCTCTGACTCCTCAGCAGGGCCTGGACCTTGGCTCTGGCTCTCGTGGGTTTGCACTAAAGGTGGAAATCTCTGAGTGTCTTGAAGACAAGTCGCAAAAACTCCTTTATAGGGGAGAAAGAGAGAGCCAGCAACCCTACTTGGCTTTTGAGTGACAGTCCTCACGCTGGACACCAGCTGGGACTTCTAGCTGAGCCCACGTAGAGTTGGACCATCAGCAGCTGGGCATCTCTGAGGACATCAAGACAGCCCCTTCTCACCTCCCGTAAAAACAGGAAGCCAGAAGGAGGAGGGAACGGGGGCGGGAGAGGGGGGATGGAAAGAGGAAATTATGCTCTCATTATAAGACAGCATTTAGAATAACATAGAAATTCAAAACAAATATTGAACAACTTGCAAACGGCATTTTCCTGGGACTTTCCCTTGGCTTGTTTGGTTTGCCTGCTTTAACCGAAAGCCATGTGCTTCGATGAACTCACGTGACATGCCGTGCTCAGTGACTGGAGCCGCACGATGTTCTATTTCTCGGCAGTTGCAGACACGTTTTATGTTTCAGGAGCTACAGTACAATCGCTTTCTAACTATTGTGTTGCACAGAAACGGCTTCCGCACTCAGGTACGATGACACTTCCTGAATGACGGGGGGTGGAGGGGTCAACCCCAGGTCATCGATGAGTAGAGACTGTGAAAAGCAGATGCTTCCTGGGTACCACCTGGGAACCGGCAGGCAGCTAGCCTGGGACAATCACCCACAGGGGAACAGCACATGGCACCCGGGGGCCGCCCGACCCTAGAGTTGGGAAGGCAGAAAAAAGCCCAAGCATGTGCCTGGAGAACAGGAGGAATCAGCTCAGGGAGGAGACACCCTTTATGTTCTCAAGACTGGAAACTTGTACTGAATCAGCCCCCAAATGAGGCAAGCTATACTAAATTACTGAATCCAAATATTAAGGGGTTTTTCTTTTTCCTACTTGACCACTGCTGAAATAATTTTTCAAAGCCAACCGACCAACAAAAATACACACCAGATTTACTCACAGAAATAAGAGCTAATGCGGAAATTGCTGCATCATAGATGCTGGGCCAATAATCTGAGTTACCCCCCCAGCTACTATACAAAGAGGTATTATTTCTCTTTTACGAAGCAGAGAAATGAGGCTGAACTGGGTTATCCAAAGCCACACAAATCATAAATGGCAGAGCAGAAACTGAGTCAGGGGTGGGGGGAGGGCGGGACACGTGAAACCAGCACTGGGCGTTTAAACTACTGTTCTCAACCACCTTCAAAGGCAACACATAATCAGAAATGGGACGCCCCCCCCCGACCCCACCCCACCCCACCCCAGACGTCGCTCTCTGTGAAATGAGTAATGGTGCAGTCACTTCAGAAAACAGGTCAGCAGATTCTCAAAAGTGTTAAACGTAAATTTACCACATGGAGAAAGGACCCGGCAATATCACTTCGCTAAATATCCACCCAAGAGAAAGACTTGGAGGTGAATGCTCACAGCCGCGTTATTCGCAATAGTCAAAAACTGGAAACGGCCCAAACGTCCATCCGCTGGTGAGCAGAGAAAGGAAATGTGGCATTCCCATACAATGGAATACGCGTCAGCAATAAAAAAGAAAGGAACGCTGACATATGTTACAGCATAAATGAACCTCAAAAACGTTATGCTAAATGAGAGATGCTAGATGCGAAAGACCACCTATCGAATGATTGCATGTGGAGTATCAGAAAAGCCAAGTCCATGAGACAGAACACAGATTACGGTTACTCAGAGCTGGGGATGGGAATGGCCCACAAAAGAGCATGAGGGATCTTTTTAGGGTGATGAAATAGTCCAGGTTACACACTCTAGATTTACAATGCATTACATTGCACACCTAAAATAGGTGAATTTTACAATACGCAAATTAGATCTTTAAGAAAGCTGTTTTAAAAAATAAAAACGTAAAAAGCTGAAACATCTAACATCCAAATTAAAAAATTTAGAACGAGGAAGTGACCATTGATCGATCTGGCGAGTGATGACATGAGAAGCGCGTGCCAGGTAAGCGCTGACAAACGTGACCTCCTTTAATCCTTGCAACGGGGTCTCCATCCCTCACCCCTGGTGCTAGGTGAAGTCACGTCGTACATAGGAATTCTTGAGTCTCTGCTGGGAACACAGGACCGGACATGCAGGAGCCACTCAGTGAAGCCTCGCAGAAAAGAGCAATATCGTGTCATGATTGAGAAGTCATGCTCTGGGCAATCGTCAGACGCAGTCCAATCCTGACTTACTGGTATTATTCTAGAATCATTAGCTATTATTACTTTTAGAACTTGAATATATATTATGATATACATGGTTTGGAATAACATCTGTGGCAGGCATGGCTATTTGACCAAACAGCCATATCGATACTCCTTTCTCTCTTGCCACTTTCCACTATTACAGCAGAGAAAAGTTAAACAAATACCCACTTTCCTGGATCCTCCTATCGCCAGGTGTGACCCTAGCTAATGAGATAGTAAGCCACTGTGTGAAGGGAAAGGGGGACAGATTCTGAAAAATATTTTTGCTCTCCTGATAAGAGCCACAGTGGCAGCCGGTACCATCCTTGCCTCCTCCTTCTTGACTTGAATGTAGATGTGATGTTAGGAGCACAGCAGCCACTTTGTGGGTATGAGGGACAAACAATGATAAAAGTTCTGACCTTTCATTGCTGAGCCGTCAAACCAACACTGGCAGCCACATGCCTCTAGACTGTTTGACATGTGAAAAAAGAATCGTTTAACTCTTGTTTGGACTCATCTATTATTTGTAGCTGAATGCATTTCAATGAGTATTATTAGAAGCTGAACTCCAGCTTCTAAAACTCCAGTTTTTTTTCCTTATTAGAATGCTCGCACGTTTCCTGCTTTGGTTTCTCTCTTTCCAGCTGGCTCTTCCAAACCATATGTAGCCTCTTTATTTCTGACTGGAAGGTTGAGAGGCAACCTTCTGGGCTGTCTCTACTTTCGCTCCCGTTCTAAATATCCACTTGGAACTCCACTGTCCTGGTGCTAAACTCATTAGAAATGTCCCAAAGCAGCTGCCCCAATGAGACATAAATGAGTCGAATTTCAGAGAAGACAAGTCCATCTTCTCGCCTCACGAGCAATCTCATACTACAGAGGTAATTACCAGTAACGATAATAGGCAGTTACCACACAATGACTATAATCTATGCCTCTCGCCATGAGCACCCTTCATGTTCCCCATGTCCAGTCTTAGTGGAAGAGGGAAATTTCACTGCAGTATATTCCAGAAACATGCAATGGCCTTTCAATTAGCCAACCTGATGTCTCAATCCCCTCAGGTTGTTGTTGTTTTTCGTTTTTTTGTTTTTTTCCAGAATAGGAAGTCAGGACATCGAGTGGTTACCGGAAGCACCAGGGTACCCACCTCTCTCTGCAGCAGACCGTGCACTGCCCTGATCTCAGGGTCTGATTTAAACGGACGGAAGGAGACAGGTTTTCTTTAGGCACCTGGGAGAATCATGATGGAGGAGGTCCTGAAAACTGACGCGAATATTCAAGGAGTGACGGGTGCAGGGGGACCCGGGGTGCAGTGGGATGTATTCCTAGAGCACAGCTGGGATTAGGGGTCAGGACATGGGAGAAAGGATTGGGAGAGTGTGGCGGGCAGCCTCCGACGTGGTCCCCGATGGCCCCCTCCCCTGTGTGTGGGCCAGACTGAGAGATTCACTTCCAAACAACAGATCGTGGCGAAAGTGATGAGATGTCTCTCCTGTCCTTAATCACAAAAGATCCCAGTTTCCCTCGCGCTGTCATTCGCTCTGGTTCTTGCTCTGATGGAGAGAGGTCCGCTGCGAAGAAGCGAGGACGCTCTCGTCTCCGGCCGACGGCCGGCAGGAAACCAGACTCTCAGTCCAGTTCCGTGGGAACCGAATCCCCCCAGAAACACTGTGTGGGCCTGGGAGTAGTTCCGGCCTTGGCTGAACTGGAGGTAAAGCCCCAGCTGACACCCTGATTGCAGCCTGCGTGAGACCCTGAGGTTTAGGATCCAGCCAAGCCACGCCCGGACCCCTCGCCCACAGGAACTGTGTTGTTTGAGGCTGCTAAGCCCGGGGGCCGCTTGTTATGCAGCAATCGCGAACACGGAGAAGGAGTTCCGCTACTTGGAAAGTGAGAAAATACAGACGGACATAAATGCTTATGGACGCAGAACCTTTCTGTGCTCCGCGTCACGACCACTTTGTTCTGTTTGAGGATTTCTGTTTGTTTGTTTGTTTGATTTTGTTTTAGAGGTTTCGCGTTGCGTTTCCACTTTGCTCCAGCAGCTGCTGACTGAATCTGGGTGTTTCCTGTGTTTCTCGGGGCGGCCCTGACCCCTGTTCTTTTCGCTCTCCCTCAATCGGCTTGCCGCCTGTCACGCATGGTGCTGAACATCACAAGTATCATCTCATTAAATGCTCACAACAGCCCAGGGAAAGGAGGGCCATTCTCACTCCCCGTTTCACACATGAGGATGTGGGGGTTTAGAGAGTCACACAACCAGTTAGCCGTGGAGCCAGGATGCAAACTCGGGGACTGTGACTCACAGCCTGTTCCCCTGATCGCTTAGCCAGGCAGAGCCGAAGAAGGGAGAGGAGGCTGGGAGGCTGGAATAACCCATCAGAGGGGGCACAGATCCAGAAGGTTCCGGGGTGGGGGCTTTGGAAGAGAAGGGCTGGGGCAGGCTGGAAGGAATAACCCAGTGACCGGGGTTACTGCTGCATGCTGAAGGGGAGGGGGAGGGGAGAGAGGAAATATGGGAAGAGGGGGGAGGAGGAGGGAGAGGGAGGGACGTAGAGACGGGGAAAGAGAGATTGACTGAATAATTTTGTTGTACTTTATGTGCATCATCCCTTTTTAGCATTGTCAGAAGATGCAGTGAAGCTTTAAGCTTCTTTTAAGGTAAGAGATGGGCAATACGCCAGACACTAAGAGCTGGGCGCTGCTTCGGGGTTACTTTGTCTCTTCCTGGGTACAGCTCCTGTAATGCCTTCTCGGTGTGTCTGTGACCCCTTTTTTGTCTTACAGGATCTGAGCTTCTTCATCATTGTCTCCCAAATCCTCCTTAATGCCACTGCTGCGGCCACAGCCCTGACCCTCCCTTCCTCTCTCCTGCATTATGCTGACAGTGGCCTCATCAAGCTTCTGTTCCCAGTCTCAGCCATGCCGACCTCTTTCCTTGACTAGTGACTAGGCGATCTGCTTAACCACACCGCAACTGCCCTGCTTCCGCCCGTCACAAACAGAATCGATTCTAAGCTTCAAACCGTGACATAAAAGACTGTCACTACCTCTTGCATGAACTACAGCCATCACTTATAAGTGGAATAAAAAAAGAAATAAACAGTCCCACTCACCTCCTGAGCCCCAGGATCCACCCCCCAAACAACCTTATTTCTTGTTTATATTTCTCGAGATGTGGCATGCACATATAAACAGAACCTACGGGAGGATTAAACTTCACCCACTACAATTCACAAGTAAAAAATGCAACATATATAGTCAGTTAGATCTTTGACAAAAGAACAAAAGCAAAACGCTGTCACAAAAAACAGTCCCTTCAACGAATAGTGCTGAAAAAACTGGACGTGCAAAAAAAAAAAAATCAATCTAAACACAGACTTTTCACCCTTCACAAAAATTAACTCAAAATGGATCACAGATGTCAATGTACAACGCGAAATTATAAAACTCCCAGAAGATGTCATAGGAGAATACCTAGATGACCTTGGGTATGAAAATCCCTTTTTAGATATAACGCCAAAGACACGATCCGTGAAAGAAATAATTGATAAGCTGGACTTGATTAAAATTAAAAACTTCTGCTCTGAAATAGACAAGAGAATGAGAAGACAAGCCACAACTGGGAGAAATATTTGCAAAAAAAAAACCACACATCTGATAGACTGTAATTCAAAACACACAAAGAACACTTAAAATTTGATGGTAAGAAAACAAACCACCTTTGTTTGTTTTAATAAATGAGACAAAGACCTTAATAGACATTGCACCAAAAAAGATACACAGATGGCAAATAAGCACATGAAAAGATGCCTCACATCATATGTCATCAGGGAAATGCAAATTAAAGCAACAATGAGATACTATTACACACCTATTAGAATGACCGAAATCTGGCACGCTGACACCACCAAATGCTGGCGAGGGTGTGAAGCAACCAGAACTCTTGTACATTGCTGGTGGGAATGCAAAACGGTGCAGCCGCCCTGGAGGACATAGTCTTACCATATGATCCAGCAATCTCTCTCCTTGGTATTTACCCAAAGGACTTAAAAACTTATGATTGCACAAAAACCTACACACACATGTTTACAGACACTTTATTCACAATTGCCAAAACTTAGACGCATCCAAGATATCCTTCAGTCGGTGAATGAATAAATAACCTGGGGTCCATCCGGACAATGGAATTTTATTCAGCACTAAAAAGAAAGGAGCCATCAAGCCATAGATGCATAAGACTAAGTAAAAGAAGCCAATCTGAAAAAGCTATAGATTATGTGATTCCAACTATATGATAATCTTAAAAACACATAGGTCAGTGAAAATACTCTGTGTGACACCATTAATGGTGGATACGTGTCCTTATCCATTTGTCCAAACTCACAGAATATACAACACCAAGAGTGAACCGTGATGTAAACTATGGACTTTGGGTGATTTTGATGTGTCCATGTAGGTTTACCAATTACAACAAACGTGCCTCTCTGGTGGGGATGCTGATAATGGGGGAGGCTGCGCATGTGTGGGGACAGGGGACATATGGGCCATCTCTGTACCTTCCTCTCAACTTTACTGTGAAGCTAAAACTGCTCCCCCCGCCACCAAAAAAAAAGTATTTTTAAAATTGCAGCAAATTTTATATTCCCTGACTTTATCTTGCTCAGAGCCCATCCCACTAGGTAGTGTGAAAAACACTAAACCTACCAGCTGTTTATAACCTCATCTCAGGAAGTTTAAAACAGTCTTGAGTTGGTTCAGACACCAAGATAAATATTCAATCAAATCTGAAGTTCAAACTCTATACCAGGACTGGCTCTCTCTTCTACAAGATGTCACATGGGTATAGAAAAAAAAAAAATGTATGTATCCTTAGAGAAGTAGAAAAAAGAAGCCTCAGGTCTACGATACCTCTCGGGACTTTTCTGGTACCTGCACTGGTCCGTTCCTGGTCTCTCCATAAGGGACGACATGTCTCTTTTCACGTTGGGGGTTTCATACTGGGACCTGCTTCTCATTCTGGCCGCTTGTCTCTTGTGACAAGGTCTCTGTCCTCAGAGGCCCGCCTTGCTCTGATCCTGGGTGGACCACAGGCCAAATCCAACCTGCCCCTTGATTTTTGTATGGTCAGCAAGCCAAGAATTATTTTTACATTTTTAAATGGTTTGGGGATGGGGTGGGAGAGAAGGAGGAGAGAATTTTGTGACATACAAAAAATTTTTGAAATTCGAATTCCAGTATGCATAAATAAAGTTGTTGGAGCACACGCCGGCCCTTTATGTATTATGTATGGTCTATGGCTGCTTTCAACATGACAAGGGCAGAGACCACACAGACCACAGGGCGAGCCTAAAATAGCTACCATCCGGCCTTTTAAGAAAAAGCTGCCCCTCTCATTTCTATACTGTTTAGGTTCTTTGCTTTTTTCATCTCAAACAGATCTTGGAGATCATTCCACATCATACATCGAACCTACTTCATTCTTTTAGAAGGCCTTTTCTTTCCAGAATTTCCCAGTTCCCAGCACCATTCCCGATAACCTTGGACATCTGACTTCCTATATACATCCCACACCGTGCCTCTCTCCGTATTCCTCCCCCTCCAAGACCGTGAGCTCCTTGAAGACGGGCGACCTTGTCTATTTATCTCGATGGTCCCAGAGTCCAGCTAAATCAAAGCATGAATTGATTGATTACAATACATCTGGCTCTCAATGTAAAATTAAAACAGACTTGGAATCCTCTCCAAAAGCTGAACATGGTTCGAACAAAAGGATTTAAACTTCAGGAAATCCCGTGTCCTCTAATACAGAAATCTGTCTTCTGCACCGTTCTTTGTGCACATAAATCTCTGCTCTGCTTCTCTTCTTTTTCTTGCGATTTCACTTATGTCTAGCAGCCATTCCCCAAGACGGCATATTCCTCTGTGACGAGATTTAATTAAACTTCCAGCAAAATAATTAGCAAGGCTATCTTAAAAGGCTGTTTTAAAATACCGGAGTGATACCGAGGCAAAAATAGAGTTAACACTGTCATCAGAGATCAAAGCCATCCAAAGACGTGACTGAAAATGTAACCTCCAGCAGCCAGCTAATGAAGAAGTATACACTGGAACACTCGTGATATCCGCCCTCTCGAGTCCCATCGACAAATTCATTTGACATGGAAAATTTCCCAGAGGAAGCTTAAAAAATGGTAAATTTCCATTAATTACATAGCAAAGAATGTTCTCTTCGTAATTTATTATTATCCGTTAGGTAACTTTGGGGGACGGTGTATGGGCTCTTATTATATAGACTCTCCTTCATTACCTGGGGACGCGGACGAGATTAACAAACGGCTTCCCAACGGATGTGGGAGCTCATCGGGGGTAAGACCCTTGGTAAAACGACCTTGGCCGTGATGGTCATTTCCATCGTGGCAAAGGGTCCCTGGGGTGATGGTGACCATGGGGGTGGTGATGGGATAGTGACAATTTCAACCACTCGGCTACCAATTTAGGACCCACTCCCCTCCACCAGGATTCTTGGGGGAGAACGGAAAGAGTTCAGGGGACCCCAAATCAGAAGACTCAGATCGGAGCCTCTGTTCTACCACTTGGTCGCGCTGTGGTCATGAGGAAGTCCTTTGTCCTCCTTAAGCCTCGCTGTTCACCTGTACAATGGGCATCCTATTCTCCTTTTCTACCTATTTTGCTCAGTTGTGGAGATAAAGGGAGATGTCAGCCCTCGACGTGATGGTAAGAAGAGTGATTCTACACAGTGATCCCATCCTCACTTATCTTTTCCACTGTCCTCTGTTAACTATATCTACGCCCAGGCAGCCCCAAGAGACCTACAAGTGCAAGAACAACGGTCAGGATCTGGTCACTTGGCAATTAACACGGAGTATGGTTGGCTCTCATTTCTTTCTTTGGGGACCGCAGTTGCACATTGTGCCTTAATTTTTGATCCGTATTGAGAAGATATTTATAAAGGTTTTTTACTCTTTGAAGATGTAGGTTGAACTACTTTCCAAACAGTGGCGACCAATTATTATTGTCTTTTTGCCTTTCTTAAGTACTCAGAAAATCCCGATTATTATGATTCCATACAAGAGATATTAGTACCCGATATTTAAGCACTTATTATGTGTCGAGCATGACACTAAGTACCTTTGAAACCATTACCATTATCATCACCATTTTAGAATGAAGAAACTCAGGGCCGTAAGTGTTTTTCCACGTCTGCAACTTTTCCTTAATTTTTTCTGCCTCTCACAGTCAATAGGTCTCTCCACCCCCATCTAAATCACCATCGCCTTTCTCACCAACACCCACCTCACCACTAATCATTAGAGACCTGCACACCCTGCTCCTCTGTCCCTCGTCTTCCGAGTTGCACTGACACACAGCTTAAAGGGCGTTTAAACAGTTAAATGGACCCATGCACGTAATGGACCCAGCTTGCTGCCCAAAACGCAATAACTGTTGAGTCGATGGTGGCTGCAACATAGCCCGGCGGTTCGGTACGAGAGCTCAGGGTTCCAAGGCCTTAGCTCCGAGCCTGGCTCCTCTGCTTATGAAAGGGAGGCCTTAGCCAACATGCTTCATTTCTCGAAGACTCGGCTTCTTCATGGGAATACTAATGCCTCCCCTCGTGGTGTCGTTGTGAGGATTAAACGAATGAGACACACATCATGTGCCTGGACTCCGGTCTGGCACTCACAACCCCCACTACTGCTGCGACCCCCACAACAATGCAAAGCTTCTGGTACGTGAGCTCTTTGTCTCGATGCTGTGCTCATGCCAGATAAACCAAATTAACCTTAGGAAGCGTCTTCCCTTTAAATCTTGACCGTAAACACTCTCCGTCCCTCCCGCCCTGCCCCTGGCAAGACTCTCACATCCTCTCAATTCCTCTGTTAATACTTCTGCTGATTATCGTTCTTAAAGAGGGTTGGATCATCCCCGCTCCCTCTCTAAACAAGCTCAGACAGAAAATAGACACAAGGGCATAACATGTGTTTTAGCCATTAACTACGTCTCTCGCTGCTCGGGACCTCAGTGGGACCTCAGTGGGCCCTCGCCCACCCTCCGCCCCTTCCATCAGCACTCGGGCTTCCTTTAATTTTTAATAGAAACAAGAGTAATTCAGCCCACCACAGACTGTGGCCCCCGGGGCCAAAACGAGCCCCCAGCATGTCACTCGCGGCCCAGGGAGCTTCCAAGTGCAATTTAAAATAAATACTCACGTAGGTGCTACGGTCAGCTCTTGGAATGTGTCTCAAAGTGATTTGCATATTCAGAACCATATTCTCCAATGCTCTGGCCCATTGGGGAGTGATTTGCATTCAGGGAGGAAAGGCTAATATTCTAGTCTTAGCAATTATTGAAACACATCCAGTCAGTACTCTAATAAATTATCTTAACCCAATTACTAAAAACATTGCAAAACATTACTGTGCATCAAAGACCGTTCTGCCCAGGAATCTTTATTGGCAGGGTAATTAAAAACGTACTAGCTATGGCTGCTGCTCAAATATTTGGGGATGTTTTGTGCCGTTTGAATTAGCTCTCTTGGACTCCCGGGAGAGAGAGGGCTGCCTGCTCCTTGTTTATCCATCCTTCCCTTTATTTATATCCCCAACTCCTCATTTTGGGGGGCCACTCATCACTGGAGTCTCCTTCCCTCATTGATGCCACCTATAAGCTTCTTCCCCCTCTAATCCTTCTTACAGAAAGAAATACTTACACAGGCCCAGTCTCCTCTCCTCTATCCCTTTCTTCTCTGTTCAAAGCAAGAGATGTTTGTTAGCTGTCGTGTATCGGGTGCCAACTAAATGCCAGCAATGCTCACATTATCAGAATAAATCCTACAGTGACATTGCAAGGAATGATTGATACTCCCATTCCACAAATGAGAAAATGCAAGGATCACAAAGGTTAAGTGAACTTCCAAAGTTCACAAAGCTGACGAGTGACAAAGCCGGGATCAAATCCTTCTTTCCTTCCTCGACAAGTATCCGCCCACGGCGTATATGCTCTGGGCACTGTGCTAGGTCAGGAGAAAAGACTCTGAACAAAGACGGGCAGGGTCTTTGCACTCGCGGATCTTGTGCGTGCCCCTGAAGCGGATCAGTCAGGGTGTATCAGTCACACTGAATAACAAGCAAACCCCAAATCTCAATGGGATATAATAAACGCTGCTTTCTCATTCGTGCCACATGTCCCTAGGGGTTGACCGGGACCATAGCAGGTCATATGTCCACACCTAGCTTTCAAATAGGTGGGGAAATATAATCCCATCAGAGGACTGGACAACTGGAAATGTTTGGTAAATGGCACTAACGACAAGCTCAGCTCCTGCCAGGAAGAGAGGGATGACATTTTCAGAACCGCGACTGGGATCTCTGCAGTGAGCTCACGACTGAGCTGAACACCGGCCGAGGGCCCTGGCACTCTCTTTACAAATTCAACATACATCTCCAAACACGACGTCCATCAGATCCTAGGGATCCCAGGCACCAAACGCTGCCATGATCACAGGGACACGTGGCACTCACTCCTTTACAATTAGGCTCGTCGTCACACCCCCCAGTGTGCACCAGGCGGCTGGACTCGTGAGCCAAGGTCTGAGGGTGCAAATGAATCCGGCTCGAAGCCATAGAAAGGAGATGGCCAGGAAAGCTCTGCCTGTTGAATTAACTTTTTAGAATCTCTGAAAAGTTCTGAGCATTTTCTTCAAATGTCCGCAAAGACGGGGTTCTTCCTCGGTATCATCAATGACATAACTTGACATTGGTTCTCCTTCACTATGGGATCGGTCCTGGGCTGAAGTGCATTATCTAATTTAGTCGGCACAATAACACTGAAACGAACGTGTTAATGGTCCATTTTATAGATGAAGACACAGGAGCAGAAAGATTAAGTAAACAGCCTACAAATGACGTAGCAAGGCTTTGAATCCATGTCCCTCCGACACCTGAGCACGCGGAAGCCCAGGGCAGCCAGAGCCTCCGTCAGAAGCACCACAGCAGAAACCTTAACTCCATGCCCCCCGCCCCAAATCTAAAGGGCCTGGAGCTGTGGCCAAAACCAGAGATAAACAAAATGGTCCACAGTCCAAGACAGAGTGACTGAAAATCCAAACCCACCAGCATACAATAGAGAAACTCATTTCTAAACATCTATAAAGTGCCGGAACACCAGTCCATCGTCCACGTGACCTTGGCTCGAAGCGTTGTCTCATTTAATCTCCCCAACATCACGACCCTGGATATTTAATAAGAAATCCAAGTGTCAGAGAGGATGAGTAACTTGCCAAGGCCACACAGCACATAGGAGACAGAGTTCACATGTGAATCCTGTGCCACCTGACTTCCTGTTTTCTACTCCGCCACGGTGCCTCCTGAAGGGTCCCAGGGAAAGGCCAGGGGTCTAACCCCACACTCAACACACACACACGCACGCAATACATGCAGACGTGGGTTTGTATCGTTGTCTCAGAAGTAGCACAGCATCACGCGGGGATGGGTTCGGCTGTGCCTCATTTCAGACCAAGCCCTTTAATTTGCCAGGGCATAGCAACCCCACCACCTCTGCCGACAACAGCGATAATAGTAGGAAGGAGGAAGGAAGGGAAAGGGAGGGAGAGAAAGAAGACGAAGAAGGACCATTGTCACCGCCTCGATCGCCGGTAAGAATTCCCAAGTGCCAGGCATGTTCTGAGCACTCTACGTGCACCAGCTCATTAAACCTTCACAGAAGGCCCCCAAAGGTAGCGAGTGCTATTATTCCCATTTTACAGGCAAGGAGACCGAGGCTCAAAATGGTCAGGTACCGTTCCCAGCGTCAGCCAGCTGGTGGGCGGAGGAGCCAAGGCCCACACTCACGGCTGCGAGCCAGTCTGGTCTCTGAAGCAGCTGCCGCGTCTGCCTCGGAGGCAGAGCAGAAAGGGCTTTACGTGGGTCAGAGAGTGAGGGGCGTGACCCACTTTCCTGCGAGGTGGGGAAGAGCAGACAACAGGCTTGGTTTCCTTCCAAAGGAGATTCTTTTCCAAGGGTCTGCCCTGGAGCCCCCCGCCCTCCTCTCGGTGCCCTAGGAGAGTCCTCCGTGGTGGGGGCATCTCTCCCCCAGCTGCTGGTGGGCAGGTGCCGGTCCCCCTCTCCTGAGAACGGCTTCCCCGCCGCTTGCCTCGAGGTGGGACCAACTCTGTGCTGCGATTCAGGCTCCAGAGCTGCCGAGGGACCGGCGTGCCCCGGGCCCCCATCCTCGCCCTATCCCTCCATCCTGCCCTGCTTCCCTCGGTCCCCTTTCTCCGGACACCCTGCCGCTGATAAATCACTGGCTTCAGAATCCTGCCTCAGGCTCTGCGTCTCGACGACGACGGGACCTAAGACGCCCCGCTTCTCCTGCTCCCCATCTCTGCTCTGCTCAAGCGGGCTCCCTGGACACGGGCGTCTGCTTCTCAGACTCAGAGGCGGGAGAGGTAAGTAAGTGAGGGACTCGGCATCCGGGGCTGCAGGAAGGCGCGAGGCCAGGCGGCTGAGAGAGGACAGCCAGCCCCACCGCGCTGGCGGTGCCCATCGCCCCCGGCCCCGTGCACTCTGGGTAATTAAGAACAGATGGCTCAGTGCCTCCGCCAAGCCCCATTAACTCCTTAATGCGGCTCCTCTGGAAGCCAAAGCGGCGGCCGGGACAGCCAGGCTTGGAGGTCACACGATTAAATGATGCCCGGCACCGAGGGCTGCCAGTCTCCCTTCTCAGGCTGGCGGCTGCCCCTGCTGCTGCTGCACTGGAGCCACCACCGGTGACCAGATGGGCTGGGAAAGGGGCCTGCGTGTGCCTAATGGGGGAACCGCGCTACGTGCAAGGAGCGCTGGCTGAGGAGTCAGGGTACGGTCGTCGCCCTGTGATCTCGGGCAAGTCACTTAATGCAGGTCTCGCTTTCACCGCCTGCCAAATGGCAAGAGCAATAACGACCATAATAACAAGAGCAATAGTAATAATAACCTTAATATTGTCCTCAGGGCAATTATCATCCCTTTCAGCATGACCGTCGTTCTAGCGGTGATTAAAATGCTGCGCCAAACACTTTACATGTGTATCTCTGATGGTATCCATTTTATAGACAGAAAAGTGGAGTCTCAGAGCAGTCAGCTTGCCAAGTTCGCACGCCTGGCAGGAATCAGAGAAAGGATTCGAACCCGGATCCGGCGGACTCCGGGGCCCCTGCTCTTCACCGCTACGCCACTGTGCCCCATGCCACCCACCTTACGGGGACACTCAAATCTCACAGAAAACGGGGAAACCACAAGAGCCTTCCCTGCTCCTTGGCACACCAAGCGATCTTGGACTTGCCTCCCTCCAAAAATAATACTGATAATTTTAAAACCTCATCCTTCATGCAATCCATTCTTCACCCAGATCATCTTCCCAGACCTAAAAACCTAAGGCTTGTACCAGAAACTCCAGTTTCTTTGCGACGCTTCTAGTGACCTCGAAGCAGAGAAAGGTAAGGCCTGGACACCTGCGCATTATAGGTAAAGTAGACGGAGGAGGAGGCTCTGAGAAGGTGGCCATGTCCTTGGTCAGTGAAAGAACTCAAGACATTTAAATGCCAGTGTCTCATCTGAGAGGGTTGAGTATATCAGGAGGGCTGAGGCGGACAGAACAGGACGAGAGATGCGAGATTCAGGGGGCGTCATGAGCCCGACCACGAGGCCGTAGGGAGCCAACTTTCCGCATATTCAGCGTCGGGGTGTCCTGACTGAAGTGGGGTTCCGTGCCTGATTTGGGGCACCGATTGGAGAGACCTCCAAGAAACCTTAATTCTACTATCTGGTTCTGAAATCTAAAAATGCTTTGGCAGAAAACGTTTGATTTCTTGATCCGGGTGATTGATAAAGGGGTAGATTCGGCGGGTGAAAAATCAGTTGAGCTGCTCACTTACGTAAATGTGCTTTTCTAAATGTATTTTACACCTCGATAAAGACTTTTTTAAATGGAGGGAAAATGTCCCTCATGAAAAACAGGAAGTGCTTTGTAAGCCCAGAGGGCTACCCGGGTTGCCCGTTTTGATGTCCTTATCATGTTATAAACAAGCCCCTCTTACCCAGAAAGTCTTATAAAACAAATGGGCGCTCAGCTCACTGCATATCTGCTCACCTCGGTCTCCACCTCTATGAAGATACGGTCCCCAGGCCACCCCTGGAAGCATTCACGAGCATCTTCCAGGCAAGATTCACGTGCTCTCTAGTCTCCGCAGGCCTTCCAATAAGAGCAGGTGTCCTCCATCCCGTCACACCTGCTCCTTGAAACTGGAGACCACGGCATGGTGTAAGCAGATCGGCAGAGTCCCTCACCCTGGCAAACACGAGCCTTCTCCTCCAGGCGCCCCCAGTCACCATCGCCGCCCCCAGGTGTTCGAGCCAAAATCTCAGCACCTCTCTGGGTTCCTCTCTGTCCCTTACCCTTAACCTCTTGAATCCATTGCTCCTCTCTGCATCCGCTGACATCGCTTCGGGCCAGGCCGACTGCCCATCTGCGATAGCTCCCACCTACCCGCCTTCTAAGCCGCCCCACGGCCGACACGGAGTGAGCTCACAAACCGTAAATCGCATTATGACAATTCCCTGCCTGAACCTCCACTGCTATTTACATCCCACTCACAGCAAAATCCAAAAATAATGTCATGCTTACAAGGCCCATTTAAGTTGACATCGGCTCGCTCATTCCCAAAGCAGCCTCTTTCATTCAGCCCCAGTCACCGGGGTCAATTTTCATCTCTCAAACACTAAACCTACCCCTGACGCAAATGCTTCTCCTCACACATGCTGTTCCCACTGCCTGGAACACTTTTAACTTGGCTTTTCCCATAGCTGGGGCCTTCCCATCCTTTAGGTCTCAAAAAAAAAGGTCACCTCCTCAGAGAGGCCTTCCTTGACCACCCAACAAAATTGTCCCAACTACTTTCCATCACACCATCCTGTTTCATCTCATTTATAGTGCTTAATCTGGCATCGTCCTTATTCGCGTACTGTCTTCTGCTCAAACAGGAAGCATCATGATACCAGAGACCTCGTCTGTCTTGTTCTGTCATGAGCCCACAGTCCCGGGCACCTGGTCAGAACTGGATACACGTGGCATTCTCCCCAGGGTTCCTCTCCTAGCTGCCTACAGCGAGGCACCCATTCCCTGCCTGGCATCCTAATTAACAAAGAGATAAGTAGGACATGAAACGGTAACATCAGATTCTTCCTGAGATGCTTCTGCTTCCTTAACCTCACCCCGCTGCACTCAAATTTCCAATACCCATGAAAAAGCAAGGTCCTTCTTCACTCAGGCCTGTCTCACTCCTTTCTGAGTATCAGCAGTCTCTGAGGCTGACCAGCATTCCCCATTCAGCTGGAAACCAAGAGGCAGCCAAATAAAATGGTAGGTCACGGAATCTGGACTACGGAATTAGAAGAACCCCATTCAGCTGGAAACCAAGAGGCAGCCAAATAAAATCTGGACTACGGAATTAGAAGAACCTAAGGCCCAATTCTGGCCTCATCATTTGCCCTAACAGATCTTCCTAAGTCTGTTCTCCCTTCTGTGAAATAACAGTCAGGCCATCTGATCTGCCTCAAGGCAGCCTGTGGCATTATGGATTGTTTAGAGGGTAAACGACTCAGTTGCCATGAGTGTTACACGAGGTCTGTCTAGAAAGCGTCTAGTGTAGCAGATGATGCAGGGCACCCAATAAATGTTATCTCTGACACGTTATCTTGGGGTGCAGCTCGCTGTCTCTATTTCCCTTCCTCTGGGAGGACTCCCCTCTCCCGTCACCTTCTAAGTCTGACTTATCCCAAACTCAGAGGGTTCAGAGGACCCCTGTCTCATTCTTTCCGAGTGGAAGCCAAGTTCCTGTCCAGCTCCAGCCACCCAGGCCTCTGTCCTGTCACTCTCCAAACTCACCTCCCACTGTCTCTTCTTAGGATCCCTTTCCCCCAGCCATGGGTGTGGTCCCACCCTCCTCTCCTTCAGGAACCTGATCAGATAGCCCCCTCCCTGAGACTTCCCTGGGGCACCATGGAAGGCTGAATAACGCCCCCCAAGGTGCCCTGTGAATATGTCACCTTGTTTAGCAGAGGGACTTTGAAGGTGTGATTACGTTAAGGATCTTGAGCTATGGAGAGTAGCCAGGATTATTATCCAGGTGGGCCCGTGCAATCACAAGGGTCCTCGTAAGAGGAAGGCAGGAGGGCCGCAGTCAGAGAGAGACTGGAAAATGCTAAGATGCTGGCTTTGAAGTGGAGGATGGGGCCATGAGCTAAGGAACGCAGGCGGCCTTTAGAAGCTGGAAGAGGCAAGGAAATGGATCGGCCCCCAGAGCCTCTGGAAAGGACGCAGGCCTGCTGACCCATTTCAAACTTCTGCCCTCCGGAATGATAATATAATACAGTCGGGTTGCTTGAAGCCACTAAATTAATGGTGACTTATTACAGCAGCAACACGGGACTCATACAGACACCCAATCTCTATTACAGTCTCCACCAAATGTGCGCACGTGCATGTATTTACACGAAACACATACATCCGCATCTTCCTTCCTTGGTTTGGTTTTCACCCCACCACTCACCATCTGGCAATCAAAATAAATAAGAAAAATGAGGCAGACCTCTCCCACGTGCGCACACGCAGAGCGAAAGAAAAGGTCTAGGAAGACAGTGATTTCTGTCTGTTTCGGTCACTGTTATGTCTGTTGCACTTAGAAACGGGCCTGGAATTACTGGCTGGACAGGCGCTCACGAAACGTGTCGACGGCAGGCTCTCTTCGTCTTCGTACTTCCATATTCCGTTCTTATTATTCATAGAAATAGAGCCCACCTCTCGACTTGCAGCCCTTGCAGCCCTGACTCTCTTAGTCATTGCCATTTAATTCCATCTCTGGTGCAAAACGTTGCACCCCAACCCAGAAGATCCCCCACAAACGAACGTGCTGAACGGTTGGGCCAACAGCTACGACATTTGGAGTTGTCAGAATTCCAACCCCTCAAGAGCCCTCACGTTTATTTGATTGCAAATATGTCTAATTCCCAGTTCACTGAAGCAGCAAGAAAAAAGACAGCCACTCGAGGTGGTAATTTACAAAGCAAATCCGCCCAGCGGAAACACTCATCTTCAGAAGACAATCAGTGGGATCCAATCATTTTTAAAACGGGAAAAGAGAGGAATCCACTCCGCTCTTTGGACTTTCCAGTTGTATTGTTTGCAAAGCTTTTGAAAGCAGTTTGAGGTCAAGGCTAAGCATTTCGCTTCAAGGGGCTCGTTTCCTGGGGCTGGTGGTACTTTTGTCACTGAGGAAGCAACACAGCAGGCAGGAAGACTGAGACTGTGGCCAAAGTCCTTCTCGGAGAAAGGATGTATGAAGACCCAGTCAGTTCCTCTGGGCTCGCTAATTAGAATTCCAGGCAAACAGGGGCAGTGCGTCCCTTCAAAATCCTTTTATCAGAGGAACAGGACTATCCCTAAGAGGGAATGGGCAGGGACAGAGCTAAATTACCTTATTTTCACTTTAAATAACCACGTAGAAAGAATTGGTGACTAGAAGTTAAATGAGGGATTTGGGAGCAGTCAGTGTGTATTTATTTCCTTGGTCATCGACCTATCTCATCTTGCCACGTTGTAAAGGACTCTTCCTTGTCAATTTCCAGACCTGTCTCTGGGCCCCTAAAGCTTAGGGACCATGTGTCATTTTTCTTTGCATTCCTGGTAGCCATTACAGTTCCTGACACATCCTAGACACTGTGTTGAATAATTAAATAGGCGAGCAGATGATTGAATGCACGACTGAATGAATGGATGTTTTAAGCTAGCAGTGAGGACGCCTGTACCAAACGCCTGCAACCCCACTTGCCAGATAGCCATCACCCAGGACACATGTTCAATCTGCAAGCTTCCAGGCCCCCCGCCCCAGGGAGTCCATATTCCGTCTGCCTCGCTCTGAACCTGGGAAAGTGGTCTTGAACATTTACCCAGGTAGCTCTGCTCCTGGGGCCAGCTCGAGAACACGTGCTGCCTCCAGCTGTTCAGTGCGTCCCTACCTGAAGCATCCTTATCTGAAGCGTCCCTACCTGAAGAGTCCCTACCTGAAGAATCCCTACCTGAAGCGTCCTGTGTTTCCCATCACAAAGTAATATTCCACCTATGAAGTTTCACCTGTTCAAAATGGGGAGCGGGCCCCTCCCACTTCGGCCCCTGCGAATCCCCTCCCTCCCATCACCACTCGACCGTTCCTGACGCAGCCTTGCATTTCCCTTCTCACTCCCTTTACCAGAGCTCGAGATGGTTTCTAACTTAAGACAGAGACAGCAGAGCCTACAGGGTCTGCGTTTTGACAGCCACGCAGTGACCACACTCATTCCCTGGAGGCGTCGCATCTAAAAGCAGGGCGCCCCACCCCCCAACTCCGCCCCCACATTCCCCGGCACACAGCATCCGTGCTGCCTGTTCTGTGCATGTACCAGCTTGAGAGAGGGGGGCGATCAAACTGTGTGTTTACTCTATCGCATAACCCGTGCCTCTCCTTTGGGAAGTAAGGCCTGGCAGTGGCTTTCGACTTGTGCTCTGGGGGGCCTTTGGGGACCAGCCAGGCTCCAGGCCTCCGCCCTCCGCCCACTGCGGCAGCCGCTTGTGTTTCCAAGTTCCGTAGCGGACCTCCCCCTGCAACACTGGATTCAAACAAAAAGTTCCTTGGGTCAGAAAGGTTAGAAAATTACTAGTCTAAAGCATCATTTTTGAGCCAATGATCTATGTGCAACTCCCTCTCTCATCCTACCGTAAGAACAAAAAGGAACTACCTTTTAAGACACCAAGAAGCCGAACCTAAGGCGTGTAGTTCCCATTTATACGGGGCGGCGGACCCAACCACTTCCTCCGCCTGAGATCACATCCCCACGTTCTCGATTACTCGCACCCAAAGCCTCGTCTCGGCATCTGCTTCTGCGGAAACTCCAAAGAAGGCAATACTGTTATCCTCGTTAACCGCAGTGTTAGATGGGAAAACTGAGGCGCGGGGAGGCGAAGTAACTTACCCAAGGTCTCACAGCTGCAAAGCGGTAACGTCGGGATTCGAACGCGGGTAATCCGGCCCTCTACACTGTACATGATGCTTGTGTTTTTCTTTCGGTCCGGACCAGGTAAATAGAGTAAGAACAGCTGCCTCATGGGGCTGACAAATAAACATGCTGCACCACAGCACTGCGCCCCCAGCGGCCAGGTACGCAAATGATTTCATGCATTACTTCAAAGACCAACTCCATTCTCTAATGAAAATGCCTTGGGCTCCCCAACATAGCGGGGCTCTGATCCCACAGAAAGGTGACTGTAGAAGCCAGTCACGGTGGGAATGGTGTTCTCCTGTAGCTAGCATTTCTGGTGTGCTTGCAAACCTAAAACCGTAATTGCCGAAAGGAACCTGTCCCCCACAAATCAAGTCCCCCTGTATTGACAATTGTATCCGGTGTTGCATGGAATTTAATGCCTAAATAATAAAGTCAAAGAACAATGCTGGAGACCGAGCCTGTGAATACACTTGATTGATTCATTTCTCACTCCCAGTTAATAACCCACTTAGTCGGTGACGGTTAAGTGCAGCAGACTTAGAAAGAACATAACACACCAGAGAGAAAACATTTTGCAGATTAATAACTGGATGTGGGTACAAGCCGATGCTCCCCTAATAGCAGCACAAAAATAGGTTATCGTCGAAAATCTGGATTTAATGTTCCAAAATGGGGATTCGTGTTTTTCTTTTATACGGTTCCATACTTATCACCACAGGCTAATGAAACATAAATCAGAAATCAGGAGCTAATAAATGCAATTCTGGGGGAGTGTTTTTTTTTTAATTTAATACCTTCCAAGATCGTGATCTTTGTTCAAGATCTTTAATGCGTAAATTACAGTGTGGGAATATTAAGCATATTCGATTATGATTGAATTCTCCAAAAGGCTAATTTATGAACCCTGCAGCCTAACACGTGTGCACCATAAAAGAGGACGTGGCCACAGTTTGCCTCTACTGATTTCTCTAGTACAGAGATAAACACGCTTAAAACTGCCTCTGTGAACAAAGTCATGTGCACATGTATCTGGCTGGTTTGTTTGGTTTGTGCAGAGGGATGTACAATTAAGTGATATTGACTCGGTGCTTAAAGTAATTTTGGCAGAAATGTTGCTTTGGGGAACGTTTCTTTAAGGTTTTGTTTGTTTGTTTGTTTGTTGTTTTTTGGGTTTTTTTGTTTGTTTTTGTTTTTTTGTTTTTTTTTGCTGTTCCAGCGAAGGTTTTGTTTGTTTGTTTGTTTGTTGTTTTTTGGTTTTTGTTTTTTGTTTTTTGGGGTTTTTTTGCTGTTCCAGCAAAGGGAAGAGGTGGCTAGGTCAAGGAAGGGTGCTCTCTCGGGTTAGACAAGGACAAAAGGGGCTTCTTCCCCAGCCATTATTCATTTTCTGAAATAATTTCATGGTGCCTGTGGGAAAAGAGCTTCCTCCGATCAACTCGGTTTTATGTGAGTTTAACAACATCTTCGTCCCCTTAGTTTGTTGTGAGATTTATCGTCTTTGGCCCTGTTTATCATACAATGGCCAAGCCATTGGGCATAAGGAGAATGCTTCATTTCTTTCCAGGTGCCTGGAAGAACACGGAGCTGCAGGGAACTAGCGGAAGAAAAATAAAGACATTTTCCATGTGCAGTGAAACTTCCTGTCCTGGAGAGAACCTGATCCATCATTCTGCGGCTTACTGCCTTTTGCCAGATTACGATTTATGTTTTTAATTTTTTGCCAAAGGGCATGTATGATACTGACGGGTAAGACTGGAATGTAAAACCAGAACTCAGATGGCAGGACATGAGTGAGTAAAAAAATACAGTACAGAGACTTGCATTTCAAGGCTCTACATATTTATTCCAGGGAAGCCATTGGATGCTGAGGCGCCTGGCAATCGAGGTGAAAAGGGAAACCAGTCACTTACTTGTATGGCTCCCCAGAGAAAGGAGACGTTTTCTGGGCCCTGAGCAAGTACTGCCACCACCCCCTAAAGTGCCTCTGGGAGAACTAGCAACCCTCTCCCATGGGCAGGCTGCTCTCATTGAGCACATAGTGTCTTTATGCAATTTAGCAATAAATGTACCACAGCCCTGTAGGTGGGTGCAGGCCAGCTGACCATGCCTTAATGCAGGGAACAAGGCATCTCCTCCTCCAGGAAAACACAGCCAAGGAAAACAGCACAGCAAGAAAACGCTATCTGGATGTCAGCTTCCACATATTCCTTCGGCTGGATTGTACACAAGGACTTTGACTTAATTCTAAAACTTTTTCATGCAGGGCTTCCAGGGGGACCGCAAAGAGACAGGATGGACAGAATTCCCGACAACAGGAATACGACTGTGTTTCCTGAAGCAGAGTTTCAGCCTTTGGTGAAAGCCAAGAACAGTGTCTGAGGGAAATTGAAGGGAAGATAGTCCAACAGGGGCCAAGGGGATGTGGTTTTTAAATCCCCAGGGGTCTACTTCGAGACTCCCTCGCAGGGTAGATGGACCGAGCATGTTCGGCCAGTCCTCCAAAGTCCTGCTTCTGTAACAAGCTCAGGACACTTCCGGATGGGTCGGAGAAGTCGGTAAACCATTCAGCTTTCATGGTGTAAGCGGAGGCATTAATAGAGCAACACCCAGGCCAGGGGTAAATCTGCCAAGATCTGCGAGAGTTTTCACACATTGGGCGAGACTGGCAGAACGGAGGGAAGGCTGAGGGACTGGGACAACATCTACCTTCTCTCTGTCATTTCAGTAAATAAGCCCCCTTTTTCCTTCGTTAAACTCCCTCTCTTGGGGGGCTCAATTTAATGTGTCGTTCAGGTGGGCTCAAGAGCATAAAAACAGGCTATACGTGACGAAGGCAGCCCAGAACTCGATTGATTGCGTGGAGTAAAGGATGATGTGAGTGGTAGTAGCTTAAAGACGAATTTAAAACCACTGAAGGAATGCTCTGTAACCCCCACATTGAAAAGCCAACCCGAAAGGACACCAAGCTGGCATATGTGCCTATTACATTTTCCACAAACATGATGCCATACTCAGTGGGAGGGCTCCTTGTACCTCTCAATGTTCCAAAGGAGATCCTCCTTCTGGGAAGTCACTAGGAAAGCCTAATCATGGGAGAGCTGTCTTTTATTGTCTCAGTCTTTTATTGATGTAATTGATGCTGATCCTCCAGGAAGCAAGAAGCCAATTCTGACTGCTCTGATTGGCCAGAGCCTGGCAAGATGCCAACCAATGCCCATGCAGCAGGGTTTAACACTTCCGCCTCTGTTTCCACTGTCGGTCTGGGACCAAGAATGGCTTCACCCTCACAATCTCAACTCATCAAGCTGGCGGGAGAGGTGTCACCATGGACCAGGTGGTACTTGAGCTGCAGAAAGCCAGCTAGTAATGAAAGACCTGGTAGAAATTCCTCCCCCTGTTAGAGTTTTGTTCATGACCTCCCTTATTATGGTCAACATTTGGAATGAACAACTAATAATTGCAGCCATGCCTTCAGCGGTTTTCACCTATTTACATATAAATAGTTCTGACCAGAGCTGGCCACCAGCACCGGTTAATTTAATTTACTATCCGCTGGCAAAAGAATAGTCATTGGTTTCCCAGCACTTTTAACCTTGGTAGACCCTTGGGAAATAAAAATTAGATTAAGAGAAAATTACCAGTGGTGGAGAACAGTATAAAAGTGACAGTAACATATATAAACCTCCGGCGGGAGTAGAATAAACTGGCACATTATTGTTTGCTGGCTCCCGAAGTTCAATATTTCTTGTGTGATTTACACCTCCGCCATCGTCTCACCACCTGGAGTAATTCTGGCCACTGCAGGCAGTCTCTCTCAAGACGCACACCCTTGCTACCGTCAGAGAAGGGACAGATTACCTGGCTAACCAACAAATAAGAGTTTAAAGAGATGGCTGGAATGACGCAGGTGAATGTCTGCGATGGCTGAGTCTGTGGTTCCAGCTTTCTCGATAGAATTTTATGATTATGCTCCATGTGGGAGCTCAGCTCTGGTCGGGGGTTCTGGCTGACGCTTCTGTCTCAGCCTCATTGTGTCCCCTCTGCACGTTCCCTCTACGTGAAACACACACACACACACACACACACACACGCACACGCACACACCCTTACCACAACTGTTTCTCTTCCCTGAACTTTGTTCTTGTGGTGTACTCCTTAAACCCTGGACCACCCTGCCTCTCCTTCCCTGTTTTATCCATCTAATCACGTGTCTTTCTATCCTACCTCCAGAGCACATAATGAGTATGCCGTGACCTCCTAAAGCACAGAAAGTTTCATTCCAGAGAGAGAGCAGGGTCAGAGTTCAAAACAAAGGTGGCGGCAAGGTTAGAAAATTGCCAACTGATACCTCCAACTGGATAGGTTCCCTGGCATAGGCATTTCCTTCATTGTACATGCCACAATTTTGTCCTTATTTTCTTTGTGTGGCCATTTGATTAATGTACACACACACACACACACACACACACGCACACACACACACATGCACACACACATATACACACGAACACACACGATTGTAAAGGCAGGGGCTGTATCTACCTTTCTTTCCCATATTTCTTAGATTTAACACAGTGTTTAGCACATAGATGGTGCCCTATAAACGTGTGTGCAGTTAATTAGTTGGCTAATTAATTAAGGAGCAGACACGAAATAGATCAGGGAGAAAAGGCAAATATAAGGTCATGGGCTGAATTTTAAAGATCACTACATGGCACAAGAATGGACAGGGCACTATGTAGAGATAATGGATACTGAGCTCCAGTTCTAATTACATCCGGCTTTTGGGAGCCACATGAGGTAGGCTGGAGAGGTAGGTAACTGCGGGCCTGGGATCACGGGACTTAGGTTTGGCATAATCACCGAGGAAGCGTGGTGCCAGGATTACATCCGAGCGTGGAGGGTCCGATTCTGAATCTTACATTTAAACAAATTTAAAACCACTGTAAGATTTTTCCTCCCCAACAGGACCC
>NW_006435763.1:5098112-5117616 GCF_000325575.1 Pteropus alecto | reverse complement strand
TTTTTGTGGCTATTTTATTAATATACACACACACACACACACGCACACACACATATACACACGAACACACATGATTGTAAAGGCAGGGGCTGTATCTACCTTTCTTTCCCATATTTCTTAGATTTAACACAGTGTTTAGCACATAGATGGTGCCCATAAACGTGTGTGCAGTCAATTAGTTGGCTAATTAATTAAGGAGCAGACATGCAAATTTAAAACCACCGTAAGATTTCTCTTCCCCGACAGGACCTAAGCCCATAATTTACTGAGTATAAACAGACTTAAGTGATAAAAGTCTGTGGAATCCGCCAATACTGTCATTTTGCATGCAATGAGGTGGAGCAAGATTTTATTCACTTATCCACTGGTATGACAACTTCTCATGAGAGAACACTGGATTTGTTTAGGGGATACTTTGATTAACAGTTTGGAGTAGAGCAGAAGGCCCCAAAAGTCATGCACGAGTCCCAGCAGAAGAAACACAGAAGGGCTAGTAATGGTGAATAAACGGTGATCACAGTCACCCTTGGGTTCTTTTATTGTGTCAGGCACTGTGTGAGCTGAATGTGCAAGTTTGGGGCAGAGCAGAATTGCTTTGATAACAGGGACGAGGGGATTGGGGCGCCGCGCTGGGTGTCGGGGAAGGAAAACATGGGCTGATATAATAATAGTAAGAGACTTAAGGATCTTTCAGTTGGCTTGCTGTGACTGATATGCTACCCACTCACTCCTCTGTCTCCCCTTACAACATCTTCAGTGAATTCTGCTTGGCTTCTTAGTGCTCTTGCATGAGTAGATTTTTATTTGGGCAGGGGAGAGGACTTAGAGAGTAGCGTAAGTGAGTAGTTGATATCTGGATGTTAAGAGAATGAGAATGATTCCCAGCCAAGCTGGCTGAATTGGCAAAGGACCTCCTGCTTAATTGGCTACAGACTGAATTATTTCAGATCCATTAGCCTCACCTCTCCCTCTCGTAGATACTAAGGATTTCAACTAGCCATTGAGCAGGGTACTGAAGGGAAAAGAGAAGAAAGGATGAGTTCCTTTTGAAAAGTTAATGTCAACATTTATCGATATCTAACATATGTCACACAGTTTACGTGGATTCTCATTTAAATTCCATGAAATAGCTATGGAGTAATTAGTGCTGTTCCTATTTTGCAGGGGAAAGAGAAGAAAGGATGAGTTCCTTTTGAAAAATTAATGTCAACATTTATCGATATCTAATATATGTCACACAGTTTATGTGGATTCTCATTTAAATTCCATGAAATAGCTATGGAGTAATTAGTACTGTTCCTATTTTACAGGTGCAGAATGAGGAAATCCAGGACCACGGAGGTGAATTACCCCAAGTCATGCAGCCAGTAAGAGTCAGAACCTAGTGAATCATCTGTCTTTCTATCACCTCATAAGTTCTCCTAAGAAGGGCTGGGTGGTGGCCAAGGAAGAGAAAGGGGTGGAGCTGGGAGATGATGCCATCAATTCAGGTAGTTTCCTGGAGGGAACTGTGGCCGTTGGGTCCTGTAGAGCTTTTGGGAGCCACATGAGGTAGGCTGGAGAGGTAGGTAACCGCGGGCCTGGGATCACGGGACTTAGGTTTGGCATAATCACCGAGGAAGCGTGGTGCCAGGAATACAGGCTTTGGAATCATCTGAAACAGCTCAACTCTAAATTTCGCTTTAGGAATAATAATCATAAATATAAATGTAATGAGTCGTCAAAAAAAGAACAGCTTCTTCAGGGAATAAGAACCCTACACCTCTGCCAATTCACAGCAGACTCCGGTTAACAGGGCAAAAGAGCTCAGCCTCGCAGTTGCCTGCATTCCCGAAAACACACTGAAACCTCTGGTGCCTGTGAGACGAATCTTCATTTTGAAGAAGGGACACTGTTGATAAGGGCGATTGTCTCACGACGCCGGGCAAACTACCGCATCTCTCCGAGACGCAGGTGTGTCATCTGTAAAATGGGCATAATCGTGTGCAAAGGTAATTCCGCGGCTGGTGTGAGGCAACGTGTGTAAAGTGCTGACTGAGCACGGTGCCTGGAATGGAATCAACGCGCATTGAAAGGGAGTTACGATGGTGGTGGTGACGATGATGATGGCAACGGCAAAAGCAAGGGTATAAAGACAAGATCGCGATGAGACGATGACGTGCTTACACTGACGTGCTGGGGGATGGTGGTGGCGGGTGGCGAGGACACTGGTGACAGCCAAGACAAGATGACGTGCTTACACTGACGTGCTGGGGGATGGTGAGGACACTGGTGACAGCCAAGACAGCAATACAATGAGAAGGACCATGACGAGAGGTGATCGTGATGCTGATGTGTTGTCGACGGCAACGAAGGAAGAAAAACGGAAGAAGGAATAAGAAGGCGTTGAAAGAAGAAAGAATAGGATCTCCATGAAGCGGCAACTACAGCTCATAGGTGACCGGGTCACACGTACCCGAACCGAAGGTGCTCTGTCCCTCCGCCCAGAAGAGATAACCTCTTCCGGACTCGAGGGACAGTGCCCAGCCCACCCATGGACATGGCTCCTGGGATTTCCATCGCCCCACTCACCGCCTGGCCCACCCCTCCTCCAGGAGCTCACAGCCTTCCGATCTCCCGCATCGCAACATGCTCGGGCAATTTGCTGGCGACGCATCTATTTCCACGACGACTTGGGACTGAGATGGTGAACTGACTGTTCATCGTCACCATCTAGCATAGCGCCCGGCACAGAGCAGAGCCCGGTGGATGCTTGCTGAATGAAGGAATGAGTACCGGGACCGACGTTAGCATGGGGCACGGAGGGGGAACATGGAGTTGGGGGACAGAGGGAGCCTGGTGGAGGGTGATAGGGTGATATCTAAGCAGGCTCCTGATGGACAGACAGGATTTATCCAGGCAGATAAAATGAGATTTCCAGAAAGAGAACAGTATGGATAGAGCACAGGAACATGACGAAGCATGGTACGTTAAAGAAAATTAATAAAACTGAAACCTAGGATTCCACAGTAGGGTGGTACGAGATGACACTGGGTTGTGCATGGCATGCCACCAAGGAACTGGCTTTATGCTGTAAACGCTGGGCAGCCATTGAGGAGGTTAAGGCAGAGGAGTGACCGGATCAGACTACGCAAGAGGTTAGTGGCTGGGACCTATTACCTCTCTCAGGTTATTTCTCATTCTTTCTTCCCGCCCTCTCATCCTTGTCTCTCCTTTCCTCTGTCTTCTCAAATGTATTCTTTCCTTTCCTACAGTTTCCATTTACATGGATTTTTTTTGACCCAGGATGTCAAAGAATCATCAATTTAGCCAGGTCGTCCTAACAGCATCAATTGGGACGCCAGGGAATAAAATTCTATTCTAACATGGCCCCAAACACTAAGGGACCCTTCTCCCCAACATGAGGGCTCTACGAATGGTCTGAAAATGAGGCAGAAATGGTGTCTTTATCTTGATATAAAGGGAACGTGTTTGTCGCTTGCTTAAAATAATTATTTACCTGAGAGCACCCTGGCAACACTAAGCTTGTCCAGGGATCACTGCGCTTCTCTTAAGATTGTAAAAATAGCTCTTCTCACTCCTCCTCTTTGGTGGAGCTTCCGACCTAATCTCATTCAGGGCAGGATACCCAGAAAATCCCACTGAGCGGCATGGTTAATGAGGTTATTCTAAGGCAATGGTTATCAGACTCAAAGTCCTAGATTTCTTTGGGGGTTAATGTTAGGGCTAAGATTTAGATTTAAATTTAGAGTTAGAGTTTAGGGTAAAGGGTTAGGATGAAGGTGAAGGTTAATGTTAAAGTGGATTGGGATTGGATTTGGATTGGATTGGATTGGATTGGATTGGAATGGATTAGATTGGAATGGACTGGATTAGGATTGGATTGGATTGGATTGGATTGGATTGGATTGGATTGGATTGGATTGGATTGGATTGGATTAGGGTAATGTTAGGGGTAGAGTCAAAGTTAAGGGTAGACTAGGTGAGGGTTGAGGTTAGGGTGAGGGTGAAGGTTAGGGGTAGGATTGGGGGAACTCCTAGGGAAAGGAGAATAAGATTGGAGGACAGTTGTGTTTTCGAGTACTCATATACACACTCACACATCAAACGCTTATTTATCTATTTTTTCCTGTTAAACTTCACTTGAATAATAATCTAAAATTTTACTCTTCTCTGATTCACAGGTGGATCACTGAGAGAAAGAACCTCCAAAGCCATGTATCAGATTCAAAGACTGATACCACAGACCGCTTTTCAGGAACTCAAAACTCGTGAATGAAAAGCATCGTGACTCCTGCAAACATGCTACCTTTAGAGCTGGCACTGTCCCAGGACACGGGAGAGGTCAACCGTGGACCACTGGGGCTACACATGACCTTCCCTTGACTGGCAGGAGTTGGGGAGCATGACCAGAAGTGGGGACAGGGCCACATTTCCCCTGTCCTATGATAAAGAAAACTAAGGAAAATAGCTTAGAATGACTAGTCTTAGGCAGTTAGAAAGTCCAAAGAATAGGACCCTAGATCCAAGAAGTTAGGCAAAACCTCGATGTGGAACCCAGAATGAAGGGGTGGCCGGGGACATAATAACTGACCAAGCACGAGAAACGGGTGAGACTGGGGATTAGTAGCTTTCTCCCAGAGCAGGTGTCGGCATACGCTTTCTGTAAAGGGCCAGATAGTAACTGTTTTAGGCTCTGCGAGCTGCCGATTGTCTCTGTCACTCGACACAGCTGCTCTAGAATAAGCAGGCACAGAGCGCACATGTATGAAAAAGCATGGCTATGTTCCGATCGAATTTTGTTTAGAGAAACTGGCAGCAGGCTGAATTTGGTCCAGGAGTCGCGATTTGTTGACCCCTGCGCTAGGGTATTGAGAGCCTGTTTTGTGATCTGCTATAAGAGCACAGTCTTCTGAAAATTGAGCCGGCAGAGAGATATGCACAATAGGGTATTAGACAGCAAGATCAAGGCCGTAGAATTATTAGAAACCCTGGATCCAGCCGTACCTGAAACTAAATTCTCCTCATATGACAGAAACAAACACACACCCCAAATCTTCTGACTCCTATTCTAATGCTCTTTCATTGCAACGAGCGTCGGGTAGAAATGAACGCCCTAGTTGAGCATCTTTTGTTCTGGCCAAAGACCTGTGTTACCAGTGTGGGCTGGGTTTTGCTCCAAGGAAGCTCTGCTTCTTACAGCATCATGAAAGGACGGTACGTGCCTAAGAAAAGCTGCCTACAGATGTGGCGAGTTGGCAGAGCAGCTCTGGAGGGCCGGATGGACCCCAGACAGCCGCGATTCGAGGGAGGTGCTCCATCTGGCAGGACCAGGGAGAACCCAGCATGAAAAGCACCAATCAGCAACCTCTTCCGAGAGAGGATGCTCACAGCACATCGCTGCACTCAGGCTTCATGCGGCCTCTACAAATAATGGTTATAAAGTTTCCATAGTAACACACAGACGTGTTTCATATGCAGGACACACCAGAATTCTCATTCGGTGCTGAAAGGGTTACGAATTGATACCGACTCTCTAGAAAGTGGTTTTACGCGATGTATTAAAACCTTTAGAATAAAAAAATGTTATGACTTTCGATTCAATAATCACCCTCGTCTTCTGTAAAAAATCTACCCTTAGCAAATAATCAGAAATGCAGACACAGATTTCTGCTCCAGGATGTTCATCACAGCATTATTTATAATAGCGATGAAATAGAAATTGTGTCCAAATGCCAAAGGTAGGAAATTGATAAAATACGTTATGCTGTATAGCCACCGGCTGGAAAATTATAATAGCCATCAAAAATATGATTAATAAGAATCTTTAAAGACATGGGAAAATATTCACCCTGTGGTAGTTTAAAAATCAGGACACAAATTGCATACATAACATGAGAACCAATAAACAAAACACATGGTATAAATTTTAATTTTCACTTACCTGGATATGGTGACGATACGTTTGGGCTGGTGGACTCAGGGTTCCTTTTATGGGTTTATTTGCACAGAGATGCTTTTCTGGGGCTAAGGAGTAAGCAAGGAGGTGGTGGGGGTGCCTAGGGAGAGAAGAAAGCAAGGACGATTTAAGGGACGTGATCCCTAACACGGACAGGTTTGAGGCCCCCTTAAAACTTAAAACCCCTTAAAACTTCCAGGCAGAACTGAAAGATCACAAACGTCATTTCTTCGAGGAAGCCTTTCCCTTCCCCCATACAAGGTCCCATACCTCTGATACATGCCCCCAAAGTACTTGTTTTTCCTTCAAAGCATATAATAAATATCGTCGTCATATATTTAGATGATACACCATTCTCACTCATCAGTCCAGTCTTGCCAAATATGGTAGCCACTTTAAATAGCAATGAAACTTAAGCGTAAATTAAATTAAATAAAACAAAATAAAAATCCGTTTCTCAGTCTCATCAGCTACATTTCAAGCGCCTAAGAGTTGCATGTGACTCGTGGTCATCGTCTTGGACAGTAGACAGTGCAGATATAAAACATTTCCATCATCACAGTGCTATGGGGCACTGCTGCCCTAGCTAGGACTCTAAATCTTGCTTGCAGGCTACCCTTACTCCCGGCATCCGGTACATCACAGGCACTCAGTAAGTGTTTGCTGAAGGACTACAGCAAGGAGGTGTTTTCATTAAAAAGACGTCCTCGGTATAGTGAGAAAAATAAAATCGCACCTCCCCCTGATAGCCGTCCCTTTTTCTAACGACCAGGATCATCAAGGTCTAGTTATGAATACGTTTGGTACGGAATAAACAGGATAAATAATGATAAAAGAGCTCTGAACGCTGGCATCAGCCCTGACGGCAAGGATGTCATGATGACACAAATCACGTCCAGCCTCTCAGGACTAAATCTGTACTGTCGCTGGGGCCAGGGTGTTTGGATGGCAGAGCCAAGGGGCAGACGGTGGCGGGTCCATCTTTTTTTCATCACTGATATATTTTTTCCTGATGGCTAAAGGACAAAAAGTTTAAAATCTTGGTCATGCGTGTGGACAGGAGTGTTCTGAACTCTGGAGTTCTAGAAGGCCCATGCTATTCAAACTCTTTATGCTCCCTACCCACCCCCACTATCCACCTGCCCCCCTCACCCCCTCTCCGCAAAAAAAAAAATACAGCAGGTAAAAACCTAAAATGGACCTGCAAGAAATGTACCCTCTCACACTTCCTCCCCTCTGGGAGGCTCACAGATAAATGCTCAACCAACAGAGAACTGGTACCTGCCATTCACTCATTCATTCATTCAATAAGTGTTCATTGAGCATTGACTTGGTGATAGGCACTTGGAGGTACACCAGTGAACAAAACAGAAACAGACAAAAATGTCTGCCTTCGTGAAGCTTACCTGCCAGGCTGGTTGTCAGCCCTGGCTGAATATTAGAATCACCTGGGGAGTTTTGAAACATCTCATTGGTTAGGACACACACACATAGACACGCACGCATACACACGCACACACACACACACACACACCAGAGATTCTGATTAGGTACACCAGTGAACAAAACAGAAACAGACAAAAATGTCTGCCTTCGTGAAGCTTACCTGCCAGGCTGGTTGTCAGCCCTGGCTGAATATTAGAATCACCTGGGGAGTTTTGAAACATCTCATTGGTTAGGACACACACACATAGACACGCACGCACACACACACACACACACACACACACACCCCAGAGATTCTGATTGAAATGGTCCAAAATAAGGACTAGGAACAGGTATTTTTTTAACCTTTCTAGGTGGGTCCAATGAACAGTCACTGAGCAACCTGAGAACCACTGTTCCAAACCAGGGATTCTCAAAATGTGGTCCCCAGACCAGCAGCCCCTGGGAACTTGCTAAAAATGCGAGTTCTCACGCCTCTCCCCAGATGCACAGGATCGGAAACTCTAAGAGTGGGGCCCGGAAAGCTGTGTTTGCACAAGGTCTTCAGGTGGCTCTGATGCATTCAAAAGTTTGAGAACCACTGCTTTAGGCGAAATTAACCAGGGAGATGAGTGATTCAAAATAGAAGAATCCCGCTCTCCATCTCTTCCCAGTGCCCTCCTGCCAAGTCATTAAACCTGGACAGGAATCGCAAGAGCATCCTCTCCAAACTGGTTCCTGACGGCCACGGTGCCGGGTTGTCAGAGGCTCTCCCTGAAGGCCCTGCTTTGTTCCCTGGGGCTTTTCACCCCACCCAGTTCCTCAACTAGCATCACCTCCCCAGCTGCCAGTGAGGCTGGCGAAGACACCGTCTGGCTGACTTCTCTACAATAAAATTCAAATGCGATTGGACCCACAGCCATCTATGTCCTGATCCTCCACAGGGCTGCAGGGAGAGTGCACAGTCACATGCAGAGGCACAACCCACTGTGACACACACACACACCTAGAGGCCCATGTTACACAACACACATAAACACATTCCTACTCTATCATACATATCATGTCAAAAACACACAAGCACATTTCATTCACTGTTAAGCATATATTCACATCCTCTTACACACACACACACACACACACACACATCACACTTTACCAGTGATTCTCAAATTCACCTGCACATTGGCCTCACCTGGAGCTTAAAAAAATTTCTGATGCCCAAGCAACAGCCAACACCAATTAAATCAGGACCTCTATAGTTGGGACCCAGGTATCTGCATTCTTAGAAGCTACCCGGTGGTTCCAGTGTGGGGACAAGGTTGAGAACCCTGGCTCTACAACATGGCCCCATGACTAACAGGAAGAAGGAGAAGCAAGAGGGTCTCAGCTTCTTTCATAAAGGAAGACATAAGAGCCAGAGAGGAAACTGGAATCCGAAGACTTGCGAAGGTCTCCTGTGGCATGCCCTGACCCACGATCCCCTGGGCCATTCATCTGGTGTTTCCCGAACATACTCTACCAAGTCTTCTTCCATTCGCTGATGCCCACTCGTCAAAGACCACAGGGAACTCACTTCTGCCAAACAAGGTTGGGTCTATTGACTCAACCTTGAGGCAGGTGGCACACCATGGAGAACCATGAGGCATCCCAGTAAGACTGTTAGCAGGAACGTGCTGTGGGACCTGGGCTGGTGCTGTGCCTCAAGGAAGCAGGGCTTTGCTCAGGATTGGATGTGTCAAGAAGTGAGGATAATTCTGTGCTTGGGTATCTTCATGAATCTTGTCTAGAGATCAAGAGGAACGAAGTAGAGCCAACACTACAATTGACCAAGAAGCAGAAGTCATCCCGTACGGCAGGAACGAGGATGCTTGGCCATTTTTGTGGTTTCGTGGAAAAGCCTCCTTTTCCACTAAGGTATGATTGCAGAGTGGTCTTACACGTGCCTCGCTCCATTAGGGCCACAGAGTGGCCTCGTCTGATGTCGGTCACTTGTGAAATTATTGATCTTCAACAGGAGAGCACCAAGGACTACCTGTGGGCGACAGGCCGGCTCCCAGCTGTCAAGGGCTGCTTTGCTCCTTCTCACAGCCCTGTTGTCCACGTCGACTCTGTGGACTTTATGGAGTCTCTTTGCCTTTTAAATGGGACAGTTTTTTCCTCTAGGAAATGAATCTTACCTTCTCAACCTCTTCTGTAACACACAGCACAGTGCTGGGCATACAGACAAGGGAGCCTTCACGTGCTGAAAGGCACATTAGGTTTAGGTTTGGAATCAGAAAACCCAACTTTTACATGTCACTTTCTACTTGCTAAGTACAGGAGCCGGGACAAAGTGGCTCCACTTCTCTCAGCCTCGGATGGAAATGACAGGCCCACTGGGTTTCTAGGGGGAATAAAATGAGACTACTTTGCAGCCACGAGGAGCAGGCAAAGCAGCAAATTCTCAAGAAATGCACGTAGGGTAGGTAATTGCAGTGGAGAAGTGATTGGTTTGACCACTGCCTCGGTCATGGGGAGCAAAGGACAATGGGCTTAAGAGACCTCTAAAGACTCTAGAGGAGTTACAGGAAATTAAATAACAGGTAGAATTTCCAATCACTTAGGTGACGCTTCAATTCTTAGAAACAGCTTCCAGGGTTAGTGAGCAGAGGTTGAATTTTCTTAGAATGCCATGCTACAACATTTTCTGAGTGCTTACTATGCGCCAGGCTTTACAATACAGAAGGGGAAAAATATACACTTTGTTCCCAAAGATACCTCTAGTCTACTAGAAAAGAGAGAGACACAAACAAAACAATTGCAATTCAAGACAATAAAAAAAAAATAGAAGCACAAAGTACAGCACAGCACAGAGCAGGGAGGAGTTCATTGTCAGGGGCTGGGAGGAGCGACAAGGATGTTGCTGTACAGAATGGGGTTTTGAAGGATGAAGAGGAGTTTGCCAGGCAGATGGAGGAGGACGTGTCAGAGGAACGTGACCCCCAGCAGAGGGGGCAGTGGGAGCAGGGACTTCTGAGCATGGAGTACTCTGATGTGTTCTGGGGGCGTCAAAGCCATTTGTACAGGAGTCACATTAGGGGTTCTAAGACTGCCCTGTCAGTAATACAACCCAGGCCATAACACATGGTCTAGGGCACAACGTTTACTTGTAAACGCAGGAACCAATGAATGAATGCCATAGCTGTTATTATCAGAGATCTTAGCCACTGCGATAGAATTCAAACCATATAGAAAAGCAGGTACATGAATAGTGTAGGTTTGCATTCTAGTTAGAGCTATATTATGTTTTCTCATTCCATATTTACAACTATTCGGCATTAATTATATGGCTAACTGGTTTCAGGCCTCAAAATCAGGCTTCTTTGGAACAAAAACCACATAAATATGGAGGGCTTTTTAAAAATTAGTTTATTCAGTGTTCCACATTTCCATGACTATTTCGTAACTACCGATTTGTACTTTTTAATCTCTTCCCCCTTTTCACCCGGCCCCCTAACCTCCCTTGCATCTGGCCACCATCGGTTTGTTCTCTGTGTCTATGAGTCTGTTTTGTTTTGTTCTCTAGATCCCACATATAAGCAAGATCATTTGGTATTCATTAAATTATGTGTCTAACCACTATGCTGTATACCTGAAACCAGTATAAAATAAAATCGAATGTCGATTACAATTTAAAAAATCAAAAACTTTAAAAAGTTAGTTGGTTCAGTCCTTCGTTAGCTGCTGTCCGTCTTCTAATAGCTTATTCAGGAAGGGGACGCCTCCTCAGCCTCTTCTGAGTTCGGCTTCCGGAAAGCCAAGTTCAGTTAGTTATTCGTAAGATAACAGGACACCAGAGAGCCCTGAGCTCTTCCCACAGAACTTGACTTTACAACGGAGACTCGAAAGTTAATTCTAGGAATAGCTGCCAAGTGAGCTTCAGGCTTCGCAGACCACGTGAGCAAACTCGCTCTGGGTGGCCCAAACTGAAAGCGATCCATCTGGCCAGATGTGCTGGCCAGACAGGGCTTCCTTGAAGGGTCCTCTTAGGGTATGGCACATAAAGTCCAGTGGAGTGGATGTACTCTCCAGCGCCCCCTGCGGCATCTGCCGCACAGCCAACTGCCTAGTGAGCTGCTCTGGCCACCCCGACAAGTCAGCCGTGTCCAGGGCCGGCCAGCCTTGAGACACATGGACGAGCATAAGGCAGTGCTCACTAAGAGAATGTCTCTTTCGGGTGACTCAGGGAATGACGGAGACACAGATGCCACAACACATATACAAGCCCAAGTGAAACCGCTTCACGACATGGGAGCGTGAGAAAAAAAAAAAAAGCCATGTTCTAAAATAACCTATTATTTTATACACAAATTGAAATTGGCATATTAACTAAATTAATTAAATTAAATAGACATTCGACTTTCTCATCTACATCTCCGGAAATTGATGTCTTTAAGTCGGTCCCCGGAAAAGCATTTAAGTGAATCATTGAGAAAATGAAGTCCACATATATTCGGGGAGACAGAATCATTTAATATCGAGTGCTGTGAGAGAGGACCGAGGCGAGACCCGGTCCGGATTAGGAAGGAATATTAGGGTGGTCGTACCTTTAAGCCACTGCCCTGTCCCCAGGTACCGCCCACCAGGTTCACATTCCTGGCCTAAACTTCCCATGACCTCTCTCTCCTCTACCTCTTTCCATCCTGCCTTTGACATTCCCACGTACTGACCTCACTTCCTGTTTTGTCATCTCTTCTTCTCTCTTTAAATCTTAGGCTTATAACGACGTCGCTGACTCTGTCTTTACTTATTTTTCTTTTTACCGTTTACGTTGGTCGTGGCGGTAAAATTTATGTACAATAAAACGTGTCCATTGTAAGTACCCAGCTGGATGAGTGTCAACAAATGCGTATACCCATCCATCCACCATCCCAATCAAATCTAAACCCCAAAGACAGCCCTCAGGCCCCGGCGCGGTCCGTCCTTTCTGTCGCTATGGCTTGCCTGTCCTAGGGTTTACTATGAATGGCATCGGACATGACGAGCTCCTTGGAGTCCACTTTCTCTCACTCAGAGTGATATTCTGAGGTCCGTCCATGCTGTTTACGTACTGGTAGTTTAATCTTTTCCGCGGCCAAGGAGTATTCCGTTGTATGAATCCATCACTATTCAGTTACCCATTCACACACTGAAAGACATTTGGGTTTTTCAAGTTTTCGAGGATGACATAAGTGTCCGCCTTTGTCCAGTGTTGGAAAATGGTTACTTCATGTTCTTGTCCAGCTGTCTAACTGCTGACAGTGGCTCCCTCGCCTCGGAGCTGCTGTCCCCACCCTCTTCATGAACGTGCTGTTTGGCTCAATTCTGAGACCCTCCTGCCCCCCAAAAGCATTGCCCCCAGGTATGCCCCTGCCTTGAAAATGGAAAACAGACAGGTAAAACTCAGATTTCGGTGACCAGGTTAACTTCGTCGGTGACAAGTCGTGTGGATAACATGATGGAATGTGAGGGGCACTTCACTCTGCCATATCCTCGCCCAAATCCTTAACGCCGGTCTCGTCCAGAGAAGCCCAAACAGAGGGACAGTCTACAAACCCCTTGACCAGTCCTCAAAACTCTCAAGGTCATGAGAAAAAAAAAAAAGGAAAAGACTGAGAAGCCATCACAGCCCAGAGGAGACCGTGGAGAAAGACAACTCCAGATCATGTGGCCTCAGGACTGGCTCTGGGGACAGAAGAAGGGAAACCGGTGGGAAAAGCCAGTGGGAAGCCCAGGCCCTCTGAACGAGGTCTGGGGTTCAGCTCACAGCAGGGCGCCCACGTTGGCAACCGCAGAGGAGTCTGGGTAAGGGGTCTGCAGGGATGATCGGTGCCACCTTTGCCGATGTTCGGCAAATACGAAATTATTCCAAAATTCAAAAGCATATGCTGAAAAGGTCCGACCGTAACATTCTGAACACGCGGAGCCGACAAAGCGATCGTCGTGAGCTGCAGCCGTGCCCGCCAAAGCCAGGGTGCCACCCACGACGCCCGCGTGACCTGGGAAAGGCAGGACAAGCCCTTGACCGTCCGCGTGTCTCGTTCCACTCTTTACTTCCTCTTCGTGTAGCTCTGCCTGAGGGTCACGATTATTAAATTGGTCCCTCTTGTCAGAGCCAGAAATCCTTACTGTGGCCTCTCTGCTCAGATTGGCCAAGTCAACCACCCCAGGCCAAGGAGAGAGAGGCATATCTGCGCATGAGGAGACGTGGTCTAACATACAGTGAACCCCGACTAGCTCCCGCAAGGGGCGGACAAAGCGGAGAGAGACACGTGTTGTCCAAAGCTCTCTGGGCAGCGATGCCACCTAATGCCCTGCCTTTTCGATCACTTGCTCTTTTCCACTAGGGAGCAAAGCGCCCTGGAGCAGACGAGGCAACTGTTTTACAAATCCTACACTGGGCTCCGGTTTTATTTCCCGGGGTGACCAATCGAGACACACCTGCCCCGCCTCGCCTCCGCTGAGCTGCTTGAGAAGTGACGCTTTATAGTCAGCCTAGATCAGATCTGTTCTTTCTCCCTGAGAAAGCTGCCGTTGGTAAAAGTTCTCACTCTGTCTGATGAACCAATATTAGTTTAACTACATGGTGTTAATTAAAAGCAGAATTCTACACCGGTTTTTTTTCCTCTAAGAAAGAAAACAAAAAAAAAGAAGAGTGTACTCGCAAAGTTCTCAAAACAGAATAGTGGTGCTAGAATTTACAGGTCTTTCTTACTGGACGTGGTGAAATGTCGTTTAAGGGCGTCCTATCCTTAGAGATCTCATTCTCTTTCTAAACAAGACGAGACCTGCAGCTCACTCTCCAGGTTTAGCTTCCCCCACGACTGGGAGAAAACCTTTCATCCCACCTTCCCAATCTTTCTTTCTTTCTTTCTTTCTTTTTTATTTTTTATCCCAAACCATTTTCTTGGCAAGTCGACATGAATTGTGAGCCCCAGAAAACGAAAGCCACATCTCCCGGTGGTTCCAGCTAAAGATTTAGGCAAGTGTCTTCACGTGGGTTCCTCCGGAAGTAAACCCTGAAATAAGGATTCAAGTCAAGTAATTTGTCGGGTGGTGATCTAAGGACATTTGAGCGGGGCGAAGAGGAAGGAACCACTACAAAGGGCGTCATCAGATAAGCTGGGACTGCGGGCCACACTGGGTCGCTCTGGGACCAGTGCAGAACACGCACTCTGGAGTCACCCAGCGGAGAAACTCAAGACCTGCGTATCGTTCCCCAAATGTCAATCATCGTAGGTCGGCGGCTGCTCCTGGAAATGTTAAGTTGCCGGTCCTTTTCACCTCCCGTGAGCGTGGACAAAGTGGGGTCTGCCGACCACAGAGAGCCTTCAAGCAGAGAGATGCAGGCTCCAGTGGCTGAAAGGTAGGCTAACCCCCAAGAAAACGGTGAGTGCTGAAGAGAGGTGGGTGGGGAGCCAGCAGCACCCGCAGAAACGGTGGGTCAGAGCAGAGATGGGGACGGGGCCCAGCCCTCCAGCCCCCTGGTTGTGTTGGGTAAACCCGGGTTCTGCTTTTGGTGGCATGAACTGCCACATGGCATGGAAGTCAGTCTGGCTCTGAGGAACCTGCTGAGTGGAACTCGGCGTGCAGCAGCCCGGCTCCCCACCCCACCCCACCCCACCCTGGTGTGGTCCTTGGAAATGACACAGCAGTAAGAGGACCGAGCCAGCGGGCCTGGTTCCGCCACTAATGGTGACCTTGGGAAAGTCACTCGACCTCTCTAAAATTCAGTTTCCTCCAGCTGCAAAGTGCGGGTAATAAGAAGTATCACATTAGTACTTATCTTGAATGAAAGAAAGCTAATATTACCTCGGGTTTGCAACTGAAGAAACTGGGGTGTCCGATGTCGCCGAGAGAATCAAATGAGATAATCTACACAGAAGGTAAACAGCGACCTACAAAGATAAGCTATTTTTAATAAGAATCCATGAGGGAAGCCTTTTCAAGACAGCCTTTTGGAGCACAGCGAACAAAAATAGAGCCATCTCAAGACTGTCCTTGGGTTATCGAGATTTTGTAATCAACATACAAGAATGAGCAGTAGCTTTATAGGATTATAAGAATCATAAAAACCAAATGCAACCCATTATTCATACCTGGATCCTGACTTTGTAAAAAATAGTTATCAAATACAATTTGTGACAATTAGAGAAATTTGAATATGGACTAACTTGACATTAGATGATATTATTGTTAATTTTGTTCGGTGTGATAATGGTCCTGTGATTATGTAGGAAGATGATCTTATTCTTTGGAAATGCAGATTTGCATATTTAGAGGAAAAATGTTACGTGTCTGTAGTTCCTTTAAAATGAGCGAGTAAAATATGGCAAAATGCTAAACAAATGCTAGGTGATGCCTATATACGGGCGTTCATTGCACTGACTTTTCTACTTTTCTGTTTGAAAAGTTTCCTAATAAAACCTTCACAAGGTTTTTAAGGAATTTTTAAATAAACGCTTCGAACATCAGAAAAGTAGCGTGATTGGGATTTAACTCCGTTGTCATATTGAACCCTAGTTCATTTATTTTTTAATTGAAACTTTACTGAGATAATTGTAGATTCACATGCAGTCGTAAGAAATAATACAAGAGTCCCCACGTATACTTTGCCCAGTTTTTCCCAATGGCCACATTTTATAAAACTGTAGTCTACAGATGGCCTTCCATATCCACAGATTCTGTATCCACTGATTCAATCCTCTGTGGATTGAAAATATTCGGGAAATAAAATCCCAGAGAGTTCCAAAAAGCATAACCCGAATATGCCATGGGCTGCGTTCTATGCCGAATCCACGCAGATGAAGTGACCTGTCGGGATATCCCGCTGTAGCCGAGATGCAAATGCAGGTTATGTGCAAATACGACACCATTTATATCAGGACTTGAGCACCTGTGGATTTCGGTGTCCAAGGGGGAGGAGGAAGTTCCTGGAACCAATCCTCCCTGGAGAGAGGGATGGCCATCATATAATCAGGACACCGATAGTGATAAAATCTATTGATCTTCCCCAGACTTCCCCATTTTTATCTATTTTGTGTGTGCGTGTGTGTGTGTGTGTGTGTGTTAAGTATTCCTCGTGTAGCCCTTTTATAATTACGCCACCTTGCTCCCCACATGCACCTCTCCCCATCCCTAAACCTTGGCTCCTCCTCTTTCTAAAATTACATCATTTCAAAAGTATGATATAGAGTCATATGGTATGTTACCTAAACAGCCGACACGCAGTGAGAGGTAACACTAGACTAGGGACCCAGAAGACCTGTGTTTGAGCCCAAGTTCTGCCACTAGATTAATATATTTCTTAGGTCTATCGCCAATTTATCTTGGCGTTTGTTTCTTCATTTGTAAAACCAAGCGGCAACTTGCCTCCTAGGTTACAAGCCAGCTTGCTTGATTCAAGCTTTCTCCCCGATACCTGAGAAAATATCCTACTCTCCTGTGCTGAGGTAGAAAGTCGTTGAGCCTGGGAGGTCCTGGACCGTGATAAACCTATCCTCAAAATAAAGGCCACCTTTGAGGCCTCTCGTCGGACAGTTAAAACTCTCCTGGTGACACCTGACCTTATTGCCAACTTCGATCACATTTCAGCAGGTGGTCTGTCCTTGTTGGGGTCTGCATTTCACCTATAAAAAGAGGATGTCCAACAGTGGGAATTCTATGCCACCAGAAGGAGACAGACGACCACAGGGACAGGATGCCAGGCACTCTTAGAGTGTAAGTACGTGACACAAGCATCTCTCTTCAGCCAAAGGGTGACGCCAACATTGTTTAATTTATGTTCAATTATTTATTCTGCCGTAATGCCTCCTCCAATTACTAACAGATAATTGCCTGAGAGGAAATGAAATCCAGCATGCTGGACTATTGCGAGATCATTTTATGGGCAAATTCCTGACTTGGAAACACATGCTGAAATGAGGCCCAGGTGATTGAGTACAGTGACAGCAGGGAGACAGGGCCCCCCTTTAATCAGCTCCTCAACTTACTTAACGATGCATCGTGGATGCGGAAAGCTGTTGTTGTTTAAGGGTTTAGTGTGCCATACAATTCAGAGAAAGGAGCCTGGGAAGAAAAAAGGCAAGATGCCGGCTTTATACCCAAGGTCTCGGTGTGGCCTGCTCAGCACCACAAGCATCCCTGGTGATGGCTACCATGCTTTCTTCCTCCCTTCTCTCTGCAACGGGTATCCGTGGAAAGATCCGTTAGTAACTCCACGCAGCCATCAGCCTCAAAGTTTACCTGACAACCTCACGATAATGTGTGTTTCTACTTCCTGTCTCAGCGCGTCCATCATCAGCAACGAGGAGCTACGTTTTCCCTCTAAAGTTATTCTTTGTCTTGTTCTAAAACTGAACTTCTTTTGCATTTCCAGAGCTCGCTTCACAGGGAGGGCAGAAACGCTCCAGTCACTTCGGGGTGTCATCTGCGTCAGGTTACCCGCTACCTTGAAGCACGTAGAGATGGCTTCACCTCTCCACGCGCTGGCAGCCTGTTCCTAGCCCCTGCTTCTCTGCGTGAGCCCGGGAAGGACATGCAACCTTCCTCTCAGAACAGTCATGTGTTCTAGGCAAGCCGCGCCTGGATTCGGTCGGTCTCTTTTGTCTCCTCTCTCTCAGGCCAGCAGCGTCCCAGTCAATATATTTTCCTGTCTAAGTTCAGCTTCTTGTATCGCTTTTTCTCATTCAAGTTATGCATCTTTTGTGGCCTTTTCCACATGAACCAAACCCCAGGGATCATAGATCGGAGAGTCTGAAACCTGGACGAGAACTCAGAAATAACTGAATACAACTCCCCGCCCTTTGCCTCGAGGTCGGTCAGGAGGTGGGGTGGAGTAGGAATACAAAAGGAGAGGCCAGGAGGATTTTCTGGGGTGACGGAACTGTTTTGTGTCCTGATTGTGGTGGTTATATGAATATCCGCCTGTGTTAGAGTTCACAGAACTATCCGGGGGGTAAAAAAAATCGTATTTACTATATAACTTTAAAAAGAAAATTAACTTTAAAAACACAGAACTAGCACGTTTAAGGGTTGGGATCCAAATCTTGCCCTTTTGAACACTGTAAAACTACTCCCTAAAACAACTACAACTTAGTAGACAGAGCATATATACTTAAAAGTGTCTCTGTCATCTTGACCTGATATATATTTATATATATGTATAAAATTATATATATCATTATATTTGAGATACACATATGGATGATATACAGAGCTTAGCATAGTGACTGGTACATAGTTAAGTGCTCAAGAACTATTTGTTGAATGAAAATGAATTAGCAGTTTGCACAGAAAAAAACACTATACACGAGCGGGGACAGCTTGGATTTTTGGCCTCCCATGCTCTATTCGCTTATGTGCTCAATGCCCCTGCCAGGTGAAGACTCCGCTAATCACCTGCACTAATAAAAAGTCAGTGCTAACAGCAGCTGTCATTTCCTCAGGTCACACAGAATGTTTTCATTCTCATCTGTTCCTTTAGTTTGGGGCTCATATATATGACCTGCAGCATCAACAGCCCGACTTCCATGTTTTCTAGTCACCTCAAATTCAACAAGGCCAAAACAGAACTATTGAGTTCCTATCCCCTAAAAAAAATCTCCAAGCGAAATCAGATTGTGTCTCTCCCATTTCAGTAAATGGCACCTCTAGGGACCCAGATGCTCAATTCAACACTAAAATGTCACTCGATCCCTGTCATTCCCTCATCCTCCGGTTGCCCGTCCCTCCACCTCATCAGGTCATCATCCTCTCTCCATCCTCCCTCCATCCCTCTCATCCTGGTGGTCATCTCTTGCCTGGAAAACTGTTAGAGAGGTCTCGCTGACCTCCAGCTTCTATGCTTGACCTGCTACAGGCCGTGCTCTGCAGCATAAACTGGTCTTCAAATTAAAATTACATCATGACCAAAAAGAAAAAAAAATAAACCCACAGGGCTTCCTCTCATGCACAGAATCCAGTCCATCGCCAGGCCTTCTGTGAGTTGACCCCCGCCCTCTCTCCCACCTCATCTCTCTGCACTGTCTTACTCACAGTCAGCTCCTTTTTGCCTTTGTACTGTGGAGCAGCTTATGCCGATCTCATGCTTCGTTCCCT
>NW_006435763.1:5085902-5098032 GCF_000325575.1 Pteropus alecto | reverse complement strand
CAGATTTGAACTCTTCAGATAAGACTTCGTTACTGCCAAACCCAAAAGGGCCTCTTTCAATTTAAAGAGCAATTTGTTCTTTTCATCATAGAACCCGATAATCTTATTTTTAAAAAGAAGTGGAAGATAAGCCCTGTAAAGATTCTCCTCTATCTTGTTCTCTGCTTATACAGCTTCATGCCAAGAACAGTGCACGTAGTAGGGATTCAGCAAATGCGTGGTGAATGAATGAATTAGAAAAGAAACACAGGTAATGCGTGCAAGAAAAAAGGATGAAGCATCCTCGGAGAAACTCTCAAAGAAGGCGTAAGCTAGCCGATATATTCCCAAACACATTTAAAGGAACAATTCCTAAGGTACAAAATATTTTAACGAAACTCTGCAGCCCAGAGGCAAGAACATCCTTCCCTTGGTAAGTCAAAACTTTAACATTCAATGTGAGGAGCCTCTTCCTTCAGCCAGTAAGGGACTTTCTCCCAGGCTGAGCAGCACAGCAGGTATTCAGGGAATGAATTAATACGTTTATTGGGTCACAGCCCCAGAGACAGGCCACTTGTCTCATCAAAGTTACAACTGTCTCCATAATATGGAAAGGCTCTCCAAAAGGCAACTGACGTGGGCACACTTAACATATTGTATGGTGTTGATTTATGGTGACAATTAAGAACGTATTACCAAAGTCTATTCACCATTCACATCCCTGGGGATGGGATAAATTTTAAATCTTCTCGCTGCTTCTTCCCTAAAGGCTTGGATCTGGGCTGAGGATTTAGAGCTTATAAATTTAACAAAGGATGAAAAGTGCAAGAAGAGAGTCTTGAACAGCAAATAATGAGTTTAACCAGCATCTCAAGTTCTCAGCAGGATTTACAATGCCTCTCTGCCTAAGGCCAAGGAACCTTTTATTTTGAAGTTGACAGGCACTATCCCTTATTGTTTCAGCCCCAGATGTGTGTCTGGCCCTCAGACGTGGTTCTTTATGGAAGCCAGCGGTCACGGCTTCAGCAAAACTTTCCTCCTTAGGACCTTTGTGGAGAATAGTAGAGTGACCAGGTGGCCATCGCTGTCATTTCCAAAGACCAAAAGAGGCACCTACAGCTTGAACAAGTTGCTGGACTTGTAGACCACTGATTGCACATTTATCTGACCAGAAGCTATGGCTAGGTCTCTGAAGCTCTGGCCTGGGAGGACCCTGAGGCTAATCATTTGTATGATTCCAGATGTTGGATTCTCATCTCTGCTGGGGCTGTATCACCTTTGGGATCACCAATCACAGCAAAAGAACACTAGCAAAAATCGATCACTATAGATTCATGGTTGAACCGACAGAGTTTGAAGGTCAGCCACACCTAGGTCAAACTTTCTCAAAGTCCCCTCGTGAGACCACCTCCATCAGAATCACCTGGGGTGCTTCTTAAGGAAGAAAAAGCACTTGCACTAGACCTCCAGAACCGGAGTCTCTAGGATTGGGGTCTAGAAATCTTCCTTCTTCACCTGCTCTACAGATTATTCTTATACATACGAAATTTTGGGAAGCTGATCAAGCTTTTTGGGGACAGATGGCAGAGGACTGGAAAATGACACCTGCTCCAGGCAGAGCTCTCAGATGCCACTAGTAAACATTCCTATTTGCCTTTGGTTATTTTCCTCTGAAAATGCAACCATCATCAGGCCCTCATGGAGAGGAAAGGGGGTGGAATCCCTGGGGAAGATTCATCTCTTCTGCTGTGACATTGACCCTTCACTGGACCGCCCACTAACATGACAATATCTCCACACAATCCTGCTCAGTTGTCACTTGGAACATGGATCGACAATATACTTGACCTCCATGAGGTGCTAGAATATTTTTAAAGACTAAAATAACTTGAGAACTCAAGTAATGAATATCCAATAGGAGAATTTCAGGTACCGTGAAGGCTTGTGGGGGAAAATATTTTAGCTCTATTTATAGGCACAACTACCTGATCCCCTCCCTCACTCTCTCCCTAGAGAGCCATATGAAAGTTGGCTCTCACAACCGCATATTGGAGACTGGAACCTAGTGCCCTCTATGAGTCCAAATTCCCAATGTTGTCGGTCATGAGGCTTTCAAATTTTGTCATTGTACCAAAAGAAGAAGCATCCACCAAATGCAACATGTATTATGTAAACACACACGCACAGGTGCACGCACGTGCGCACACACACGCACACACACAAATAAGCCTAGGAAATGTATTGTTCCACTTGGCAGGGACCAGCAGAGGACGGTGGCTTAGTGGCTATAAAGTTTACCCATTCTTGTCACCAGAATCTTAACCACAATGATAGAAAAGTATCCAGAAATACCGGCTAACCATGTCTGTTAACAAATATTTCTCTTGCAGAATGAATTTTCGTAGCATGAATTGGGTATGACATGGCATGGTAGGGTGACGACTGTGATAACTAACATTTATTGGGAGATTATTTTGTGTTTAAGAATTTTACATGTATTGTGAGTCTCACCACAATGCTAAGAGTTGGGTAATGTTTTATCTCCTTTTTCCAGATGAGAAAACAAAAAGGTGTAAGTCACATTCCAAGATTATAGATCAGAGAAATAAACCGGGATTTGAATTCATAAGGCCTGAATCCAGGGGCAACATTTTCTACAAAACGCGAGATAGTAAATGTTTTAGGCTTTGCGGGCCATGTGGTCTTTGTTGCAACTCCTGACCTCCGCTGCTGTGGCAGGAAAGCAGCCATCGGACAACAGGTGGCTTATGCAAATGAGCATGGCTGTGTGCCAATAAAACTTTATTTATGGGCACAGCAATTTGAATTTTCTCTAATTTTCACACATTGTAAAATAATTTTTTTGGTTTTTCCAACCATTTAAAAATGTGAAGCTCTTTGTTGCCGCGTGGTTGATATAAAAATGGGTGATGGGCTGGATCTGACTGGCAGGCTATAGACTGCAGACCCCCGGTCTATGCGACTTTCTGGTCGTGATATCTTGGGCAGGTCGCTTATCTCTCGGCTCCCTCACTCTTAATCATTAGGCCGAGACACCTCGATTGACGGTGTGCAGTCAGTCATTTGTCCATTCACATGTTCGTTTTTCATTCAACAAATACGTATTGCACCATGCACTGAGCTAGATGCTGCAGACGCTAAGCTTATATTTCAGTGGGAGCAACAGACAAGCAAGCAAGTGGTCTTCTATGTGACAAGTGTATGATGGTGAAGTACAGAGCGCCATGGGACAGCTAACTCTAGGATAAGCAGCTCAGAATGTCTCAAAGGCATCACGGGAAAAGCAGAGACTTTGGGGCATAGGTAGCTCCATCCCAGGAGAGGGCCTCAACTCACTTTTTTATTTATTCTACTCAAGTTTGGCCCTTTCGGGAGACTGATGGGTTATCTGAATCATAAAACCTCGTTCATCGACAAAAGATACACTTGTTTTTTATTGTTGTGTAACAAATCGCCATGTACTTAGCCACTTAAAAACACACATTTATTATCTCATACTCTCCATGGGTCAGACGTCTGCACATGGCTTGGCTGGCAACCTCTGCTCAGGGTCTCGCCAGGCTGTAATCGAGGTACAGCTGAGCTACGTTCTCATCTAGAGGTTCGACTGGAGAAGAATCGGCTTCTGCGCGCATTCATTTTCTTGGCAGAACTTGTTTTCTTGTGGCTGTAGAACTCGTGGTGGCTTGCTTCTTCAAGGATGGCAGAAGAATGAGACTGAGTCTTCTCAGAGTCACATAAGTATAAATATATTTATAAATACATCTATCGCCACATAATTAAAGGAGTGACATCCCATCACCCTTGCCACATAAGCCAGCTTAATCAAGGAAGTGACACCCCATCCATCACTTTTGCCGTAGCCTATTGGCTGAAAGCAAGTCACGGTAAAGGGGAAGGGAACATCCAGGACGTTACCCCAGTGAGCAAAGATCATGGGGTCATCTTAGGATTCTGCTGCCACAGAAGACTTCTTCTGAGACATAAGACTAATAGTGGTACCCAGGCCATGGGTACTTACCACACTGCCTGGCACATAAGAAAGGCTCATTATCTTTATCCATATCATTTGCCCCTGTCATTGTCTAGAAGGTTCTAGCCATGCGTCATGCAGCTCAGAGCATCATTCAGTCTCTCCCAGGTGATGCAGGACATGGTTACGCAGATGGCAGCTTCTCTGCTTTATCTCCAGGGGTTTCCACGCATCACACTGAGTTCACATTCCCTCCGACGTCTTGGAATCTTCGAGGTGGACCTAACGGCTCTGTGCCATCTCATTTTCTCAGCGGAAACGTTTCTGTCAGCGATGGGTTGTGTCGACTTTTGCCCGTAACCTCTGAGCTCCCGAGTGCCAAATGCTAATTGCTCCGATTCGACCGATGCACCTCGCAGCCTTTTGTCGCATGCCTGCTGAATGTCGAGGGTTACGCTTTCCCTTCAGTAGCTTTGCCCCCACTCATATCCCCAGAATGTTCTCGTTTTGCCCATTTTAATGGGAATTCGGTGTCACTTTCCCCCATTCTATTTAAGATTGAGTCCGTTTTTTTAAAAGCAATGTGAATAGCTTTGAGGCGCTAGAGGAATGGTGTGCCTCGCTAATCTCTCTTACCCGGCACCACGATGCCCTAACTAAGCTTCTCTCTCCCTCTCTTTTCAACACCTTTCCCTGTCATTGAGATTCAGAATTGTTCCCTGCCTCTTCCAGTTTAGAACCAATTCGAAAACATAAGACACCTTCTGAAACTTTAGTTGACTGTCTTTTCTTTTCTCTTTTTGCCTCCGATTTCCTAGAAATCCTTTCTGAAAGACTTCACTATATCATTAGTTATAATAATATTAATGATGATGATATTAATAACAATTAATACTGCTATTAATTGTATTCCAGGCTCTGTTCTCAGATCTTTGTATGCATCGGCCCACTTAACCCTCACCTCGGAGATCGGGTCACGGAAGCACAGAACTTAAGTAACTTGCCCGAGGTCACACGGTTCACGGTGGCAGCTGGGATTCACGCTCAAGCTAATTCCAAAGCTTACACTGGTTACCATTATGCTTTTCTGCCTCTGCATAGAGTGCAGGAAAAGTTTTTGTGAAAATGAAATTCCACTTCCAGAAATCGATTCTGACTGCAGATGAGAGGGGATGGATGCGGATGCGGAAAGTTTTATCTCCGCATGGGACATACGACTGAGGGTCGGTGAGGCCGGCTCCTTCTCTAACACCTCGAAGCTCTAGCTATGGCTTTTAAAAAATCAGCTCGACTGAAATTGAATGGGACAAAAGGTGATACCGAATCCAGATGAAAAGAATGAGAGAAGGCAGAGATGCAGTGGGGAAAGTGTTTGGGTCTGGCATGCCGCGGAATTCCAGGTTCAAATCCTGGCCTGAGACTTAATATCCAGCCCGACGCTGGAGGACACAAAGGTCAGCTCCATGCTTGTTTGATTAAATGAACGTTTATTCCTTAAAGCAAGCTGGTTATCATAAATGGATTCTTATGCATTCATTAAAACAGTCTTTCCTGCCTATGCTAGACGGTGACATTTATTTTAGTCCTACTGCTTTATATTTTTCAAGGCATCAAAATAAAGATATCCAGAATCCTAAATAATATTTGATCACTAAATATTATAATGTTAGTACTCAACATTAGGCATTTCACTGTATTTCTTTTTTTAAAGGATTAAAGCTTTCTATCTTTTCATTTGTGATATTTGGTAGAGACATTCATCCATTCCATTCATTCAGTAAATGGTCACTTATCTTTACAAGGACACTAATACCTGCTACGCTTCTTCATGACATCAGGCTCTGTGCCAAGCCCTGGCGTAGAATGGGCTAAACCAGACTCAACCTTCCAGGGCTTCTTCTTTATTGAATATTGAACCATATGAGATTGCCAATATTCAACCTCTTTTTACTTACATGAATGGCAATTTCATATGGTTCAACCTAACCCTGGGGATATATATGAAATGATTACATAAATAGAAGTACTTTTATAATCTGAGATAAGAGTCATGCAGGAAAAATTGGGGGTTCTATGTAAAGGTAAAATGGGGGAAACTGAGTAAATCCTGGTTTCGGGATGGTGTTGGAGACAGGTTTCTTCTCCAGCCCTAGGCTGCTTCCGGAAAGGAGAGAATTCCATGAAGGAAACAATCCAGCCTCCCGCCGCCCCCCGCCACTGGCGACTTAGAACTGTTGCTGAGCCCCTGTCCTTCTTCCTCGTCCTAGGAGTCATCTGCTGCAGGAACACCGGCTCTCCTTGCTCCGTTATGCTTAAGTTTTTCTTTTGCTTTTTTGCAAAATATACACAATATAAAATTTACCATTTTGACCATTTTAAGCATCTAATTCAGCGGCATTAAGTACATTCGTTTTGCTGTGCAGCTGCCATCGCCATCCACCTCCAGAACTTGTTTCGTCTCCCCAAACTGAAACTGGCCCCCGCTAAATAATTCTGATCTCCTCTCCCCCTCAACGCTGGCAACTGCCCTTCTACCTCCTTTCTTTATGAGTTCGACTTCTTTAGTTGCCTCACGTAGGTGGACTCACTCAGTATTTGTCCTTTCGCGACTGGCTTATTTCACTCGTCACAATGTCCTCAAGCTTCATCCGAGCGGCAGCATGTGTCAGAGTTCCCTTTTTTTTGTCCCCCTTTCTTTTTAAGGCTGACTAATATGTCATCACATGTACAGACAGCATTTTCCTCATCCACTCATCCTTCCACGGACACTTGCCTTGCTTCCCCCTTTGGGCTGTCGTGAACGATGCTGCTCTGAACACAGGTGTGCAAATACCTGTTCCCATGCCTGCTTTCAATTCTTTGGGGTCTACATGCGGAAGTGGAATTGTGGGGCCGTGTGGCAATTCTATTTTGAATTTTTCGAGGCATTTCCATACTGTTCTCCATAACGGCTGTACCATTTTACATGCCCATAAGCAATGTACAAGAGTTCCAATTTCTCTATAACCTCGCCAACACTTTTTTTTTTTTTGATAATGGCCATCCTAATGGGCATCAAGTGTCATCTCACTGTGGTTTTGATTTACATGGCCCTCGTGATGAGTGATGTTGAGCATCTTGTCATGTGCTTGTTGCCCCCTCGTTTATCTTCTTTGGAGAAATGGCTATTCAAGTCCTTTGCCCATTTTTTAATCAAGCTGTTTGTCTGTTGTTGTGCTATAGGAATTCTGTATATATTCTGGATATTAGCCCCTTATCAGACATATGACTGACAAATATTTCCTCCCATTCCATGGGTGGCCTTTTCACTTCGTTGATAGGGTCCTCTGATGCACAAACGTTTTAGATTTTGATTGTCCAACTTATTTGTTGTTTCCTTGGTTTGTTGTCACATCGTGGTTTAGTTTTACCAAGGCAGACCCACAACTAGGGATCCTGAGGGGTGCCTGTGAGTTAATTCTGGGTTTAGTATTAAGAATCTCACTAACGAACAGAAATGAGCCATATTTCCCAATATCGACGCTTCCAGCTTAACAAAGGTGATATTTTGATCTCCATCTAAATCACTCCTCGCCTTTTTAAAAATGTGTTTGGTACTAGTTTATGCCCTTCTCCCAATTCCAAAAGAAAGCTGGGAGAACGTGGTTTTAGGATGATATCTTAAGGAGGCACAGAAGTTAGCAAATTGAAGGGAGAAAGGAAGGGTGAATCATTCAAGGTAGAGGGAAGAGAATATACGAATGCCCCGTGTAAAAAAGTAGGATGTCATTGAGGAAGTAAAAGCAAAAACATAAGAAGGGCTGGAAAAAGCAGAGAGAAGAGAGAGAAGAGAAGAGAACGAAAGCTGAAGTCCCAGCCAGGAGCACAGCCAGAGCCCCACATCACCAGGGGCCTGTAGGATGCTGAGTCTGCCCTTGACCATGGTCAAGAGGTAAGCCTGTGTTCTGTGATCCCTAAAGGTTTTCACTCATTGCTTACCCTTGTTCTTGGGTATGAATAAAGGAATCATCAGATTTCCCCCCAAAATTGAGGATTCCTATTGAATGATACAGATAAGCATGTCATTTTGCTGCCAGCAAAGACTTAGGTCAGAGATCCTTTAATTGGATAAGAAAACTCCCTTATGTCAAAAATCGGGGGCGAATCACAGAAAAGAGGCAACACAAATGAAACTAGCTAAAATGATTGCATGGAGTGGAGAAAAAAGAAGGCATCGAAATTCTTATCCCTTTATAATCACCCAAAATGAACTCCCCCAAGATGCATCTGGCCCTCAGAAGTATAAACACTTCCCCTGGTCCTGGGATTGGAGATGGACGAGGAGGATGTTAGGACAGCATCCCCTCTGAGCATGTCAGTCACCCCTCAGGACCGGGGACCGCACGGAGCTGCGTCAGCACATTTCACGCTCACAACTTCCCTAGAAGGGCGGGTACTGCCATCATCCCGACTTTGCAGAGGAGAACACCCGAACACCGAGGCACTGAGGAGGTGAGAGGAATTCCCAGCAGCGCCCACGCTAAGCAGAAAGTAGCGGAAAGGCCGAAAACCAGGTTTGTCTGATGCCGGAATTCATGTTCCTAGTCGTTATGACAACAGCCTCATTTGCATAAGTCCTATTCCGGAGAGTAGACCAGCGATGGACTAACTGTGAAGAAGGCGGATCTCGCGAGAAGAAAGAAGACGAGGAATGGAAGAAAGAGGGGAGCTGTCCTCCTCCCCAGAGAGGGGCTCAGTTCATTAAAGCTAGTTAGCCTGGATTCTGCTTCTCATCTAGACGTTAAGCCTCCCCCACTCAAAACTCCAAAAGCAGAGTTAAAGAGAGAGATTTAAAACTGAGACTAGTCTTTTCTCATTCGTTCATCCATTAACGCTAATTTACGGAGCACCTTCTCTGCGCTAGGCATTTGGGTTAGGTCAGTGGACCAGATGAAGACCCCTTTCCGCATAAAGTCCTACTGAAGGGAAATAGACAATAACCAATACACAAAATAAACAGGCCGGATGTGAAGGGTCTGAAATAAGTCTTTCTTGCCCCGCTATGATTCCAAATCTCGTCATGGTAACAACTAGTGTTTATTAAATGCTCGCTCTGTGACACAATCCATTTTAGATGTTTATTTCACTGAATCCACCTGAAAGTTTATGAGGTGGAAACTGTTATAATCCCCATTTTACAGAAGGGTCAGCAGAAGTTTACAAAGCACTCTGTCTAAACACCCACAACTTGTTAAGTGGCAGATCCTGGATCTGAACCCAAGCAGCCTGCTCCCCGAATCTGTCCCGTAAGCTCTAGGTAGACCACCTCCTGGTATTAGATTCCAAATTATATACACAGAAATGGACTTTATTTAATTAAACAGAAAAAGGATTCTCAGAAAAATATCCAATAGCTCGCATGGTCAATGAAAAAATAGAAAATTAGACTTTGAAAATGGGAAAGAATCGGGGGAAACTAAATGGCCAAAATGAGAGCTAAAATCTTACTCGAAGAGTGTGGTAAGAAGCGTCTCCACTTCCCGCACAGCCCACATCTTAGTGTGAGGAGCTCTTGGTTCAAGGTCCTAAGAAGGAGCATGTTATTGGCCCGACTCAGGTCTAGAGCCCGTACTCTATCCTCCAGGGATTACAGAAAATGTAGCAGAAGCAGTGCCCGGGCAGGTCTCCACGACGGTCTGCGGCCAGTTCCCTAAACGCACTGAGGGGCCAGTGCTGCCTTCACGATTTCCTGCGGCGCTGGTGAATCCCCTGCCAGGGGCCTCCTCTGCTGACTCTGGTCTTTCTTATTTGTCCTCAGTCGATCCCACGGCCCCTCTTGTTTCTTGGCCCACTCAACACTGGCCTTGCATGACAAAGACGGACTGCGGGCACAGCCGCTCCTTGGGGGACGGGCGAGAATGCACTTCTCTGCATTTCTCCCAAATGCTAATATTTACGCTTCACATTTATTTCCTTTGAAGAAACAGAATTCAAAATCTCTTAGATCCTCTCTATTTCCTTTATCCCAGACCAACAGACTGACCAAACGAACAGAATGAACATGAGCCTTGCCAAGAAAAGCGGGAGGGGGAACAGGAGACAGAGGCAATTTTGTTCAGGAAATATACTCCCTGGCTTGCAGTTAAAGCGATGAGCAAATTCATTTATACAACATATATCCATCCACCTAGGACTGCCCTCACACCGCGAGGATATAAATGCTGCATAAAAAATTCCCTTCTCTCTGCACAGAAAGTCCTGTAAACAGACCTGCTGTGAATGCAAAGCAGGAAGGAGGAGGCCCAGCCGGAAGGAGGAGGCCTTTGGAGGGACCTGAGAAGAAGATGCTACACACACCTGCTTTGCACATGTCCTCCCTCCTCCTCCTCCCTCTCCTTCCCGCCCCGCCCCCCTTCTCTTTTCCTCCTTCCTACGGCTCCGAGAGGAGGTAGAGGAGCAGGTGGGCTGGAGAGTCCTGGACAGGGTCCCAGAGGGGCCAGCTTCACCAAACTGATGCTCTCAGCATCTCCAATCTCCCGCCCACCAGTGTGCAGGCCACAGGAGATTATCTCAGAGCTTTTAGTCATAAACCTCCTGCTTAATACATCTGACTGAATTAGTCAATCAATTAATTAATAGCTCGTGCTGCTCTAGACTAATACACACGCCCACACAGCAAGAAACTGGAAAGGCAGAAGGGGCACGAAGAAAGCGACGAGGCTTCCTGCGTGGAACAGGAGGGTTGACCCTGAGCATGGCGTTAAGTTCAGCAAACACCTGCTGGCTCAGAACACGAGCGACCGGGGGACCCAAAAGGAGCAGAGAGGTTCCTAGGGATTTTAAAAGAGCCGTGATGCTCTTAAACGACAAGATGCTCAGGCCGTAGACATCTTGAAGTGCTCTCTGAATCAAAAGAAGATCTTTTTTCCCCTGTGGAGTTTTAGAATAAAATGTGTTCCAACTTTCTGAAAATTAGCTCTAAGGGTATGTTCTCTCGGGCGTTTCTCGGTTAACGTGGATATTCTGTCCACCAGATAATCCACTTTTAGCCGATGCCAGAGCGCGGGGGAGTGCGAGGTGGGTGACACGAGGTGCAAACCGCACACTGGGTTCACAGTTTAAAGGACACTGAACTTGGAGTCTGGAGAATGGGGGGGCGGGGAGGGTGCCCTGGTTCTTCTGTTTACCAGAAGAGTCACTGTGCAGGCACCAGCCTCAGCTTCTCCATCTGTATAATGGGAAAACCGTTTCATCGCCATAAAGTGGCTGTGCAGATGAAATAGGAAAGCGTGTATGAGAGCTTCGCACGCTGGAGAGCAGTTTTCAAATGCAGGGAATAATTACTGTCATTTATAAGAACAGACTCTCGGGCCTGAATTTTTCCCTCATTCTCTCTGTCCTCTCTCCTTCCCTCCTTCTCTCCCTCCCGAGGATCATAATGATATTTGTGATACTACTATTCATAGAAATTACATCTCTCCCTTACTTCTTCTTTCAGAATAAATTTCATCAAGATCCATTAAAATATTTTAGGCAATATGCCTAACTTAAAAGTGTTACTAATCAACATTTTATTTCAAGATTTTGGTCTAAGGGGGGGAAAAAGCTAGACTATAGACAATTTGTGATGCAGTTTTGATAGTAAGTTGAATTTGATTAGACTCAGCCACTCCTTTCAAACTGTCAACAAGCAGAAAGACAGAGGGAGAGAAAGTCAGACACCCATGAAATATCCAGCGACTAAACCAAGGTCAAGATCTCTAATGTGCTGACAAAGGTTCTAATAAGTTAAGAAGATAACATTTTGCCCACAAAATCAGTATCCACCGAAATGGCAAATTTACACTCTGCTTAGAGTCAAGGAATAAAAATGTTTTCAAACTTTGTCCCATTATTCCTCGAGTCTTTATGAAATGAGCATTAGAGAGATGATTGATAGATGATTGATATACAAGTGATAGATAGATAGATAGATAGATAGATAGATAGATAGATAGATAGATAGGCAGGCAAACAGACAGACAGACAGACAGACAGGCAGACAGATAGGCAGGCAGGCAGTAGCAATGCCCTGCCAGTTCCTTTAGGAGCTTGTGAAAAATGCCTCTCAGGCACGCTCTGGATTAGGATCTGCACTATTAATGACCTTCTAGTATGAAGAGGGTGGACATGCAGGGC
>NW_006435763.1:5079416-5085532 GCF_000325575.1 Pteropus alecto | reverse complement strand
GGGAGAAAAGGGAACCCCCGTACACTGTAGTGGGAATGTAAACTGGTGCGGCCACCATGGAAACCAGTATGGAGCTTCCTCAAAAAGTTAAAAAGAGAACCATCCTACGACCCAGCAAACTCACTTCTGCGAATGTGATCTGAAGGAAATGAAATCATTATCTCGAAGAGATATCTTCATCCCCATGTTCATTATAGCATTACGCATAATAGCCAAGGTACAGGAACAATCTAAGCATCTGTCTGTGGATAACCGAATAAAGAAAAAATCATGCATACATACAATGGAACATTATCTTGCCCTAAAAAGAAAATCCTATCATTTACAACAAAATGGATGAACTCGGAAGGTGATACACTGAATAACATAAGTCAGACACAGAAAGTCAAATGCTACGTGGTATCACTTATATGTGGAATCTAAAAAAAAAGTCAGACTCATAGAAATAGGGAATAGAAAAATGATTGCCAGAATTTGGGAGGCGGGGGAATGGAGAGAAGGTGGTAAAAGGGTAAAAACTTTCAGCCTCGAGACGAAAGTAGCCTGAGGATGTACGTATAACCTGGTGACTGTGGTTGACAATGTGGCGTCGGAGAATTAAAAGTTACTGAGAGAGAAGAACGTAAACGGTCTCACGCACTCAAAAGAGTAAACTAAGTGAGGTGATGGGGGGATTTTTTTCACAGCGCATACGTGTATCAGACCATCACGTCGCATGCTTTATCTTACGACATTGAAGCTGAAAAAGATTTCGGTCAAAAGCGAAGCCCTGGAAAAGGAAGGCACTCGCCCCAGGTCACAAAGCCAGCGCCGCCACTGCTAACAGTCGTTGATGCTCGCTGGGCGCCGACCACACACCAGGTTGGCCCTAAGCTCGCAGGGCGTGCATCTCATTTAATCTTCCCAGAACCATCAGAATGCAGTGCTGCCCCGATAAGGAAAACGGGGGTCAGGGAGGGGAAGCAGCTCCCCCAAGGTCACTTAGCGGGTAAGATGCAGAGACAGGACTGGAATCTGAGAAGCTACACGGGGCCGAGACTCCTGGTTTCCCTTTATATATTTGAATCTGACATTTTCCTTTAAAAATGTTTCTTTCGTTCTGGTGGCAATTGGAAGTCTCTTTTTTAAAATAAACCTATGGAAAGATAATTATCTGCCTCAATTCCGCATTCCCTTTTGTCTAGTGAAGTCTATTGCAAGCACTGAAGACTAGTTCAGCTGGGGCTGGGCTGGCCCATAAATAAGTCCTGTCCTGGCTGAATCCGTGTGGCTGTCGCTGTATTTCTAACGGAAGGAATCGTGTCAGAGAGCAGCCAGCACGCACCTCCGCGAACACTCATTTCCAAATCGCCCTTGATGGGTTATGAGCGGAATGTTTCAAAGGGAGGCATTCGACGTCGGCACCAGAGCTTGGAGAGTGTGCACGTCCTCGTCCTGGGGCTGGCACGTTGATTTCTGCCAGTGCCATGGGTTTTGCCTTTCCAGCCAGAAGGAAGGAAGCCGAGAGCAACAGCTGGAGCAGCCAGTCTGGCAACAGGGCGGCGCTCCTGAGTGTTGGGAAAACAGAGCTCTGAGCTGGTGAAGTACATGGTCTCCGAGGCCAGGAGACGTGGGTTCAAATCCCGACTCTACCATTTATCAGCCATGCTGCCCTAGGCAACTTCCTGAGCCGGGCCGTTTTTATGCCCCCCACACCCCCACCTCAGTGGTTGCAGTGGGGATTATGTAAGTTGTTCATAACAGCTCGTGTTTATTCACTACTCAGTGTATATCAGACTCTTCAATAAACACCGAACATGTATGTTTTGCTCATATCTTCCTTACCAAGGAATCGACAATATTATCCCCATGTTACAGATGAGGAAACTGAGGCAGAGAAGTCCTATAACCTGCCCCTTGGCTCATATCGGGCTTTGCGCCAGGCAGCCTGGCCCAGGCAAAAATCCTTTAAGAGGACGTGCTTTCAGTGGGGCGGGTGCTCAATACCTTTTGGGTACCTTTCGTCTCTGAGCTGCTCCTAATTGCTCACCTATTCAGAAAGGACAATCATCAGTGTCTCGGGGTAAGAACGACAGAATTACCGTTTATATACCACGGGTTTGTGCCAGATGCTGTACTCACACTGTGTTATTTAAGCATCACAGTAATAGTGCATGCCGAGTGTGGGGGAGCTGTGGTTTTGAAAGGCCACAGGAGTCTCCCAAGGCAAGGAGGGACACCGGGATTGAAGTCCAAGTCTGCCCAGCCTGGAAGTCCACACCACGCAGGCAAGCCCTCGTAACGTGCGCCCTCCAAGTCAAACAGACTTTTTCTGTGCCTCCCACCTCATCGTGGCCTTGTAGGACAGCGCTTCTCAAGCGTGACGATGCCCGCAAGTCACCTGGAGACCTGGGTAAGTGCAGATCCTGACTCCGCAGGTCTGAGATGGGCACTGATACTCTGCGTGTCTGACAAGCGCTCAGGCGATGTCGTAGCTACTGGAGTGTGGACTCCACTTTGAAAAGCAAGGAGGGGAGAGAGCCCTTCGGCTCCTCCACGCCTCGGTTTCCCCACTCCTCGTCGCTTGAGACTCGAGAGGCTTCTCAGGCTGTAGAACTGAGACTGGGGATTAGTTTCGCCTTCTTTAGCTCTACGGAGTCACATTTTCCAAACCACTCCTGCCTCCCAGGCTCACCGCCAACATCACCATCACGCATGTGTGCGTGTGCACGCACACACACACACTCTTAAATTTTTGTCCTTTTGTCACGTGGTCACTGTCCACATTAAATATTCAACGGTTGCAATGTCAGATGAAAGCACCAATCGTCAGCAGGCATATTTAACCCCAAAAGGAGAATTCCACCATCAGACAAAACGCAGCAGCCCCGGCGATTTACTAGCGAATGATGGCTTAGGTAATGATAAGGAGCCTGATGACATTCGGTTGTAGGACATGGTTAAACCTCGCGCAAAGAGTGAGTCCCTGTCGCACCCCCAGATTTAAATCCAGGAGAAGCGTTCGAGGGGTTCTTCACAAAGTAGCCCTTTCCAGCTAGCCTGCGGCCGCTGTGGACCTTACTGCCCAGCCTCGTCTCCACGTGCGCCTCGACGCCCACTTTGCTCGCTGTTCTGGTCTTCGGACCCTTCACTGCCATGGTCGTTCCTACTTCGGGGCCTTTGACTGTACCCTTCCCTCCTCCTGGACTCTCTACTCCCGTGTGTAACTCCCCAGAGACCCCTGCCTCCAGGTCCAGAGTTTACTTCCGTAGGGCGGGGTTTGTGTGCAGGGTGCACCGAGGGACCCTGCTCACCACTCCAAGAGGTTCCGTTCGTAATCTTTCCAGCTGGGATAACACTCTTCAGGTATCTGGCAAGACGTGAATAATCAAGGTGAAAAAAAAAAAAATGCCACACTGGTTAGCGACCCAGGCTCACGAAAGCCACTGGCATGACCGCCATCATCACTCAGACAAGGATTTCCTGCATGGGCCAGCGCCAAGAGTTAGGACAGCAAAACAATGCGAATTCACAAACGTTCCTTTTTTATATGTTGGCTGCGACGACGCCACCGGAAGAAACAAAAAGTCCTTGCACGTAAAAAAGTCCTTGCACGTAAAAGCCGACACGGCCCTTTCTGACTGCAGTTCAGACCTTTCCGAAACCTCCATTGCTGTTCTCGGAGAAAACTTCTCAATGATTTTTCTCTTCCTTGTTATTGTGAAAATGTCAAAACATCTCTTCCTCTTTATCGCGCTCTGGTCCCCATGTAGCTCTCTGACAAAGACTGAGCCTTGCTGATCAGGTTATGTTTGCCTAATTCTACTGTTTCAATACAGGCTGTGTATGATAACAAAATAAAGTGTACGAAATAGTCCCAAGCAAATAGAATCTCTTTCAGGTATCATTTACTTCCTAATAATAATTATTATAGGCAAATACTTGAGATGTGCCAGGTGCTGATCTAAGCACGTTACGTAGACTAACTCATTAAACTTCAAAATAACCTTAGTGGCAGGTACTATTATTATCTTCCCCACTTTACAAATCTGGAAGTTGAGACACAAAGGGGTGAAGTGATTTGCCCAACGTCACACAGGTAGTTAAGCGACGATGTTTGAATTTGAACTTGGGCTGCCTGCATCCCACACTCCTCAACCACTATACAATGCTACTCTTGTTTATAGGATACGTCTCCAAGCTTGTCGCTTAACCTAATAATTTCTCCTTATTTTAATTCACTTCACCCCCGACACCCCCGACTGGCACATTCCATCATATATAATTCAAATTGCCATGGAAATTGGAAGAAAAAAGAACAGCGTGCTCTGAGGAAGACAAACGGCAGGGATCTGGTTTCAACTGGGAGAGTAAAGGAAGTGGTCTCCCCGAAGAATGAAACTTGACCTGGGGCCTGAAAGATGAGAAGGGACTGAGCAGGTGAGAGCGGAGGTAGAAGAGTGACCTGAGAAACGAGAACAGCGTAGCCGAACCCCCAAGGCAGGTGCGCATTCGAAGAGCTGATCCAAAACGTTTGTGGTGGGAATAGATAAGAGGTAAGCGGTGGATGTGTGGGTGACTCCTTCAAAGACGTTGACGGAATGGGGACCGAGAACCAGTGGCCAGAGAGAAGCGGAATCAGGAACTATTGTGTTTTGGGGAGGGGGGGGCATTTGAATGCGGAAGGGGCGACTGCACAGGGAAGAAGAGACTTACACGAAGGCCAGCGAAGGAGACGGGCCCCAGAGGACCCCGACGGGCCTGGGCTTCAGAGGTGAAATGATCACCTGCTGGCGTGATCCTCAGGGAACCCACCAGAATGACAGAATACGGGAACGCAGGGCAGAACAAAGGGAAGAAGGGGAACGAGGGAATCCCTCAACCCTGACGCCAAACCTGTCATTTTCCCTCCAGACCCTCCCCCCACCCTGTTTTCCTCGTAAGTCACTCACGATGGAAGCCCACCGAACGACAGAATCGCAGACGACAAGCCCTTCATCGCGTGTTGAAGGATCAGAGAGAGCGAGCCGCACGGCTGTGTGGCCGCATGGGTGGCCGTCCCTGCCCCTTCTATCCCGCAGGACCACCCACAGGAAGCTGAAGGGGTGCGGCTGGGAAACATCGCCAGGTCAGCCGCAGAGCCAAGACTCACGCGGATCCCCTTCAGCGGGTCTTAGTCGGGCGACCTCGTAAAGCTGCAGAACACAGCTCCTCTTTCTTCTATATTGGAAGTGTCAGGATCCTCTCCGGCCGTTGATTTGATGGAGAGGCTGCTAAATGTTACGGCGAACGGCCACATCAGTCTCGGTAAGAGCTGAGCACTGGTGACTACTGAACCTCAGAGCTCGCCGGCCCGCCAGGGAACATTATCCTGGCCTCCAGACCGTGCTCCGCATGAATATCGGGAGCAGGACGGTCTGGGGTGCCATGGACCCTGGCCTGGAGGTAAGAGGTGCTCTCGCTGAGGCCCGATTCTGCCGCCAACTTGTGTGGCCTGGAGGATATCACTCATTCTCTCTGGGGAAGCTTTTACTAGAAGGTAAAAAAGCCTGCCATAAATAGTCCCAAACGTGTGCCCACGGAATTTAGCAGCAAGTACATCCTTTCAGAATTGGGCAACGCCACGGCATCCCTTCACCCCTTTATCAGCTAACGACGGCCACCGCCCGCTGACTGCTGTGTAACCAGCACAGAATGCCAGCAGTGTGCATCAGTAGGGATTTATACAGCGCATGCGTCGGCAGTCTGGCTGATGGAGGCTCAGCAGGGCTAGCTGATTTAACCCGGGCTGGCTGGGGTAGCTGGCTCTGCTCGTGGGCATCCCATCCTCCTCCGGCTCCCACAGGCGAGCCCAGGTGTGTGCTTCTCATGGCGATGGCAGAGATGCAAGAAAGCAGGCAGGAAAGCACGAGGCCCCTTAAGGCTCAGGCTGGGAACTGGCACTCTGCGACGCTCCCTTTATCCTATTGGCCAAAGGAGTCCGCTCATACGGCCAAAGCCAAGTTAAGGGGCAGAGGAATATACTCCATCCCTTTGATGCAAGGAGCTCCAAGGTCATGGGGCACAGGGCATGCCTAGGGAAGAGCTAATGAGCTGATGCTCCACCTGCTCAAATCAACTACACTGTCCCCAGCAGG
>NW_006435763.1:5073297-5079394 GCF_000325575.1 Pteropus alecto | reverse complement strand
CACCTAGTACCTAAACTCTAGCTCGTCTGCAAGTCCCAGAACCACAGCCTGCCGCTTCCACCACGAGACCGCCAGCCCCACAGGTGACCCCTTGAGCTGTTTCAATCCTCTGGTTTAAGGTATGCGCCCCCTAGCTCTCTGGCGAGCTAGTGACCATCCCCTAGAAGACCACGTGAAATGTGTCTGCTGGTGCTCAAGATACGAGCTCAAAATCAACAGGGGTTGGTTGGAAGATTAGGCCAACTGCGTAGGGATGGGATGTCAGTGCTCAGCTTTCCTAAGAAGGAGAGTAAATGCTGGTTATCTCCGACGTAACTGCCTCGCCTAAAACCCCTGGGGAGCTGAATGGTGCCGCTCCTGCTGGGGTCACTGAGTCAGAACCGGCCTGCGGTTCGCCAGTAGAGGGCGCTGTACCGTCACACTGCCACCCACCCCCAACAGCGGCGCGGCTTGTACAAAGAACCGTCATTCTCCCGAGAGTCCAGAGCCAGCCGAGACGCAGGCACAACACAGGCGCCCTAGAGCATCCTGACTCTCCCACGTCAACCGCGGTACCCGAACTCTTCTCGGTGAAGGAGGCTTCCCACTCCAAAATTAACAGCTGCCCAACGCCGACTGGGAGTGTCAGACCCACACACCCAGACCTCAATTTAGATTTATCCGATCCGCTCCCAAGTACAAACAAAATTCTTTAAAAGTGAGAAAATCAGGTAGAAGAGAAAACAGAGGCAGGACAAACGAAGATGAAGCCAAGAGCATGATTAACGCTCAAAATTAATGACACCGCGTCCCCAGTAATATCCAGCTTTCGGGATTCTGCAGGGAGTCGGTGAGAAAGTACGTGTGGATGGGACCGGTCCGGTTTCGGGCACAGAATCGAATGAGGGATCTCCTTTCTCCCACTCTCCAGATCTTCCTCATCAGCCCCCTGCACGTTCAAGGTCTCGCTTACCTCTGGCCACAGGACCAGGCCTGGTGGGTCTCAAAATAAAGACAGCCTGACCCCACATAGATGCCTTCTCACCCTCCAGGGCCACTTCCTTCAAAGTTGGCAGCAGCCTGGCCCCTGCACGCAGGACGCAGACCTCTTCCTCCTCTCCCCGTTAAGTGCCCGCGGACCGCTTTGCACACACATCCCTCAGCAGCGGCTGCAGGAGACGCTGTCCACCCGCGGGCAGAATTCATTAGCTCTGCAACAGGTCCTGGTGCTCACCCTCCTCGCCTCACCCTCCCCTGCCCCCGAGGCATCTGCGGGCTCTGGCAGAGAAAAGAGAGAGATTGAGAGAGAGAGCCCCACATGCCCCGGAGCCCTGTGGAGGCTCCCGGGCTCACGCGGAGCACAGGGAGGTGGCTTCCTGGCTTTGCAGGCAGCACCGGGGCCTGGCGCAGGCACTTCGGGCCGGGCCGTGCCGCCTCCGATAGCAGTGCAATTCAGCACGGGTCTTCCACACTGTTCTGGAGCCCTAGTCGTCGGCATCCCACGTCTCAGCACCCTCGGACCCCCTCATCTGACTGCTCGGAGAGCCGTTTGCATAGGACCAGGAGCCAGAGGCTTCATAGTAACGTGAAGGTATCAGACACTGAACTTGCTCATTGCCTCAGCTCGGGACAGGGATGTCCTCCATTTGAGCCATAGTGGCAGGGCAGGACAATTCTAGGGACACCTGTGATCTAAGCAGGACCCTTAGGTCAGGGTCCATGGGAAGAAGGGATTCATCAGGGTTACTCTGAAGTGGGATGGGCTGGCTTGGGAGGATGTGGGCACTCGAGGGGTTCAAACCGAGGTCCTCCGCCAAGCCAGGAACCTGGCATTACGTGCGGTTCTTCTTCCTGTCACCCTCAGTGACTCATCAATCAGCAAGTCCCTACAATGCTACCTGTGAAATAGCTCCTGGATCTCTCCCATCCTCCCCTTTTCTACGCCATAGCCTCAGTTCATCTCTTACCTAGACTATTCTCTGAAATCCCCCTCCCCAGGTGAGTCTCCAGCCCTCTAAACCCGGGTCAGCAAACTACAGCTAAGGGACAGAGCCTGGCCTGCCATCTCTTTTTGTAAGTAGAGTTTACTGGAACACAGCCATGCCCGTTCGCTTACGTTTTGTCTATAGCTGCTTTTAGGCTACGACGGCGAACAGGGTAGTTATAAGAGACCACGAAGGAAAAAATAATTCCTATCTGGCCCTTTAAGAAAAAGCCCGCCAAGCTCTGCCCTAAACTACCCCAGCGTGAGTTCAAGTCACTTATCTGAGTCGAGATCCACCAACTGTTGCCCCTGCCAAACAGGACAAATTGAAATTCCTTGGCAAACATGCAGCGTCCTTTAGGAATCAGTCCTTAGCTCGTTTAAGGATTAGAGCTGGCAGCTTGCAGGCTTCATCAAGCACATACACCTTCTGTGGCCCGCACAGAGTTTAAAACATTAAATCAATTGCCGACTTTTAAAAATCCTAAGATCGTACAGAAAAATTCAGTTTCCTGAGGTATCCTGAAAAGCAGGGGACCCTGACAACACTTGGACCCCATTTCCACACCCTCTTCCTAGAACTATTTCCCATAGTTACAGCAAAAGACTGGTTCCCAAAGAAGCCGCGTCCCCTCCCACCTCCACCCAGTGGCACGTGCTACTCCCTTGTGTTTGTCTGCCAGGGCTGCCAAAACCAAGTGCCAGAGACTGGGCCGCGTAAACAACACGGATTTATTTTCTCACAGTCCTGGGGGCTGGAAGTCCAAGATCAAGGCCTCCTCCTGCGGACTCTCTCCTCGGCTTGTAGATGGCCGTTTTCTCCCTGTATCTTCCCATGGTCCTCCCTATGTGTGCTTGTGTCCTGACCTCCTCTTCCTATAAGGACACCAGTCACATTGGTTTAGGGCCCACCCTACGACCTCATTTAAACTTGATTACTTTTTTAAAGACCCCCATCTCCAAATACAGTCACATTCTGAGTTACTGGGGGTTAGGGCTTCGACATCTGAATCGGGGGAAGATATAATTCATTCCATAACACCTCCAGGAACGCCCTCCCGTACCTTATTCATTCATCTAGCAAATGCTCACTATTCCTTTAAGAATCAGATCAGGCACCACCTCCTTGGTGAGGCCTCCTCAGAAATCCCCTGCAAACGTCCATCTTATATTTCTTCGTAAGTTGGGCAGACCTTCGCTAGAGAACTCTCACCTTGCCCTGCGGTGAATTCCATCCTCCTTTTTTTCCCCCACTGAATTGTGAGCTTCTAAGGGTCAGAACTATTTTTTATCTCTCGTCATTCAAAAAGTATCTACTTGGGCCCTACCAGATGCCAGGCACTAGGAACACCACGGAAGATTCGCCGTGAACAAGATGGATAAGGTCCCTGCCTGCGTGGAGTCTATATTTTAGTGAGGGAAAAGGAGAATAAATAAACAAGAGAGAAAAGTGGCAAACTGCACCGCTCCATGACTCACCCATAGTAGGTGTGCACAGGGCGCTGAATGAATGCTATGGGGAGGTGCCTGCAAGATGGTCTGGACATCTGAGAACATCGTCACATTTGCAGTTCTATGACTTTTTTCTGATTTGTAGAATGTCAGGCAGCCTCCCCTTGTCCTAAAAGCTAGTGTCACTAGCTTGGGTCACTGCATCCCTGTATCCCTCCTTAAGTCATGGGACTCAACACCGATGTCTCCCACTGCCCCTTGCCTCAAAAGCCACATAGCCAAGGTCTGGTTGCCAGTGGCCAGACCCAGAGATAGGGCTTAGTTCCCAGTGTGCAACTTTTGGGTAAATTTGTAAGGGAAACGGGAGTGAGGCAGGCGGCTAAGCCTAAGAGGACCCCCTCCGTGTAAATAGTACCTATTTTAGAAGCATCGCAGACTGTATCAGCCTGTAAGGAAGGGATGGACGATTTCTGGAAATTCTCTAGTAATACCTGAGAAGCAGTACAGCCACACGGGATCCTCACTCTGCTAACAGCATGAAGCCACCGGGAACTCAGGATGACCACCCAAAATGCCCACTCTCTTCCTATTTTCCATGATTTTTTATAAAATAAGTGCTATTTGGGTACCACTGTAAGTAGTAAAAAAAAAAAAAAAAAAAATGCCCATTATAGAAAATTTAAAGCAGATGAGAATGCAGGCGCAAAGTCACTCATGGACTCCGTGTCCTCGCGTATTTACTCACACGGCTGAAATTTAGGATCATTTTCGTCACATAAAAATTTGTTACATTTACAGATTAATGTTAAATTTATAGCTTAGGAGGAATTGGCTTAAAATTTGAAGGACCCCATTCAAGAACACACCTTGTGGTTTTTACAATATTCGGTACATTTTATAAATCTATCCCAATGTCCTGTGTATTAATTACCTCTTGGGAAGTGGTTTGTAGTGTTGGTGACCCCTCAATGAAATCTTTTAAAATTATCGTATTTTCTACCAGATTATTACTGATAAGAAAAAGGTAAGTTTCGGCCTAACTATTGAATTCTCTTATTGCTTCTAACAGTTTCAGTTGATTCTATGAGATATTCTATGTAGATATGTCTGTCATTTCATGTCATGATTATTTTGCCACGTTCTTTCCAATATTTATCCTCAGTTCATTTTCTTCTATAATTGCATTGGCGAGCAATCAATCCAAGGCACTTGTAAATAATGACAGAGAAAATAGTTTCTTCCCATATTCAATGGACTTTCATGTCTCTCTGTATCCACAGGCATAATACTGGATGGCTGTTGGTTTGGTACAGATTTGGGAGGGCTATGTTTAAAAAAAAAAAATGCATTTTCAGATTCCAATTGTCCTATTATCAGTAAGAGATGTCGGGGTTTTATCAAATAGCTTTAGGGATCCACCAAGGTGACCTTAAGATTTACATAATACTTTCTCCTATGGCATAGATTTCCATAATCCTTTATTCTCCCACGTTGCGGGCCCAGCAGTGGAATTACTGGCTCGGGGATGTAAACATTGGAAGGCTCTTCACGTGTTTTCTCAACCTGCATCCACAGAGCATCAAGCCTGGTGATACTCCCCCCAGCAGTGGACGGAAACGCTCTTCATGCTAAAGTCTCACCAGAACTGTGTTTTAACAGCTAAAATCTCTGTCAACTGATACAACTGTTGAACGTCAGCTATCAAATACACAAAATGTCCTGTTCTTCCCACTCTCCTGCTTCGACTCTTGAAAAATAATTGTTGGTCCTGACGTTTATGGCTGACGTGTCGTAAAGATTTTAACACGATTCCTCCGGAAAGAACCCCTAAGAAATATCTAGCGCAATGATGGAGAAAAATTTTGAGGTCACAAAACTAGAATATGAAAAAGTTATAGACACTCTTCCCAGGAAAAGAAAATATGCATACATGTCTTTTTTTTTTCCCCACAGATTTCCAGAGTCCCAGATCTCCGAAAGCTCATCGGTGTGGTGTCTGCACAGAGCTCCAGTGCAGACGACTGACCCACCCCAGCACGTCCATTTCACAGATGAGAAAAACTGAGGCCAGAAAATTCTGCTTCCGTTAAAAACTGAAATGAAATCATTTTTAACTCATTCTAAAGGCCTTTCCAAATATATTTAAGGAAAAAAGGCTTATATTGGTTTTTTACTTTTTAAAAAAAAAAGATATTTTTTGTGAACTAACTGCGAAGCTCTGTGAGGTGAGCGCTTCCAATGAATCTTCATGCATCCTCACGGGCCAAGTGGAAAACTTGCCTGAGCAGTGATGAGAAGGTCCCGGGGTCTGGTCCCGAGAGATGGGAGAGCAAGGGTCTAGCCTCAGGTGGGTCATAAGCCCTGTCAGCCTCACTTCCTGAAGCTGCAAAACAGGGCACAGTGCCGTAGGCTGCGGGGGACAGCGTGTGTGTTGTAGGCTGCATGTATGAGTGTTGTGGGAGGGAGGGAGGGTGCATGGGAGGGAGCTGTGGGTTGTGTGTGATTGGGGACTTGGGTGTGTGTGTGTGTGTGTGCACACGCGCAGGTGCATGCGGTCAGGATAAAGCTTAGGCTAAGCTGAGCCAGACTGTGGATGGCATAGTAGGTGCTGCTGGTGCCATACTCCCTGCCCTTCTTCAATGCAGGACACTGGCCTCCAAACGCCAGCACGGGCACCGCTTT
>NW_006435763.1:5059417-5073263 GCF_000325575.1 Pteropus alecto | reverse complement strand
TCTCTGGGCCTGGGTCCCACTTTGGCCCACCCTCAGCAGGCTGAAAGTGTCACTGAAATTGTGCTCCTCGCCTTCAGAGGTCCCCAGTCAACGACTGAGGAGAATTGGAGGATAAATACCCTCACGGGGGGGGAAGGGGGGGAGAAGATGACTCTGAAGTATGTTCTGCCCCCTCCCTGAGCTCCCCAGCAAGATGGCTCTCCAACTGCCCCGAATACTAACTCCTGTGCTTGACAGTGACCCTCGACTGGTTGTTTTCCTTCCCCTGGTTCACTGCCATGCCCCTGTGTGGATGTTTCCTGAGATGCTTCCAAATAAATGACTAGTTTTCACATCCATTACCTCATTAGTCTACTTTTGGGTGAACCGAAGCTAACACAGCCTTATAACCCATTCTGAACTTGACACTGAGGACAGCGCGCAGCTGTGAGAGTCATCAGTAGGGGCATCACACAATCTGGTATGTGTTTTAAAGATTAAATAAATGAGACCTAAGACTCCAGCAACTCTCTAGAGCCCACAATTCACAGCCCGAGGCGGGTGCCTGTGCTGTGCGTGCAGAAGCCTGTGATCAAGGAAAGGCGTCTGCCCATCTGCCAGGCAGGGGTGATTCCACCGTCCAGGGTGTCCTTGAGACTGCAGAGCATGCAGGCAACTCACTGGGGGCCACACAGCTAGGAGCAGCAGAGCCAACACGGGTCCAAGCAGCCTGCTTCTCTAGTGACACCTTCAAACGCATTTTGTCCAGACCGGTCGAGAACAGGACCCTCGGCCACTCAAAGCCTGTCCGTCAGAACTGCCATCTTCAGCAGACATTCACTTTCATTCCGGCTCCACTTGGGAAAGGGGAGACCAAAGCCAGGTCCCACCCACGGACAAGAGCCAGGGGCACGCTTCCTTTGCATGTCAGGCAGCTGCTGGTGAACCTACTTCAGAGGCCGAAATCTAGGCCTTACAAGCTTCTGGCTCCCCCTAGGGAGCGTCTTCACTGTCAGGCAGGTGCAGCCCAGGAGTCTGTCACTCACGATGCCTGATGGACAATGAAGCCTTCCTGACCGAGGTGCCTTTGAAATTGTTCCCTGTCAGTCTTGCCTTCGGCATGCATGAGAAGGGACAGAGCTGCAGCCTCCAGTCCGCTGGAGGTGGGCAGCAGGCGGGGAGTGCGCAAGGGAAGTTGAATAAGAAGGTGAGATGCCTCTAGGCCAACAGGAAGGACCCACCTTCTGCTGTGGCCGGGCGGGGTCTCTCTAAGGAGCCACCAAAACAGCAGTTGACACAATGGAGCCAATAAGACTTAGCTCGTGGCATTGCTGAGACCCTTAAATGAGACAATGTGTGTGAAAAACCCAAACCGGATTCCTAACACATCCTATTAATTAGAAGCCCCTGGCCTTACCATGGGGTTGCATCCCAATACACTCATCATCAGTTGAAAATATAAGTCAGCAATACATTAATATACCTCAGGTGTAGCTTATCCTAGCCTACCTCAAACATGCTCAGGATGCTTACATGAGCCTTCAGTTGGGCAAAATCATCTAGCGCAAAGCCCACTTTATAATAGTGTTGAATATCTCACGTAATTTATTATATGTACCACTTGGGCACAATTGTAAAGTTGAAAAATTGTAAGTTGAACCATCATAAGTCGGGGACCAACTTCCTTTCCTCCCCGAGGAAAATAGCTAACATTTGGGGAGTAGGTGTTACAAGCCAGGCGCCGTTGAAAGGACACATAAGTATTATCCCCTTTCGTCTTCAATGACCCTGTGAAGCAGGTCCTACAGTTCATCCCACTTCATAGATTAGCGAACTGGGTCAGAGGTTACATAACCACCGCGAGGGCTGGCACTTGCAGGGGGTGCCACCAGGGTTAGAACCCAGCAGCTCTGTCCCTTTCTCCCCCACTTACAGAAAAACAGGAGGCTCGCCCTTCCCGGGAAGGTCATGTGGCACCATCAGGCCCTGATGGCGTCCATCACTCGCTTACACTGTTTTTGAGACATGAGGCTACAGTAGTGTCATCACTATTATATTTTATAGCCCTGGCTTTAAAACAAACAAACCAAAATAACGATGCTGTACATCGACGGATTGCAAGGTGTGACCCATGGACCAGCAGCCTCGGCATCACCTGGGAACTTGCTAGCAATGCAGGCTCTTGGGCCTCGGCCCAGCCCTTCCGAATCTGAAAGTCTGGGGGTGGAGCCCAGCTGCCAGCGTGTCACCAAGCCCTCCAGGTGATGCCGATGGGCACCGAAGTCTGAGCACCTCTATGGCCATAAACCAACTAGATGGTTTCCTCCTGCAATAACTACGAAGCACGGAGATCCGAACGAACAAACAAATCATAAGACAGCTGTTGTTTTACTTCCAGCTGGGGCTGGCAGAAGATGAGGGTAGTGGGCAAATTCATTCATTCACTCATTCATTCACTCCCTCGCTCAATTCCCTTTTTGAGCACTGACTATGCACCAGGCACTATGCTGAGACCGGTCACGTACAATTGAAAAGACAGAGGCTCCTACTCCTACGATCTAATGATCCAGTAGGGAGGCAGCCCTGTAACACACAATCGCACAGTGATTAAGTTGTGCTTGTCCTAAGAACTGAGTCTGGAAGCCATAACTGGACCTCTGGTCTGACCCTGCCGGTCAGAGACAGCCTCGCTGGGAAAGTGACACTCGAGCCAAGACGTGTTCCGTGAAGCACATTGGGGTGCAATGACCATGAGGGGACATGGGGTGTCCCCAGTGGGGGAGTGGCCAGTCCAAAGGCCCCGGCATGGGAACGTGCTCCCCGGGGTGTCTTAGATGCATCCCCGGCGTTGTTTACGTGGATCCCCGCACTCAGGGGATCCCCACGCTGTGGGATGCGGCAAAGTCAGACCCCGCACCCACACGCAGGGCCCTGTGGGATTCTCGCTTCTCTCAGAGGACACCTGCGTCACCAGCAACCCCAGGCAGAGCTCACTGGCTTGCCATGCCCCTCAGCCAGCAGGCGGAGAGCTCCGGGTCCCCGTTTCACGGATGGGTAAGTTGTGCGCGAAGCCAGGAACTCTGCTCGCAGGAGGGACCCGGGTTGTCCAGATGCGGCTCCTGCTCCTCGCTCGAGCCTTTGCTCTCTTCCCGATGCCAGCTATTGACGCTCTGCTTCCTGTTTTCCATGCTCAGCGACAGTTCTTTCCTCTTATTATATTTTACCCAGCATTTCTCTGTAGTTAGAGAGAGAAGGAGGTGTTCCATGAAGCACGTTGGGGTGCAATGACCATGAGGGGGCGTGGGGTGTCCCCAGTGGGGGAGTGGCCAGTCCAAAGGCCCCGGCATGGGAACGTGCTCCCCGGGGTGTGTTAGGTGCACCCCCGGCATTATTTACGCAGATCCCTGCACCCAGGGCTCCCACACTGCGGGATGCGGCAAAGTCAGAACCCGCACCCACACGCAGGGTCCTGTGGGATTCTCGCTTCTCTCAGAGGACACCCGCGTCACCAGCAACCCCAGGCAGAGCTCGCTGGCTTGCCATGCCCCTCAGCCAGCAGGTGGAGAGCTCTGGGTCCCCGTTTCACAGATGGGTAAGTTCTGCGCGAAGCCAGGAACTCTGCTCGCAGGAGGGACCCGGGTTGTCCGGATGCGGCTCCTGCTCCTCGCTCGAGCCTTTGCTCTCTTCCCGATGCCAGCTATTGACGCTCTGCTTCCTGTTTTCCATGCTCAGCGACATTTCTTTCCTCTTATTATATTTTACCCAGCATTTCTCTGTAGTTAGAGAGAGAAGTAAGAGCTGCCACATCAGCTCAGTCCACTCTAGTCCCTTCTAAAATCCCCCAAGTCTGCGTTCGGTTCCATTCCGAGTGTGGGGAACTCCCCGTCCGAACTTGAACCACGTGAGGTGGCGTTTCCTTACTAGACTGCGAACCCCAGGCAGGCGTGAGCGTTCTGGCTCATTGGCCATATTCCCACCCCTAACACAGTCCGTGACGTATAGCGGACCCTCAACAAATACTTTTGAATGGATAAATGTGCCTGTTGTTAACCTTCATACAATTCTAGTGGCATATACTGTTCCCCTTTTAAAGACGAGGAGACCGAGGCTCCGAGTGTTAGGTAAGCCACCGAGGGTTGATCGTAAAGTCAGTTGCAGATCTCGGATTCAAAATCAAAACTGCTAGAGCTCACAGTCCCGTCTGCCTCATGCCTCGTGCTGCCTTTCAAACTGCCTGACACTCCGGAAGGGCTCAGTTTGCAGGTGAGTGCAATGGGCGGGAAACGGGGCTGCTTCCCTCTGCCCTGAGTCTGGACAGTGTCTACGTGACTGAAAATGAAGGCCGTGAGCCCAGGGGCACGGAAGAGTAAGCGGGCTGCTGACAGAATGGGGTAAAGGCAGACATCCGCGCACTGTCCCAACAGAGAGCGGATGCTGTCACCCGAGTAATAAAGTTGAATCCCTCGTAAAGATGGCACCGTATCTGCCCTGTGACGCAAGCAGCAGCAGGATGTTCCAGATGAAAGGCCAGCGCAGAAGCGTGAGCACCCCCTCAGGGCCCACCCCCAAGCAGTGCTCTAGCATGCAAAGCGGGCGTTTTGAGGGACCAAACTGTTATCAAGAAAATGTGGCTCTCGATCCATGTGATCCCCCTTAACTTCGTGAGACAGTCACAATTCTGAAAGCTTCGCGGGTTTGAACTCGTGGTTACTAGCTCGCCCTCATAAAAGCTGAGGGAAGAAAAGCAGGGCATCGATTGTATTTCACGTTGATGTCGACCTTGGTGCGAAGCAAAATAAAAATATGTGCGATATAAAAAAGAGACAAAAACTAAAGGCGATCCACCAAAAGTTGAAGGAAGGGGTAGGACTCAGAGTGCTTTTTCCCCCTCGTGTTCTGTGTTGTCCTAGTTTTCATCAATGAACCCACCTCTTTTAAATAAAACAAAATTCCATTTTAAAGGAATATAATGATGCTTTCTGAGTACTCGTTATCTGGCTATTTTGTTCCAATTCACATGACCCAAGGAAGTACATATTCTCCATCTCATTTTGCAGGTGAGGGCGTTCGGCTCTCATGGGCTGAGTAATTTAATCGGGCTGTGGCTGGTAAGTGCAGAGCCACGGTTTAAAAATAAAATTCGATCTACTCTGACGTGGTACGACCCAACCTTGACCGCACGGGAGAGTCACGTGGGAGGCTTTGAAAGAGCCTCACGTCCTGGCCACGTCGCTTAAGTGCGGATCCGTGGGCGCAGGACCCAGGCATCGGTACTTCCGTCATGTCCTCAGAGCTGGCAATGCGCGGCCGAGATCGAGGGCCGCTGCCCTGCGGCCCGCGAGCCTGACCGGCCCGCTGGGTTGCTGTTTCTCCATAAACAGTAACCTCGGTCCCCAACAAACACGAAATATATAAACCATTTCGTAAGAACCCTCCATATGGACGAGCGTTTCCTGAGCACCCTGTGGATCGCAGAGCCTCGTCCGCGTGTCCGTGTCAGGGCGTGGAAACGGCGAGTCATCCGACCGCAGTGTCTGGGGGGGAGGGAGGTAGGGGCGTTTAGAAAGGTTTCCTGGGTGACCAGGACCTGGAAAGAAGTGGGGACTTAAGATAAGCAACAAGGAGAGTCAGAGACTAAAGGGAAAGTTTCAATGAACCGGGACCAGAGTGAGTTCGAGCCCACGGCACCTCCCCTTTAAAGGCTAACGTGTAACAACACGTGCCCCTGGAGGGCGGTGACACCGGGCAGTGGCAGAGGGGGGCTGCTTATGTACACAAGTGAACAAGTAGCCATGGAAGGAAGAGGAAACTGAGGCCCCCAGGGAGGGCCACGGGAACGGGTCTGAGACTGATTCACAGGCGAGCGGTTTAAGCTAATGCAGACATAAATTAGAGGTCAGAGCGCCGGGCGCCAGAATACAGACTGAGCTAGTGCAGAGTAATAACTCAGGAGAGTAAGGACGGCCAAACACGTTTGTGGAGCCCTCGCCACGCCTGAGTGGTGCTTTGGGTCACCGTTCCTCTGTCCTTCTTACTGTGGGCAGGGTACACTTCCCAGCCCCATCCATTTGACGCTTGGCTGTGTGACTCGCTATGGACATGGTGATGGAAGCAAATGTTGACATAAGCAAAAGCTTGAAACGTACTCGTGGGGTTGGGGTCTCCCTCCCGTGCTTCTGCCTTTCGACCTGTAAAGAACGTGTTTCGGGTGGCTGCTGGTCCGAGGAGGACGAGAGACATGGAATAGGTCTGGACTGACCCATGGCATGGGCGGAAACCTAGTCCAGATCAGCCAAGCCACAGCCACCTGCAGGAGATGAATGGTGTTTTAGGGTTCTCCAGAGAAACTGAGCCAGTAGGAGATAGATATGTAGATAGAGATGGTCCGAAGGCCTGAGAACCAGGAGAGCCAATGGTGGACGTCCCCATTCAAGGGCAGGCTCTCTGAGACGTGGCAATGAAAATTATCTTCAGATATTGCCAAATGTCCCTGGGGGACAAAAATCACACCCCTGTTGAGAACTATAGCTTCAATGTGTTATCTCCCTAGAGGGTTTTTTTTTTTTTTTACCATCGCTGAGAATATCATACAACTCATTGACTCCTAAACTGGGCTACATATCAGAGTCACCTGAAGAGCTTTGGGAAATGCAGGTTCCCGGGCCCCACTACCGCTCACTGAATCGGAACCTCTGCAAGGGCAGCCTGGGAATCTGTGTTTTTAGTGAACTTTCTCGGTGATCCTTTTCAGCCAGCCCAGCCTCACTTCGTGGACCATGACTTGGGAATCACGGTCTCTGGAGCCAGACCAAGCGAGGACTCAATACCAGCTGCACATTTACTAATATTATGGAAAATTGTAGTGTTTTCCAGCTGCCCGGCACTTGGGGGACAATGGCTTTTCTATGGCAGGGGCACTTCCACCTTTCAAGCCCTGCCTCCCCACGGGAGAAGCCAGAAGGTTTGCTTGCCCCATTCTCTGAGAATCAGGGTGCTCGTGTGAACCAGCATTTCAGAAGACAGCTGTGTGTTCAGACTCAGTAACATGAGCTTGGCGCCCATTGCCAGGGGCAGCAAAAGTCATTTTAAAGCCCAGCCCCACAGGTGGGGGCCTGGCAAGCCCGACCTCCAGCCCTTTCAGAGAGGCTGCGTGTTCCGCTGTAGCCTTCAATGAATTCCTTTCTGCTTAAGCTAGCTTGAGTGGCTTCTGTTATCTGCAACCAAGGAAAGGTAACTCAACCCCTCTGAGCCTTTTTCCTCATCTGGAAAATGGGATGAATAATTAACGTAGGTGTCCAGAGCTTGGAGGTTGAACTTGGGCTCCCCGTGTTCAAATCCCAGCTCTGTCACTTACACTGTTGCTTTAGGCCAGTTGCTTCGGCTTCCTGAGCCTCAGTTTCCACGAAGTACAATGAGGATAATACACACTTCACTGAGTGTTTCAAGAATCAAAAGGGAGGATTTAAGTGGTGCTTCGCACATACAGAGCTCTCGAATATTAGCTATTGTTATTGGTAGGAGTTTCTACTAAATACATGTCACCTTTCACTACATGTCACTACAGCGCTGTGCTACAGGGAATCTATTCCCCTCCATGATTTTCAGAGGTCAAGCCGTTGCCACCGCCATGCCTTTGCCCTTGCGGGTCACCTGCCTGGAATGACCTCCCTTTTTACTTCCACCTGTACAAGTCCTTCCAAACCTACTTTATCTCCCTCCTTCACAAAATCCACGCTACTGTTTCCCTTCTCTGAACCTATATAGCATCTGGCAATTCCGACTGCATAATTTAGTACTTAATTATGCATCGCTGTGATACTCTCGGTACTTCATCTTGGATATATGCTGTCTCGACAGCTAGACTGTACACTTCTCGAGGGCAGGTCCCTTGCCTCTTACGTCTTAGTCAACCACACCGGGCTGGACACAGAGGAGGAAAATAAAGAAAAATGAGTCATGTTGAACCGAGCGATTCAACAGATGCCAAATCGATGTGAGGTCAGGGGAACAGGGGAAAGGTGGCGAGGAAGGCAGGAGTGGGTCTCCAGGCGGCCCTGAATTCGCGCAGCAGGACCACTCCGAGGCTGTTTGGTAATTTGCATACAGATGACACTCTACAAAATGCAGGTGCCTGCCTTTTTGCCACAGAGGCCAATTAAATGCTTTACATGTTAAAAGCGGAGGACTCTTTAAGAAATGCCTGTGAGAACAATTAGGAGCACAAAACACAGTAAATGAAACTGGAAGCCATCAAAAGCTACTGAGCGAACTTCAGGAAAATGGCCTGTGGCCAAATGGGAGGAAACGGAGTCCAGTGGATCAGATTAGGGACTATGGAAGCAAACAGTCACAGGTCCCTGTCCAGTAGAGCCTCTCGTGGGACAGCCGTAAAATAGAGATAATAACAGTACTTGCCTCAGAGGGTAGTTGTTAAGTCGAATGTATTAATATATGTAAAGTAATTAAAACAGTGCCTAGCACTTGAGTGCTCAATGACTCTTGGTTGCTTTGATTATAATGATTATTAATATAGTATTATATATGCTCTGAAATAGCGGGGACCTTTTCTGCCTTGTTTTCCCAGCATCTTGGCACTTCTGGCACATAGAAGGAAACTCCATAAATGTTTGTCGCATGATCGGATTAAATGGCAAGCTTAGCTGGTGACAAATTATGATCTAGAGCAGCCTGCAAACCTGCTGCTCAAGTGCTTTCAACTGTTCCTTCCTTCCCAAGGCAAAGTCTCAGGAGGCCCTTTCTAGGTTTTAACCCTGGGACACCCCCCACCCACACCCAGGGACCCCTCCTGGCTCATCCACTCAGTCTCTCCTGGCCCAGGGCCCTTGCTCAGGCCCCTTTGGACCTGCACATTCTGAGCCCTGCCATGGCTCCAAGCTGAGATTCTGGAATCTTATAGACCTGGGTTTAAATCCTGACATTCAGTGTCTTGCTAAGCCCTGTCCTTGAGTCATTTACGTCATCTCTCTGACCTCGGTTTCCTCACCTGAAAAGTGGGATAACAATACCCACTGAGGGATGTGAATGCCTGTAAAAGGCCAGTGTCCGCACAAAAAAGGGCGTGGCCTAAAGTAAACGCCTTCCTGGCCTGCTACCTCTACTATATGGCGGAATCGGGAGAGCCCCATAAAAACACTGGATGAGCCATCTGGCCAGCAAGAGCCCGGTGACTGACATCAGGAGCATCAAGTCTATTTCTCCAAAAGAGAGCAAAAGTTTGTAATAAAACCGAGTTGTGGTAGGATGCTAGGAAAAGCTCTTTGCTGCAGCCTTAACAGGCGAGATATAAAGGGCACATTCTCAGAGACCAGGGGACAGGTTTATTAATAGGATTAAGGCGGGGGCGGGGCGGGGCACGGGGGAAGGCTGCTGGAGTTTTTGAAATAGTACTCTAGTAGATAAGATCACCCACAGAGCAGCCAAGAGGCCGCTTCAGGAATAAAAATTGTAACAGGCTAATGGGGAAAGGAAATACCCCAAGCACTGGTCTCTGATCTTCTGTAAGGATGGCTAGCTACATCAGAGTCAGCAGGGGAGGTCTGCCTACTACAGAATCAAGACCCCACCCCTAGAGTTTCTAGTCCAGTGACAGTACACGGTCCCCAGGAATCTGTTAGACATTTTTAAAAGAATCGCAGGTGATGATGCTGAAGAGGCAGCCAAGTTTGGAGTTGTTCGAGTTACAACACGGGAAGTGTTTTTGAAGGAGTTTAGGAGCAATGCAGGCACCTGGATCTACACATTCATTTATTTAACAAATACTCAATACATGTTTTTGGTAAGAAAGAAAGAAGAGAAGATGGTTCTGTTCCTTAATTGAGCTGACAGCTGACTAGTGGAGACATTGATCAAAGAGCCCAACAATCATTCATTCCTTCATTCATTCAAAAATTAAGTACCTACTATGTACCAGGTTCTGTGCTAAGGACATGGGGTTTTGAATGGGCTCTAAAAAATGGGAAGCAACCACAAGCTTGGGAGAAAGTCGTATTTTAGATTTCAACCTACTCAAGGGAGGTGTCACGGTTTCCTTTTTCTGTTTCAGAATTATGTCCCCTCTTATTCTCTGAGAAGAGAGAGAAATGTTTCTTAAAATTCAGAGAAAAAATTATATTTCCAAGATCACAGTCCACAGGTTTGGCAAGGGAGGTTTGCAAAATTGGAAAACTGGAAAACTCCAAAATCGCAAAATTGGAAAACTCCCATGATAGTCATGGGAAAGAAAAGGGTGACAAGGGAAAAATAATAACAGCAGCAATAATAATACCTAGCATATCAAGCACTTACTACGTGCCAGGTGCTGATCTCAGTGCCAAACACCGAAAAAAAAAAACAAAAAACAAAAAACAAAAAAAACAACACACAAGCACAGCGTTTTCATTTGCTACTAAAGGGAGCAGCAAATGCAGTCATGCCTTGGAAAGGTAATTTCACGATGGCATCAATGGCTTTCAAAAGCATTCCTGTCATCAGACCGTGTTCTTTCTTTCAGAAAAGGAAAAGGAACAAGCACAAAGACCTCACGCACAAAGAGGTGCAGCACTGGTTTATAATGGCACAAAAGCTGGAAAGAAACTTAGTGTCCAACAAAAGGTTCGCTTGGATTATCTCTGGCACAGCCATGAAACAGAAGAGCGAGGTGACCGTCTTCGCGCTGACAGAGAACCCTTTCCGCTACTAACCATCAAGGCGGAAATTCGAGGTGCAGCAGAGCGTGTGGTATCTTTTAAGTTGTATGTCATATGCCTGTATTAACTTTGCAAAAACAGTTTGAAGCAATACGTCAAACTAATTATAGAGTGTAATCCAATAATCCATGCAAGGATACGAAAAGCTGGGAAAGAATATGGGGGAACTATTAACTGATTTTGTTTGGGTAGGCAACCACTCGATTTTTTTCCTCCCATTTTTCTGTATTTCTAAATTTAGATATGTGGCAAAATGAAATATTTTTCTCACCAAAAAAAAAAAAAGTTTTTTTTAATAAAAGAAATTATGGGTCCAGGCTAAAGATTTGTTTTTCTTTTTAAAACTTTACAACTCATTTATGAAGGGACTCGTGATCAAGAAACAAACATCAAAGAATGGCAGAAAATGTCAAGGATATGGTCAGAAAGGCATAAGTCCTTGAATAATTTGCCAAAAAACAAAAAGCCAAGGGTCTCTCAAAAAATGAGAGGTTTCTCATTCAGTGGCGTTCAGAGGTTTTCTGTTTTGTTTTTTAAGTGTATTGGTTAGGAGTCTTTTCGTTGCAACTGACAGGAGCCTCAACTCAAACTGTATTTTTTTCTGAGTTGAGGTCATAATATTCCTTTACCTTTAAACATTTTGGGGTCTATTTCCTAAGACCAAAGTCATTTTCTTAGAAACTAGGACATAAGGTCAGAAAATTTATGTTGACTTCATACTATTACCTAATCTATATACCTTATTGATATCTCGCTAATTTTCCCAATAATTTCCTTCATAACAACAAAAAAAGTTGACCATCCAATTTTAAATTGAAACATAACCTGGCCCTGTTTCATTTTTCTTTACAGCATTTTTCACCGTCTAACATGTAATGTATTTTATATTTTTTAATTGTCTCTCTTTTCCATCACCTCACTAGAATGTAAATCATACAAGGTCAAGAATTTTGTCTGCTGAGTTCATTGTCATGTCCCCAACACCCAAAATAGTGCCCAGTGCGTGGTAATCATTCTATAAATACACTTTGAATGATCGAATGGCCAAACCTGGAGAGATCATCTCCTGATCTCCCGTTCCTTTTATTTTTTTAAGGAAAAAAACAACAGAACATCCATGTCAAGAATTAAGATTCCACGTTACCGCTTTGCCTCCTTTAAAGTACTTTGGGTTCTTTTGTCCCCTTATATGTTTGTAGTGTTTATTGCAAGGGAGAGGGCTACCCCAGAACAGTTAGGGCTTCTTCTAAGGCCAGCCCAAGTCAACTGAGTCCCTATGGGGCCATCCATCTGTCTCGATGCAAAAGTCCTTGAGGTTGTAACAGTATCTACCCCTCTGCACACAGAGTCATCCTCTTCCCATCTAATGAAAAGATTCAAAGAAAATCCCCAACTGGAAGGTCAATTTATAGATTCAACAGTTAAATCAAGCCATATTCTTAAGCATGTGAGACATAAACCTCGTATTAAATCAAAGACTTCATCTGAGGTGCGCCACCCTGGCTGGGAACTTGAGCTGGAGGCGTGTAATTAACACCAGCCAGTCAGCACCAGCTGCTCCAGCTGACATTCCACAGCCTGGACAACCTTGTTGCAATTTCCCAGGAGCTTTGGGGGTGCTCACCTTTAAGTTGCAGAGATGGCAGGCTCGTCTCCTTTCCGTCTGACCTCATCTCCTAAGACTCACCCCTGGGTAGTAACATTCCAGCCCCACCAACCTCCTCGTGCTTCTCAAATCACATCAAGGAGGCTTCAAAGTCATTCGCACCTGCTCTCCGCTCAACTTCCCTTTGGACTTTGCTTAAATGTCACCTTCTCGGTGAGAACTTCTCTCTCACTCTATTTAATTCTGCAAGCCCCTCTCCTCTCTGCCCCTCCCCTGCTTTCCCCTTTCCCATAGTACACACCACCTAACATAGCGCACATTTACCTAATCATTCACTCTCTCTTCCCCACGGTGATACGTAAGACCTCCAATGGCAGGGATTTGCTTTTGCATTCACCTGGAACAACGTCTGGTATAGATGAGGCACTCAATACCTAATTATTTAATTAATCCATTGGTTAGTTATTTGATTGATTGATTGATTGATTAAGTAATTAATTAAGTGGATAGTTAATTAACTCCACTACTGTGGCGGGCCTAATGTGGCTACCTGTCTGACAAACTCCATCAAAGCCTGTGCTAAGTGCTTGGGTTAACAAGTCAAATAAGGTCCACTTACAAAAACTCTGATCTTGAGAGGAGGGGAAAAAAATGGCATAGATGATAGAGGCTCTGTTCATCCCTCTGGTGGCCAAATCAAAGTTGTGACAGAAATAAGGAGCAAACGGCAAGAAAATATCACCTGTGATCTAGATGAACAAGCCATACAACTAGGGAGACATCTAAGAACTCACCCTGCAACAGCAGAAGGTAGGACAGGGCGAGGACACGGGGCTGCCCGGTCCCGAGCAGCTGAGAGAGACGCAGGCTGTGGCAGCAGCAGACGCCTCTTAAAGGGGCCACGACCACGAGCGGATGTTCGTGGTGACAGACCTGCTCGCTCTGAGCACCAGTGCCCATTCGGCTGCGCGCAGGTGGCACCAGGGACTTGCAGGGAGACACTGTTGGAGTGAGGGCCCAGGCGAGACTAGCTGGGTACAGAAGTGCCAGCGGTACCCATTATTCCCTGTTGAGCCCTCCCCACTACCAGTGTGCCGGACAGGGCGCCACCATAGCTGAGACGTCACCAAACTAGATAACATAGGTCACTCCGCCCAGAGGAGTCCCTGAAACCCCACCTCCCCCAACTCGTGGCCCCACCCAAACCACATCCAGGTGTGTCCCCGCTTAGTCAGGTGCCCCTTGCTGAGCAGCACCTACACTCACACCGGTCGCAGCTGGCCTTGGTTTCTGGTGTGGCCAGCAAGCACAGCATCCGTGGATTGCTTGCTGAATCTTACCAGGTGGCCCCAGAAGGGTAGAGGCTTGGGCTAAGTTTGGCCTGCAGCTAAACCCCTCTCAGGACTGTGCCACTGGACACCTACTTCACAAATCCACGCTAATAAGACCGGGAGATTTAGGAGCTTTGCTTAGCACATAGAAACAGACATAGACAGGCAGCCAAAATGGGAAGACAAAGATACGGAAACCATATGAGAGAACAGAACAGAGATCC